>NC_137900.1:37713051-38250551 GCF_963455335.1 Martes martes | reverse complement strand
GCAAAAGCAATGTTAGCTTGCCTGGGGGAAGCTCATTTAATTTGATAGTGATAATTTTTTTGACAGCTGGTAATTTGCTTATTTACAGCTTCCTGATTAGGTCTTCAAATGTTGCAGTTACTCATATAAACTAATAATCTGCAGTCAAAGAATCCCTATTTCCCATTAATTGTCCCACTAAGAAAACAAACTTTAACTTTTTTCCTTCATTACTATCATTAATATCTTGTGACTTTTCTCATCTTAATGTAACCATGATTATTATTTTATGCATAGGATAATGGAGATCCACCTTTTGTTGCAGGATTCTTTCCAGTTCAGTAGTTTTTACTACAGGTATTCACCTTAGGCATTATTGCAATAATGATGTTGTTTTAGCCAATAGTGATATCTTGGGATGGGACACCCTAGAAAACTTTAGGCAACATATTTAGCTGCTTCAGAATATGCAAAAATTACTTTATTTCTCTTCTTTTTATTTTTTTCCATCTATAAGGCATTTTTGGCATAAGTAGTCCTTTAAATATGTTCACAGGAATACATTATATTGTCCAAATAGTGAGATTTATATAAATGTATGAAAGCACTTTAGCAATTATGATGCATTAGGTAGTTCATTTGCAGTAAAACATAAGACTATTTATTAAATATGTAAAGTGGTTGATTTGGATGAAGATGTTTCCAATAAAAAATGAATTTTGTTTGTTTTAATGCAGCAATATCCATTAACAAGTCTTTATGAAAACCAATTTCCTAAATTTAAATGTATTGATTTAGATTTTTTAATGGAAAATTTGTTTAGCATAAAATGTGTTTGATTATTAGACACGAAATTTGTTAGCTTCTTTCATAGTAGCTGAGGAAACATATATTTTAATTCTTTTTATTAGCACTATAATTATGCTTCTACAACAAAGATGATTCTTGAAATAAATTATCTTAGTTCTAGTAGTCTTACCTCAAGAGGTAGAAATTATTTAGACAACATAAAGATGCATAAGTTCAAATCTATATGCCACCACAGCTTCTACTTATCCTTTTGGCCAATTATAATTGGCCATAGATAGATGTTAGATAGATAGATAGATAGATAGATAGATAGATAGATATTTTCTATTATAATCCTGGAGAATAGAGGAGGGGAGCTACCATCTCTATTTTAATAACCAGGAGATTAAGATATGTATGTAGCCTTTCTAAGGCTAAAACCTAATGAGTAGAACACCAGGATCATAAAGTTACTTGTTTTGCTTCAAAGTATGGTCTTTCTGTACAATCCCATGCTCACTTCCATGTCAGTGTTATAAACTACTCCAGCCCAAAGAGGACAGACAAGTTGGGGAGGCTGGTGGTGGTAATTTCAAAGTTATGAGCTTCCTTAATCAGAACTATTTCATTCAAACCATTCCTTCCAGGAATACAATAATGAGCAAGACCCACATGTTTCATTAAGGAGTTTATATATCCATTGGGTAAACAGATAAGTAACATATACTAATGTACTATAAATACTGATAAGTATAATCATGTGTTGCAAAGGGATAGATTATGAGTAAACTTTCTAAGCTAATATCTGAAGAATGAGTGGAGGCATTAGTAGCTGGGGTTCCAAGTGAAAGTGAAAATAAAAGAGAATGGAGGGTGTTTTAGATGTGGACAACATGACTTTCCTAGGGCTCTAGAAATGCTTTTGACGTCAATCCTTAGCATCATTACTTTTTCCCACTGGTTTCTTAAAGATTGAATGGTACATCTGTTGCAAATGACTTCTGATGCTTTGGTCTCCACAAATATGACTGCACTTGTTAATGTGGCAGCCATAGTCCATTGTTAAATCTATTTTTCTACTTGTGTAGCTAATTTCTCCATTCAGCCTCCAAATGGTGAATTCTCCCTTCCATCCTCTTTCGCCTCTCTCTTCTATCCATTTCCACAGTTGATATTTCAAATCTGCTGCTGAATTCTATATAAATAACCTCATTATTTATCTGCCTCTAGTTACCTATATTTTATAATTTCCAATTTTATGAAGATTCCATTACAACCTCAAATGTGTATTCTACATCAGAATCACCGTATTTCCTGCTGATATTTTTTTTTTTCCTGAGGATGGAATGGCAGATTTCTTGGTCAGACACATCAAGGTTAGCTTCATATCCATTTCTTCAATCAAACTTTAATCTCTATACCCTCTAGTCCATAATAGTTATAGAGTGTGGGATGGTTGTGAACAATTTTAAACATAAAAAATAAGGAATCTGATTCAGAGTGGCTTAAACAAGAACCTATATGTAATCATGAAAAATAAAGCTAGATGGTTGCCAGTATTGGTTTAGCTGGGTGTGAAATGGGGGCAGAAGTCAGAGAAAGGAATCTCTCTCCTCACACTACTCTTGGCTTTTCTCTTAGATCTTCACATAAGTTTCTCAGTGGACTTCTCAACTGTGTTTGATTGTCCACCTGTTTTTTGAAGTCAGAGGATTTTCAGTCCTTATCTGAACAAAAGTGGGGATGTGTAGTAACAAAAGGATAGGGAATAAGGATTGCATATTTTGTGAGGATGTATATAAGATGTTTGCCACAATGCCACTGAGTTGTGTTTATTCATGCCAATAGCCTTTTAAATAACATCATACATTCCATCATTCTTGCACCATTATGAATTTATCCCCATCTACTTTTAATTTGTTCCCCAGTGATTTTTTAAAAAATCTAATGGCTGTTGCATTATGAACCATTTTTAGAGTAAGGATCACAGTTTCCCCTAAGAGCTACTTCTGTCCAAGTTACTCCACTATTTGTTGAGTGAATATATTGATTTGGGTTACTTTAAGGTTTGTCTTTTTCTTTCTTTCTTTCTTTCTTTCTTTCTTTCTTTCTTTCTTTTTTTTCCTATTTTAGCTTTCCTTTTTCCTTTTTTCCTCTATAGAAGTCCATTTATGATCATGCTCCTAAGCTCTATTTTCCATTGGATAAAATAATATTTTTTTAGTTCAAAAGAAACATTAATGTTCAGAAGAAAGAGACTGACAAATACATATATGAAAGGCCATTCTTCCTTTGTGAATAGAGTAATCTGGTATCATTTTACCAAATATCTTTTTTAAGCTGAAAAAGTTAGTATCTTGTTTTCACTGATGAATAGCTTTTCTAGCACAAATAATACTTAAGAGTATACTTTAAGAAATCTCAATATGCATAAGCCCTGAGTTATAATAGATGAAAAGGATTTTAAATATTCAAATTACATGTTTTTACTTTGTGAAAGTTAATCCAAAAGTGTTCCTTCAGGGAGCAAATTTTTACTTTTCATTTTTCACTTAAATGTGCTACTGGAATATTGGTTTGAAGAACAAAATCTGTGAAGTCAGATTGCCTTGAACTCAAACTTTTCACCACTATTGTTTCCTAAGCTATCACTTTACTATCAGTCTAATCTCTTATTAATAGCAATTCCACTTTAAGACTACTGCTATTAATTAAATCATTATTGTATATTTGCTGAATGCAGAGCATGGGCTGAGCACTTTCTGCATTATCCCTTCCAATAGTAAATGGAAATCATAAGATTGTTGACATCACTCACTTGGGGCTTAAGATGTTGAAACATTTGCTCAAAGTCACAGAGTAAATGGCAGAATTAGGAATGCTGACCCAGATAAGCTTGGCCCCAGAACCTGTGCTCTTAACCACTATGGTATTTACTGTTCTTCATTCAAATGGGGGTGATCATACTCAATTCCAAAATCTTTGTTGGAGTCAATTTAGATATTACATTATGGCACTATTTAAACTACACAATATATTACAAATGTGTTACCATTACTAATTTAGAAATTTCTGCATAATCATCATTTAAACTTTAGGACAGAAATATAAAATTATGATAATTATCACAGGATTTCTTCTATGTGGTAAATAAATATATCATGTGTATTTGTAAAATGTGGGTAAAATAAAATATAAGATTAAATTTTTATTTTGGGTCACCAAATTATTTTTTTAAAGATTTTATTTATTTATTTGATAGAGAGAGAGATCACATGTAGGCAGAGAGGAAGGCAGAGAGAGGGGGGAAGCAGACATCCCGCTGAGCAGAGAGACTGATGTGGGGCTTGATCCCAAGACCCTGAGTCCATGACCTGAGTTGAAGGCAGAGGCTTAATCCACTGAGCCACCAGGCACTCCAAGAATCACCAAATTATTATAAAAAATTCATATATAAGTAATTTACCCCACTTACCTCTTTCAAGTACACAACATGCTAAAGAAGAAAGCTTCTTTTTTTAAGAAGAAAACTTCTTGTTATCTTAAATTTTGTTAAGATTATATATCATTTTATTCATGAATTTCTTGATGTAATCACCCCAAATCATTTAAAATTTTATGTATTTATCAAATATTTATTGAATGCCTATATTGTACCAAGCACTGATTGGAATAAAAACTTAAAGACTCTTCCTCAAAAGAGAGTCAAGACAGGATGGTTGTACTTTTATGACTGAAAATTTGTGATGTCATTTAAAAGCCACATGAGAGGCACCTGGGTGACACAGTTGGTTAAGAGTCTGCCTCTTGGTTTCCACTCAAGTCATGATCTATGGTCATGAGATTGAGCGCCAAGTCAGGCTCTGCACTCAGCGTGGAGTCTGCTTCAGATTCTCTCTCCCTCTCCCTCTGCCCCTCCAATTCATGCTCTCTCTCTCTCTCTCTCTCTCTCAAATAAATAAATCAATCTTGAAAAAAAAAAAAAAAAACAACAACACAAAAGCCATATGAGTATTATACTAATTTTAGAATCTTCATGAATCCACAATATCAGTTAATATCCAATTTACTCTTATAAAAAGCATTTTATAAAATCAAATACTTGTGCTGTGGATATATATACTAATGGGTTTTGGGAGGTCGATCCTCATTCCCACAGGTGGGTTTTGGAGGCAGGTGAGGCAGTGCAGTGCATTGCCATATATGAAGTATTGCTTCATTATAGAGCTATCTCAGTGTGTCCCAGAGATGAAGTGTCTTTTAGCTGAAATGGCTTTAGGAGAGTGAGAGAGAAGACTGTAGAGGGGTGGGAGGGAACATAGAGTGTGATACTGAATTCTAAGGGAAAACAGTTCTCCCGGGGCTCAAAAGCTGATTAGAAGCAACTGCCAGATAAGATAACTTTTATACACTAAAACAAACAAACTCATCAGTGTGTTTCTGATGTAAATTTTAACCTTGAAGTGGGTCTTGTGACACTTGTGGATGTCCTTCCCATGCTTAGATAAAAGAACTTTGTGAAAATAGGTGCCTGAAAACCTCTTCAGAGATGGTGCAAAACTAAATAAACTCCAAATTTTCTGTATTCATGAGTTTGTTGTAAAATTACTATGTCAGGCTGTTTCTCATATCACATTAGAATACTTCAAGCCTGCTATCAGAATATCCATGAGCTTCCCTTTAAATAATAAGTTCTTTTTTTTCTTTTCTGACTTGCTATGTGATTTCATCTTTAATAATAGCAAGTATTGGGGTGCCTGGGAGTCTCTGTGGGTTAAAGCCCCTGCCTTCAGCTCAGGTCATGATCCCTGGACCCTGGGATCGAGTCCCATATCAGGCTCTCTGCTCATCAGGGAGCCTCCTTCCCCCTCTTTCTCTCTGCCTGTCTCTCTGCCTACTTATGATCTCTGTCAAATAAAAAAAATAAAATCTTAAAAAAAAATAGCAAGTATTAATAAAAGGGGAAAAAATTCCCTTCCCTGACAGCCAAACAACAACAACAATAAAACAAAACTGCAGAGAGTTAAATATTCTCTTCCTACTCACCCCCCAACCTGCTCCTATCTGGAGTCATCATTGGTATACCAGGCAGAGATCCTAGAAATTATGAAGGCACCAGTTATGTTTAATTGTAAAGTGCCTAATTAAACCTTGCTGCTTAAGTGTTTTTTTCCTATTCCATAAGGTCATTACAATGAGTGAAAATTTCACCACTGTAACTGAAATGAAAAGATCTTTGAAAAAGGTGCTAGATTTTGTTGGAGGTAATGTCCCATTAAAGAAAAAAAAAAAAAAAACAGGTTCTTCTGTTTGCAATTATACTGAGAGTGATGAAAAAATTTGTGTTTCTTATATGAGTTTGATTTTTTTTTTACAACCAGTGAGGATTATCACTGAACATTTTACTGACTTGTTTATTATAGACCTCATTTAAGTGAGGACTACAGTAACATTAGTATTTTACCCAAATCATTCCTTTAATATTCTTTCTGTCATTTCAAGTAACTTGACATATCTTTTCCACTTGCATAATCCTTAGATGTCTGGCAACATATTTACTTAGTGATAGATTCTGGAATTTATAATAATCAAACAAGTGGATCTGAAGAAAATCATGTTTTAGAAATATTTTGCATGATTGTATTAAAATACTGTATGGAGCTAGGTTTTCTAAGTAAATCCATGTGGTATAACTAATAGTATATTTGATCATTTAACCATGTTTATAATGATTAATACCATCACTGTAATATTTGATATACTCTTAAAAGTGTTCTAAATTATATAACATGATACAAAATAAATTTTGATTGACTACCAAGTATAAGCTAGACCCTGTTGTAGATGTTGGGATGCACAGTTGAAGAAAGGAATCAATTCCTAATCTCCGAGGCTGTGTCTTTCAGTAAGGTGAATTAATACATGACTAGGCTTACCCACAAAAATAGTCCCTAAACATATACATGAAAATGATCTCTAGGCTTTAGAACAGTGGTCTAAATAAGTAGAACTGGATGAAATATTAGAACAACAAGCTATTTGCTGCTGGAAACCAGACATTAAGTTTAGATTATATGACAACCTGAGAAGCAGATTATTGCCTTATAAGAAGTAGTCTTCAAAGAAGCATTTGTACTACTGGGTTTTTACCCTAAACATACAGATGTAGTGAAAAGAAGGGCCAGTGCACCCCAATGTTCATAGCAGCAATGTCCATAATAGCCAACTGTGGAAAGAGTTGAGATGTCCTTCAACAGATGAATGGATAAAGAAGATGTGGTCCATATATACAATGAAATATTACTCAGCCATTGGAAAGGATGATTACCCAACTTTTGCATCAACGTGAATGGGACTGGAGGAGATTATGCTGAGTGAAATAAGTCAAGCAGAGAGAGTCGAGTATCATATGGTTTCACTTACTTGTGGAACATAAGGAATAACATGAAGGACATTGGGAGAAGGAAGGGAAAAATGAAGTGGGAGTGGGGGGGGGGGGATTCGGAGGAGGAGATGAACCATGAGAGACTGTGGACTCCAAGAAACAAACTGAGGGTTTTAAAGGAGGGGGGATGGGTTGACCCGGCGATGGGTATTAAGGAGGGCATGTATCGCATGGAGCACTAGGTGTTATACATAAACAATGACTCTTGGAACACTACATCAGAAACTAATGATGTACTCTTTATGGTGAGTATCATAACATAATAAAAAAATTTTAAAAAGAGGTATTCTTTAGATTCTAAAGTGGAAACAGTGCCCCCGCCATAACCAACTTACTGTTCTGTGTCTTTATATTTTGAAAATTACCCCAGCTGACTTGATTTTTATATAAACAGAATGATAACCTCTAACTCTTATCACCATGCACTTCTGATGTGGGTACTATGTGCTTGAGATTTGTACCAAACAGTATTCTGATGAAATTGCATAAAGAGCATCCTTCTGATTTATAGGAAATTCTATGACAAGTCATGTAATGGTCTGGCTAACTCCATGAGAAGCAATTAGTTTTTCTCTGTTTTGTGAGTTTAACCTTTAAACATTGCAAACTTAAAATGATTTTTTGACAAATAGGTCAATAAAATGGAACTGAATTTTCAGAATCCCAGATGAAACTACTTTTCTTAATCCAACAAGTTTTGTTGACTTGACATCCTCTCCAACGGCCACAAAGATGCTTCCTTTATTTAGAGAAACTCTCCTTTCCACAAATTATTTAAAATTAACAACCAAAAGAATGCAATAGGAGCTTCAGTGAGATTAGCATGATTTTTAAACAGCGTAGATTATACAAGGCAGACTTTGACAAAAGGAAAATCCCTTTGGAGTTTAGGTACAGTACATTTTCACTCTTCTTTTGTATTTGAAGATTTTTTTTTTCATCCTTTCACCTTTAGCTTGCTTAGACCTGATGCAGCATAGAGAAAAGAATGCTGGGTTAAAGCTTGTAGCTTTACTTCATCAGAGAGGACTTACTATATATGAAAGCGTTTTCTTTTCTATGAATGTATTCTGGGAACTCACCACTTAAAAAAATCCCCATTTATATTTCTCACTAAAAGACCTATAAAATTCAAAACTGTTAGATGATGGAAGTGCCTAATATTTACTCTTGATAGAAAAGGTCTTCTGATTCTTTCTTCCTTCTCAAATGTAAAAAAAAAAAAAAAAAAAAAAAATCAGTCAAGTGGTTCTTTCATTTATAAGTCTTTCTTATTTAAATGCATTCTAAACTATTAGTATAGAACCAAGAGCTTACGCCTGAGTAGTTGTCAAAAAGCTCTACTTATCATTTATCTTCTTGCATTAGAGATATAAATGCTATGTTGCACATCTCTTAAGAAATGTTCATTAAATTTTTGAGTGACTATCATTTTGCAAGCTTTAAATTGATTGGCATATGTATCAGCATCATCCAGAAATGTGAATGAGTATATTTATTGACAATCAGTGATCATGGTCTTTAAGATATATCCATGGCCCTTTGACTTTACATAAACTGGGCAAAGTATAATTAAACACTTAATACCAATGGCATACCACTCAGTCAGCCAAAATACATTTATTATCTGCTATGTGCTGGACTGAGCTACAGAGATTAAACAAGTGGTTTCTTAAAAATATTTTATTTATTTGACAGAGAGAAAGATCATAAGTAGGCAGACAGGCAGGCAAAGAGAGAGGGGGAAGCAGGCTCCCTGCTGAGCAGAAAGCCTGATGTGGGGCTCGATCCCAGGACCCTGAGATCATGACCTGGACCAAAGGCAGAGGCTTAACCCACTGAGCCACCCAAGCCCCCTAAACAAGTGGTTTCTATGTTTCAGAAACTTACCCTGTCTAGACAGTGGTCCTTCATTCATTCAGCCATCTAGTTTCAGATCAAACATTGTTTCTTCATAGGTCTGTATTTCATAGTTACAAAGCATTTCAAGGTGTTTTGCGATCATTTATTCAAGGGACCCTTTGCTGTTGGTGTTTTCACTCAAGGAATCTACAATTCAAGGTCACTCTAGTTTCTTTTTTTCCAAATGGCTCTGACTTCATATATAAATTTCAGGAATGTTAAATAAAACTAACAAGTTAATTATCTTTTCTTAAACTGGAGGATATCTCAGGTATTTTATAACACAAATGGGCATTGAGATAATCTAAAAGAGATATAATATGTTTGATTTCCCAAATGTATTTTTTTTTAGTTTCAGTTTATTTTTTTTAATTTTTAATTTTTTTTCTTTATTAACATATATGTATTATTTGTCCCAGGGGTACAGATCTGCAAATCATCAGGCTTAAACATTTCGCAGCACTCACCACAGCACATAAAATTTTTATTCTGCTTATTTTGACCAAAATCTCTGGAATTGTTTTTTCTTGATATGTATAATTGGTGAATTTCAAATGGCTAGTACCTTTTAGGACCAGTCAAGAAAGGGAATTTGCAGACTATAAGAGATTTCTATTTGTGCTGGAAAGTAGGTTTAATCCGTGTCAGTTCTCTCTGTGTTTCGGTCTGTTTTTCTTTTGTTTTCATGAATATGACAGTTCAAAATGAAAGCCTCCCATCCAAACAATTGCTTTTATGGGTTCAACTCCCTTTATAATAGTTCCTCATTCTTCCTTGGTTTATCATTTTGTTAAAACCCCAAATTTTCTTCTTATGTTTAACTCTTTTTATGTTTTTTTTTAACTCCTTTTATGTTTATTAAAATCTAATTTTTTCCTCAATTACTAAAACTTGTTTTACTTAAGCCTAGACTTCCTCTAATAACCCTGTTTTCTCTTTTTTGTTTCTTTTTTTTTTTTTTGACTAGTACTTTTTGTTTTCTTATGAATATGACCTGAGCAATTGTTGTCTTTTTCTTGATCTTCTTAATGTTTATAGAACATTGAATGACAATGTTTATCATACAACTCTTTCTTTTTTGCAGCCTAAAGAATCTAGTGTTCATTCTTTCAGAACTTACTGATTTTCGTGTGGTTGTTTTTATTTTTGGAGGTCTTTGGTACTGGACTTTCACTGTATCATGTAGAACCTCATGCCTTCAGAAGACTGTGGGCAACTTCAGTATCCTATGTGTGGTATTCTGTGTTCAGGACTCTCAAATTCCAGTGGTCTTTATATCTAGTCTTTGATTAATTCACATAGAGAACCACATTCTATAATGGCTTTCTATATAATATATTTAATTTCTAAGTTTAACTTTCATCCAGAACTCATTCGAATTCTCAGTATAATCTATAGGTATTTAACAAGCACTTCAACCTGGCCACAATCCTTCCTCATGTGTTTTTTAAATGAATATTAGTTGTTTTTATTATAAAGATACATACAGTGAAAGGAAGTTTGTGGTCAACGGCTTTGAAAAATTATAGATGAGATACATAAATTTCAGTTCTGTAGTAATTCATGGAGTCTTTATTATGCTCTTACACTATGTGAATTCCAGTGATGTGGATCTAAAAGAATTTTTGTCTATTTTTTGTTGTCGCTATATACTTATAATTTTGTCTATTTTTTGTTGTTGTTTTTGTTGTTGCATACTTATCAATACCTCTTCATGGCAACAGTCATGTAATATCTGTTTTTTAAGAAAATGAAAATATAATCATCTTTAAAATGGTTTGATAATTTTGCTGTGTCAATGGCAGTTTTACTTGCTGTTTAGGCTGGAATCATCAGACATTGTCAGAAGACGTATCGGTGGTATTAGGACATCTGATATAATGAGAAATATAAAACATGCAACTTCACCCCCATGCTGATTTGTTATTTGAAGTACTGCTGTAGGTTTATGCCCTACAACACAGAAATACTGATCAACCAATTTCATTTGATTCCCACCAAAAAATTTTTTAAAGATTTATTTATTTGGCGGGGGGGGGGGGGATTGCAGAGGGAGAGAAAATCTCAAGCAGACTCTGCACAAGGAGCCTGACTCAGGGCTTGATCCCAGGAACCTGAGATCATGACCTGAGCTGAAACCAACAGCCCAATGCTCAACTGACTGTGCCACCCACACACTCCCACCAAAATTTTTTTTAAAGAGGTGATGGTATGTTTATAGTTGTATATGATCCATTTTACCTAGTATAGTATATTTTTCTTCAGTATCCTGTTTTAAGTACCAATGAGAATGCGATACTCTATTTATAGCTTGCTTGTATGACCCAGAAGTTTCCTCAGATTTCTTTCCGGCTCCACTTGTTTCTTCTCCACTATCCACATACAACCTGTGCTGAGTGCCAATGGACCTCCATACTGCGATCAGACCTCTGGCCCTACAACTGTATATATGTCTGATAATGTTTCCTACAATGGGACAGTTTTCCATAACTTACTTATAGAAGGACCTTATTGAAAACTGCTCAACTAGATCCCACTATTTCCAAGATAAATAAATGTCCAACATATTTTTTAAGCCGGATAGTCAAATACATGGGGGCTTTCCAACACTATAAGGATAAGAGCAAAAATATGACAGACTGAAAGGCAGAGCTCAGAGACAGCAGCCTTAACTGTTTGTGGGTAATGAATTTCAAATATTACAAAGGTATAAAACCATGAGAAGCCTTTTCCCCAGGGACTTGGCAGCAACAATCTGTACCAGTGAGAACCCTGAAGTTCCAGGTTTTTGGCTTCAAGGCAAAGCTGCCTCCCCTGCAGGCACTCCCTGCCTTTGCTTAGACACATGATATTTCTGTTCTAGATTATTGTAACATCCTCTTAACTGTTTTCTTTGGCTTTAAGTGTCTCTTCTGTCTAATTTATTGTCACTTAAAACAGCCAATAAAGTTCTCTCTGAAAGACACCAGTCTGGTCAAGTTGACAGTTAAGCAGAGTCGGTGTGTATGACCTCTAGAGAGAAATCCAGGTTAAGTCGCTTATTAGCTATTGGATTTCAGACAAAATATTTATCTTCTGTAAGCCTTGGCTTTATTCTCTGTAAAAGGAAGAATGTAGCACTTCTTATTTGTTAGGACTGCTGTGAAGATCAGATTAGATTTCACGTGTAAAATAGCCACTGAGTAATGTTATTTATTATCATTAAGACGCATCCTCTCCTTAAAGTTTTAATTTTCTGTGTTGTCTGATTAGCTTAGCACCCAAGGTCCTTCACTACCCTTCCTGTTTCTGTTTCCTACATTGTCCCACAGGTCTTTGCTGCAATAGCTTCCTCGTCAAGCTCACTGTCCCTATCACGTGCCCACCAGATACATCGACTCTAAAGACTCCACACTTAACCATGTCATTCTTGTTTTTTCAGATACGCACTCCCTTATCTAGCCAATATTTAAGTATCCTTTAAAGCCCAGTCTGTACATCATTTCTTGGTCATCACAGGCATAGTTAATGGTCCCTAATATGTACTTTTAAGAACACTGCACTCAAATATTTATCACATTATTTTAATAGTTTGATGTTTCCCTCACTCCCGTGATGAACTCTGAACACTTCAAGGACAGGAAATGTGCCAGGCACAGTTGTGTCTTTGAACCTAGAATAGTTGTCTGGCATAGAACTGGAGTTCAATACATGCTGGTGGAGTGAACCTAAATTCCTGATTTCTAAAAAAAAACAAAAATTAAAAAAAAATTGCTGTATTTCTTACCCCTTTTGATTATTCTCTAGCTCTCTTGATTCTTCTTCTTCTTTAAGAAAGTGGTAGGTTGTATTTCATAAAATATTTCCAGTATTATATAAATAAAAGCCAATTTTATTCTTAAATTTTGTAGTGATGAAAGTTTTCATCACTACATTATTTTGTTCTTTATATTCATTTTCTGAATATGGAATTAACTGGAATTTGGGACTTAATCTAATGGGATTCCAGTAGGCACTACTAACAAGGAAAAATGAAGTATTTTACTGTTACATAGTGTTATTTTAAAACTATTTGTCCATGCAGTGCCTGGTGGCTCAGTGGGTTAAGCCTCTGCCTTCAGTGCAGGTCATGATCTCAGGGTCCTGAGAGCCCCGTATTGGGCTCTCTGCTCGGCAGGAAGCCTGCTTTCCCCCCTTCCCCCACACCTGCCTCTCTGCCTACTTGTGATCTCTCTGTCAAACAAATAAATAAGATCTAAAACAAAACAAAACAAAACTATTTGTCCAGAGTAAAATTTGAAAGTTTTTAAACACTGAATAAAAAAATGTTACTTTCCCTCCTCTAAATTTAGCTTTAGAATGTGTGTCAGAGGAATGAATTTTTGAGTATAATAATTTACTTTATTTTTCTAATAAGGATATTCTTAAAAGCATATAAGAGATTTAGTAGAGACATATTGACAATCATATCTATCTGATTATATTTATACTGTATACATATTGCAGGTGTTTTAATATATTTATTTAGTTCAGTTAGATTGCTGCTAGTAAATACAAACCATGGGTTTGAGCCAGGCAAGTGTGTTAGTTTTCATTGTGATTATTAAGAAATACTCTATTTTCACTCTCAGGGAAAAAGAAAAACTATATAAAAATGTCAGATGGATCAAACAGCACATTTTATAAATAGAGATGCCTGTGTCACAGATAATAAAGCTATGGAGTGACGAGAACATCCATTCAATTGATACCTGTCTATTAATGCATGATAAAAACAACTTTTATGAATATAAGAGACTAAAAAATAGTTTTGTCATGCCGAAGTAATAACAGGAATTTCAGACCCTTACAGTTCAGAAAACAGAATAGTCACCAACCATCTGGGTATGGCTCAATCCACATACACACACATTGTATCCAGCAGTTAAAAGGTCATCTCTGTGCCCACTATTGTGGATGAATGGACCAATTTTGCCATTTAAACTTGGCACGTGCTCTCAGAGGTGTTGATTATTCAAAATACCTGTTTGCTCAAGTCTATTAAGCTTAAAAACTACATTTTAATGGCCCCTTATATTTAAACTCTGTTTAATATGGCAAATGTTTGAGAGCTACTTACAAACACCATTAAATTTCATCACTAATTACTAATAACAGGAATGAAATTAGCACCTGTCTCAGCTGCTTTAGATTTTGGATTGCACTTAATAAACAGTTGAAAAAAAATTCTCTGTTGCTAAACATTTATTGGGGCCATTTGCATTCTGATTTTCAATGAGCTATTATGATTTATACTCTTATATGCTCGGCTGAAAGAGCACAGGACTTGAAGTTACTGTTCCTTATTTGAATTAGAAGCGATGCATGTACTATCTTACATTTTAAAATTATTGTTCAGTGTGAAATATCAATTTGTCTCATATATAAGTGATTCTGCCTTTATTTCAAAGGCTACTAAGATGAAAATGTCGACGGAGTGAATTTCACAAAAAACATTGGAAGTGATTAGGTTAACACATAAGAAAGAGAATACTATAGATTTCAGTGATACCTTAAAACACAAAAGCCCTTGGGCGCCTGTGTGGCTCAGTCAGTTAAGAGGCTGCCTTCAGCTCAGGTCATGATCCCAGGGTTCTGGGATCAAGTCCTGCTTCGGCCAGAAGAGCCAGTTTCTCCCTCCCCCTCTGCCTGCCACTCTGCCTACTTGTGCTCTCTATCTCTCTGTCAAATAAATAAATAAAATCTTTAAAAAACAAAACAAAACACAAAAGTCCTTAAAAATATGAAACTCTGACTTGTTCCTCACACTCTTTTGCGGGCATTTGGCCGGTGCTACTATTATAGGTGCTGGCAGATTTTTAAAGTTAAAATAAGGCAGTTAAGTTGCCAAAACGGTTCAATGCTACCTTCAGCACTATTCAAATAGCATCACTAATTAAAAATAACAAAATTATATATTTGGGAAAGTTTCACAGAGATTGAAAGAGCGATGGTCATTTTGCTGCCACACTGAAAAAACTGTGAGAAAAATTACTTAAAAAGTAATATAATAGAAAAATGTTAAAAAATATTTTCAGTCTCCCAGGTAAATAATCATAGCATAAAACTTTTTCTGTCGTTGGTGACTCATCAGATTTTATACTTAAATGCATAAGATGATAGTTATTTTGTTGGATTTAATCATTCACGCTGTTTTCTTTGATTTAATGCAGATATTTTGGTAGTATTTCAAAGTATAAGAAGAATTTTTTTTTTTTTTAAATAAAGCTTATAAGCAAGCATTAAATAAAATTCTTACAAGATAACCAGAAGATGGCAGCATGGCAGTTATTTAGATATTTGATAGCTTCTAACTTATATCAAGTGAGAAACAGATTCCAGATTTTTGAAATAGTATCTGATCTACAAACACAAAATCTTATCAGTATAGGAAACATAATTAAAAAAAAAAAAAAAAAAAGATTGTTAAGAAGATCTAAATGATAGCTTGACCAAAGTGGAATTACAAAGGAACAAAAATGGGTTCTTCTTCATGGCAAATAATGCAGAAGGAAGATGAAAGATGGTACAGGGTGAATGTCAAGGCTCTCAAAAATATGCTTTCAGAACATTACAAATTAGCTTGATAGAGCTCATTAATGGGAAAGAAGAGACTCTTAAAATTCTAAACAAGATTAAGCCTGATATTGAAATAACCAATTGATTCCATCTAGGCCATTAGGAAGGAATTAAAGTTCATTATTATAATTGCACAAGTTCAAAACAAAATCCAGAAATTTATCATCTTTCAAGTCCATTTTAGCTTTAAAAAATATACCTATGATTCTATGATCTTACAAATCTTTCATAGACCAAAGAGGTACACACTTTTCAACCAGTATATTTTCTTATTTTTTAAGGTGAAATCCCATTATAACTAATACAATTAACTGAAGACTTTAGTATAACAACAGCAACAAAACTTTTACACTTCATTGGAGAATCCACATATCTATAGTAATATGGAATATAGTAAAATAATAGTTCAAGAAAGCACTTTCTATCATCCCTAAAAATATATTTTTTAAAGATTTTATTAATTTATTTATTTGACAGACAGAGATCACAAGTAGGCAGAGAAGCAGGCAGAGAGAGAGAGGGGGAAGCACGCTGAGCAGAGAACCCAATGCAGGGCTTGATCCCAGGACCCTGAGATCATGACTTGAGCCAAAGGTAGAGGCTTAACCCAGTGAGCCACCGAGGTGCCCCCCCTGAAAATATTTTAATAAGATTTTACTACAGCACAAAATTTTAGGAAAGCTTCCCAATGCATTCTACTATGAACTGTTAAAAATGAAGCTTAGCACATTCATCTATTACATTTTCCTGTTCACCTTATAAATTTATTGTAGGTACTAAATCTCATTCTTCCTCCAAAATCGCTAAGATCTGCTTAAACTGAACTAGATACTGCACTTGTTAAGAAACTTATGTATTATAATACTTGGTATGATTCTAGACAGTGACTGAGAGGCATTATAAATTTTGAACAGATCTAGTAAACAAATATAGCAGGAAAATAGCAGAAAATACAATAACTGAATTAGAAGGCCAAATTGTTGTGAATGTCTAAATAGTAATTATAATTAACAACAAAAAAAAACTGTTAATATCCAATGTTTAAGCCATTGTAGTTTTCCTTAGTTTGGTGTTATGGATATAATAGTTAATCAAACTTACCTTTATAGGTATTAAACTAGTATTATGTTCAAAAAATGAGAATATTTGTAAGCGATGTCCTTCAGGTAAAAAATTACAGAATTACCGATGGAACACTAGAGATAAAGTCACTGAAAAATCCAGGAAGGAGGAAGAAGATTTATCCTCATTTCTCCTGCAGTGGGCAGCAAAGCCTTAGTCAGATTTTACGATTTAAAAGAAACAGGAACAATGAACAACAGAGCAAAAAACAACTGCTGGAACAGATAGATGCCGTCTTCAGTGAGGGCTTATAGGAAAGAGATTTGGCGGGGGGGGGGGTAAGAAAACAAATTAAAGGTTGATAGTGATGATTATGGTGGGTATTTGATAAAATGCTTTATATGTTTTCCTCATTCTAAAAAAAAATTCATGGTAAAACCATGAAATCAGTCACTTTTTACATTGAGCAACCTGAGACTCAGTTAAGTTAAATCTAAGGACAGAGAGCAAATGATCAGAGTCAGGATTCCAACTAGAGACCCCTGTTCTGCATTAGAATTAGAGGAAAATTGGGGATAGATCAGATAGAGATTTGGGCCTGAGAAGAACTTCTGTGGTCCTTTGGAACTGAGAAATTATCTGTGTTCTTTTAGTTATTCCACAAATATAAACAAAGTATCTACTCAAGTGCTTAAACTCCATGTTTGAAGGCAAAAATAGCACTGAAGTTCATCCAGTGAATTAATGTTGAAAGAAAGATTTCAGGGTTCACAATGGATTGTTCACCTTAAATTTAATTCTCACTTGTCTTTGTAAATTCCAATTTGAACTAAAAGGCTTCAATCCCATGAATAAAGTGAAATATTCTGGAGTACCCAATTTATTATTTGAGTCTATTTACATCTTGTGAACTTCACCTCATAGAATGTCCAGTATGCTCCCCAGGTTTATTTATTTACTTTTAAACTTATTTTGTTTAAATTCAATTAGTTAACATATAATGTATCGTTAGCTTCAGATATAGAGTTCAGTTATTCATCTGCTGCATACAACAGCCAGTGCTCATTTTATCACCTGCCCTCCTTAATGATTACTGCATTCACTCACCCTCTCTTCTCCACCAACCCTCAGTTTGTTTCCTAGAGTTAAGAGTCTCCCCATGTTTATTGTATGTCAACCTCAGGTGGATGAAATAACACTTCATTAAAATTTGACCACATTTGGCCAAATATTAAAATTTTATAAATGTTTTAAAGTGTTATAAACTGGGGTTTTGGGTGTCTCAGTTGGTTAAGCATCTGCCTTCAGCTCAGGTCCTGGGGTCCTGGGATGGAGCCCTGTCAAGCTCCCTGCTGACCTGGGAGTCTGTTTCTCACTCTGCCCCTCCTCCTTGCTTGTGCTCTTTCTCTCTCTCTCTCTCTCTCTCAAATAAATACATAAAATCTTTTAAAAAATAAAATAAAATGTTATAAACCACATGGCCCTTACCCAGTAGTTATTTGGTCTTTTATTTCTCCCTCTCCCCTTTTAACTGTTTTTCCTATTGTATAAAATTAATATTCTATTTTGTGTTTGTGGAGTTAAAATAAAAACCTGTTACTGCTCTTTAATGTAATACCTTTTTCTCACATTATTATTTTTTATGGCATGACTTTTAATAAGAGAAAATATTGCCAGGTACTAGTCCTTTGTACATTGTGATATTATTAAAAGAATAAAAGGAAAAAAAAATAGAAAAATTATAATTTCATGGTTATTTGTACTTGGTGTTATGAATTTCTGCTAATCATAAGATATATACATCACTCAGATTTCATGTTTGCTACTTTATTTGATCTCCTTTGGAGCTTTGTTCTTTCCCAGGTCTTTGACCTGTTGTGGTACAATTATTTTATCTTCTTTTCTCTTATTCACCTTGTTAGGTGTCCCAAGTCCCTTTTCCCTGATACTGTTTCAATCTCTTTTTCCTAACTTTTTTTTTTTTCCTGGAATCTTATTTAACTCTGTCCTTCCTTTACAAAATTTATGTGTTTAGAAGAGAAAATGAAAGGTAAATTAACAGAGTAAACTAAATATAACAATTAAATTTTAGTAAATTTTAGTAAATTTTTGACTAAAAAAATTTTAGTCAAAAAGTTTTGACTCTTTTTTACTAAGTTGAAATAATTCTTAGATATGTATATTTATTTATAAATGCTCATTTGCCATCATCTTTAGTTGTTTACCCATGACACAGAAAAGGCAAAATGCACTAGGTTCAACTTGAGAGCAGCCTAACATGTCAATCATTATACATCAACAGCATAATTCCAAATTTCATAAGCAAATTTGGACTTTAACCTGGAACCTAACAAATAAACATTTTAAGCTTGGGTAAGTGGTACTCTCTACCACCCAATCATTTACTACTGATAGTGTCATCATTATACAGCAAGTGTTTGTGCTTCTTTTTCAAATGAAATATTTTATTAGCTTTATTTTAGTAAAATATGGAGAAAATAGAAAATTTGTGATTAAAAATACAAAGATAATAAAATTATTTTATATAGGAACGAGAATTACTGTTCAAATGGTATTGCTACACCCAGCCAGGGATTTTGATGTGCTTTTGTGCCTTCAACATTCTATTGCGCCTCTCACATTCTCTTCCAGAAATTTCAAATTTTACAGATTGTCATTACATAGCAACTTATTTTATTCCTGCTGCCTATATAACCTCACACCATTATATATAAATCTAATGATGTCAAAACTCCTTAGGTTATTTTTCAAAATTTTAATTGCAGTATAGTTAATGTACAGTGCTATATTCATTTCAGATGTACAATATAGTGATTCAACAATTCCATTTATTACTCAGTGCTCATCAAGATTAGTATGCTCTTAATCCCTTTCATCTATTTCACCCATCCCCCTCCCCCATCTCCCCACTAGTAACCATCTGTTTTTTCTTTACAGTTAAAAGTCTGTTTCTGGTTTGTCTCTCGTTCTTTCTCTCTCTCTCTCTAAACTCCTGAGGTTCCTGATCTTTTATCAATGATGGTAACCCTTTTTAAACCAAGAATGTAATCATTAAATGCATGGAAATGTATCAATACATTTCAAGTAATTTTAATTTACATATTAGATTATAGTGGGTATGTAAGATATAAATTACATAAACTTTTTATAGATTTGTTAACTATGCAGGTAGATACATTGTAATCATCTATCTTCTTGAGTACAAGGCACACTGTAGCAATCAATAAATACTTGCTTGAATTTGATGAAATAATACACTAGAAAAGATAATTTGGAGGATAGATAAATGTTGATTCTGGAAAACATAGGCTTAAGCAATTAGTTTCATTCATATTATTGATAATGAAATAAGGAGGAGTAATATATGCTCAATTTATTTGAGTGAAAAAGAACTAAGACAGTGAGTAATTGTATAATTCAGTAAAATGGTTACACTGGAATAATTTAGCAGCTGTAAAGAAAGTTTTAGAGTGTATTGGCTTTAACATTTTTTGAAATAATTTTATATCAATAGAAATGTTGCAAAAAATGATGTAAAGAGTTTATGGATACCCATATCCAGTTTCCCCTCATGTTAATAGTCATAAAAATAGTCATTCTTACAACTATCATACATTTTTTTTGTATAATTGTATGATTAACATTAGTACAGTAATATTGACTATTTAGTTTTTCCAAATATATTTTTCCTGTTCCAGAATCCAGCTTGGGATCCCAAATTGCATTTAGTGGCTGTTTTCTTAGTTTCTGCTAATCAATGACAGTTGTTTAAGTCTTTCCCTATCTTTAATGACCTTGAAACATTTGATGAGTACTGGTCAGTTGCTCGCAAGAATGCCTGTCATCCTGGGTTTATGTAGTCTTTTTCACATGATTAGGTCGAGGTTTTGCAATTTTTTCAACATCACAGAAGTGATGTTGTGCACTTGTCAGTCTATTGTATCAGGGGCTACAAGATAAATTTTATCTCTCAGGATATATTTAATTAAGGGAATGTGTGTTGTATCTTTCCACTATAAATTTACTATTCTTCCCTTTGTAACTTATAACTCTATTTGGAGAGATTATGTGAATATCCTACTTTACCCAATTATCTAATTATTTAATTATTTAATCTTTAAAAAAACAAATAATTTTATTTTAAAATTAAATAATAATCATTTAGGGGCACCTGGGTGGCTCAGTGGGTTAAGCCTCTGCCTTTGGCTCAGTTCATGATCCCAGAGTCCTGGAATGGAGCCCCACATTGGGCTTTCTGCTCAGCAGGGAGCCTGCTTCCTGCTCTCTCTCTGCCTGCCTCTTTGACTACTTGTGATCTCTGTCTGTCAAATAAATAAATAAATAAGATCTTTAAAAAATATATTTTCAGGGATGATAGAAAGTGTTTTCTTGAACTATCATTTTATTATATTCCATATTACTATAGATATGTGATAGATATGTATTTTTAAACAAGCGAATAAATAAATATTTAATAATTTAATTATTTTAAACATCTTTTGGTGAATTTTGCCTGAAGAAATTATTAGTGTGGTGTTTGCCTAATGGTATTTTTGTATTTGTCTTATTATTTCCTCCATTATTACATAATAAGTTTTTGTTACTTAATTATTACTTGCTATTAGTAGTAAGGAGAGACAACAAAAATATGCTCTTTCTTATTTTTGTTCTCACTTATTAATTTGTATTTTTTTTCATTACTTCCAAAGACCCTAACTAGATTAGAGTTCCCTCTCCAAAACATGTTTTTAGCTAAATTTTGCTGACACAAAGAGCTAATGTTCACCCAAACCCTGCCCATATCATTATATATATAATATAGATACACACATTTTATATATATATATATATAAAACGTTTATGTGTGTATTTATGTATATATACATATATGTGTGTATAATCATATATACATATATACACATAAATGTGTGTATATATAATGTTAGTAATGTATGTGGGCATAAAGGATGGCACTGAAATTTTCTTCAGATTTTATAAGCTAGCACAACTCCCTTAGAGAACCAGTGCTTTGTAATTGCTTTGAATGAGTCTGTATGGTTCCTGTTTAGTCACTGATCTGCTAATTAAAACTTCTTACAATAAGGGGCGTCTGAGTGGCTCAGTCAAATTAAGCCCCTGACTCTAGATTT
Source organism: Martes martes (assembly GCF_963455335.1). NCBI lineage: Eukaryota > Metazoa > Chordata > Mammalia > Carnivora > Mustelidae > Martes > Martes martes. The sequence goes on along the minus strand of NC_137900.1, from coordinate 38,228,606 downwards.
TGGCTCAGATCATGATCTCAGGGTTGTGAGATTGAGCCCTGCATCAGGTGTGGAGCCTGCTTAAGATTTTCTTTCTCCCTCTCCCTATGCCCATCCCCCTGCTCTCTCTCATTCTCTCTTAAAAAAAAAAAAAAAAAAAAAAAAAAACTTAAATAAGAAATGTTATCACAAAAAGATGACCAACATCAATAATCATAAGGGAAATCCAAGTAAAAACCACCATGAGAATTATCTCCTCACACATGAGAATGACTAAAATCAAAAACACAAGGAACAAGAAATACTGGCAAGGATGCAGGGAAGAAGGAACCCTCCTGTACTGTTGGTGGGAATGAAAAGTGGTGCAGTCACCATTGAAAACAGTATGGAGGAGTCTCAAAAACTTAAAAATAGAACCACCATATGATCCAGTAATTCCAATACTGGGATTTACTCAAAGAATATGAAAACACCACTTCAAAAAGATATACGGGCCTTATGTTTGTTACAGCAATATTTATAATAGCCAAATTATGGAAGCAATCCTAGTGCTCATAGTAGATGAATGAATAAAGAAAAGGTTATATATAATCTATCTATATATCTATTGTATAAACATACCTAGTATTATATAATAGGTCTATGAAATTATATATAAAATTATACATAGAAATTATATACATACATAATAATATTCCATTATCTATGTATATTATATATAAACATCTTTTTGTGGTGTCATTTCATATATATATATATAGTAAAAAAAGTAAAAATCTTTCCATTTGCAGCATGATGGATCTAGAGAGTATAATGCTAAGAGAAATAAATCAGAGAAAGACAAATGTCATTTGACTTCACTCATATGTGGAAATTAACAAACAAAACAAACAAACAAAGAAAAAAGGAGACAAACCAAGAAATGAACTCTTAATGATAGAGAATAGACTGGTAGTTACCAGAGGAAGGTGGATGTGAGGATGGGTGAAATAAGTGATGGGGATTAAGAGTACACTTACAATGATGAGCACTGAATAATGTATAGAATTGTTGAATCACTGTATTGTACACCCGAAACTAATATAACACTGTATGTTAACTATACTGGAATTCGTTTTAAAAATCCCAAGTAAGGTCATAAAAATAAGAGAGGTGTCATGATGACTTGAGAGTCCCCTTATGAAAGTTCACTATAAGTTCAGAAGGAAATTTGTAAAAGAGGAACAAACAGTACAATGATTTGTAATTCTAGAATGTGAGATTAGACATTAAATTTTTTTCCTTAAATATAAATTGTGAGTACTATGGTTGAAAACTTATTAACACCAAAAAAATCATGAAAAGTTTGTGAGCTCACATGAAAATTATGCCCCTAAATTTTCTGACAGTATACACTTTAAAATTTTTCTACAATATATTTTTTAATTTCTAAAAATCTTTTTGATATAAGAGTGCTTCAAAGTCAGCAAGACTATTTTTAAAATATGTTAGTTTCTTGCTCTGCACAGCTATTTTTAGAATATGACCCTTAAACTACATGCATTATGTGTCAAAGTATAAGAAATTTTACTTTTAGACATATGAACAGCAAATATGGCTTTGATTACCTTATAGGGAACCTTTTGCACTCTTTAAAGCTTTCTGTGAATATGTCTGATGACATATTAATTCAAATTACATTGTCTTATTTTGTGCCTTCTGTAGTTATTCAGCTTTATCACAAACTCACCAAGAGTCCCCCCTCCCCCACACTCTGCTTAAAATCACTAATGGATTTGCAGCTAACCTCTGGCTTCAGTTGCTGTCAGTTGCCTTTGGTATCAATTGTGTATGCATTGAGCTGATAAGTACTGTGGCTCATTTTACTCTTGAGCAAACCAAGTTTAAGAAAAAAAAAAAAAACAAGAAGCAGGGATGGAAAAAAATACATGAATAATTATCTTAGTTTGAGATGAACATGGTGAAAAATAACTTAATTGCTTCTAATTCTTGGCAAGATATAATGAAATGAGACTTCGTAGGTATGGAAAGTGAGAGGAGAGTCCTAGAGCAAAAGGTAGGGTATAAACAAGGGGTAGGGCATGGCTTTCTTGTGTTCTCAATTATAGTTTCCTTCGACTCTTTCAAACTCTATTTTATTCTATATTATCAGTTTGATAAAATTATAATTAAAAGGTACATCTTGGTTTAGTTATGGATTCCTTCCCATATCAGTGGCTATTCCTCAATATTCCCAGTGTCATCGTTTCACATTACATTTTAATTTGTTAGTTCACCAGGAAGAACAGTGTACCCTAGCATATAAAGCATTACTTATAATGACTCAGTAGACTAACAAAGCTTTTGTTGAAAGGAGAAGTTTAATGAAAAGATTTTGTTTTTCTAGGTCAAATTATTAGCTCAGATATTATGCAAGAGAGGAATTGACAATTTCTAACTACATTGTACAATATGCTTACTTAAGAAACCAAAGTATGTATAAAATGTATATCTCATGTAATGGGCAAGAAAATAGCATTTAGTAATATGGCATATGAACAGAATCTGAAACAAACAATCCCGCTATTAGAAATAACTTTGAAGAATTGCTATTGAATGGACGAATGCTTTCAGTATTGTTCCTTTTATTTTAAAATAATGATAATCATCTCTGATAACCTAGGAAGAACTCAAACAAAATAGTTGAATATAAATTTAAAGGTGTAATCATAAATTTCATGGCAATTTGGTTACTTACCTTCATGTATTTAAGTTACACGATGTCATATTTTGTGCTTGTCTATTCAGATATCTTGAACCAAATATAATTTAAGTCTGTCAACAGATATTTATAAATTACTTACCAGAAGAATAGCATTAAGCTAGGCATGTTCAGAGGAAGCAGGTGCACTACCCACAAAAGAATAAAATGACCTTTAATTTTGAGGATTTCTGAGTACTCAATATAGCATTTAGATTTCAAATTGAGAATTATTTGTTAAACAATGCATTCTTATGATAATAGCTCAGAAGCCCTGATAGGATAGTGCAATTAAGGAAGTAAGACTCCTGCAGCAATCTTTCCTCTCCTTCTTCCATCCTACACATGAAAACTCAGAGCTATTTATGTTTACTATGATTATTCCTCAAAGACAGGATGTACTGGGCAAGTAGTTCTGAATGGAGGGGTCCAGTTTTAGTTTTGCTACTAATTACCTGTCTAAGCCTGAACAAGTTCCTCAACTTCTCAAGCTCCTCAATTTCTCTCAGCCCAGGTTCTACTCTCTCTTAAATAGAATGTTTAAAAAATTGTTTCAATTTGCTACAATTAATAAATTTGTAACTTACCTCAGTGTTGAAAGGTCCATGTTTTTCAATAATCTTTGAAAGATGCAAATGTGGTCCTTCAGTCAATGGGCTATCAATCTGAGCACTCCCAGCAGTGTCTAGGAATTTTTAGAAGATGTTATCTGCCTTTTCAATTATACCCTCAACGATGGCTTTAAGATAAATATATATATGACAGTACATCTTATGACATCCAGCATATGTTTACTCTTTACTGTTCACACACACACACACACACACACACACACACACACACTGTGATGGGGAAGTGCAGGTTATTAGGAAAATTTCTAGAGAAAGAATCCAAGCAACTATTGTGGTCAGGGAATACTTGTGGAGAAAGATATCTGAGTCAAGATCTGACAAAGATTAGAAGTTAGCTGAGAGATAATAAGGGAAGTTGTGTTTTAGTAAAAGGGAATCATAAAATCTTATTGGTCAGAGGGAATAGTCCTTTTGAAAAATCTAAAATTTCAGTAAGCTTGAAGTTCAACTTTGTAAGTTTTAACCTAATTCAGTGGAAGGAAACTAACACTTGTTGAAAATATACTGTGCCTAAAGTGGCATGTTTAATGTTTTAGACTTGTGTTAACAGGGTATGTTGTTTGTCCCTGTATTGCCAAGGGAACCTTGTGTAACACTTCAACTATGCAACTACTTGATAATGGTCATTTCTGATCTACTTGCTTTAATCTTCTTCTAATCTCACCATTGTCTTTTACTGATGAATCACATCTAGCCTGTACTTCTGCCTCTGGCATATGTTCTTTATCAAATCTTTTCTAGCCTCTTCCTTCTATTATGCAGATGGGATTTTAGACAATGTCTCCTGTACAAACCCCTTTTCACTAATTGTGTTGAACAGTATTTTGTTGTTTTTTTTTTCTTTTTGTCCTCCAATAGTGCTCTAATTCTCTTTGTAGATAGGTACAATTTATGAATTTCATTTATTACAAAACATTTTACAAAAAATAGTAAAACTTTTCTTTAAAGAAGTAAAATATTGACATGTTTCTAAAATTATATATTTATCTTTAGGAGATATATTTATTCTTTGACAACTATGCAACTAGCTGTGTGTGTGTAAACACAAATGTGTGTGTTTGTATGTGTGTTGGGGATATATTAGACAAAAGTGGTATCAGAAGTTCATGTTTTTTTTTTCTCCTCCCAAATAAGAATTCTAAACCTAAAATTTAAAAAAAAAATCAATTTTGGTCATCTCATTTTATAGACAATCTGAAACTCAGAGATAAGGATGTGTCTAGTTTTCCTCTATTTAGTTCCAGGGCTCTTAGTATAACATCGGATAGCCATGAGCGCATGTCTGTTTCACAACATGAGCTTGTATATGGCAAGGTGTGTATTTATAAAACTACTTGGTGGTGCCCAGACTATACTCACATGGATGCTCAATTTAAAAAGTATTTTTAGACGATGACTGGAAAATTGATTCTCTGAATTTCTGCCTTTCAACCCAGAGGATAGGAGAAAGTATGTACTGACTATTTGGAAAATGTGTGCATAAAATTAGCTGGCTATTATCTAGTTAAGAAATAAACCCAGCTGTCTGGTGTGCTATGAAGTGGAAGTGAGTGGTTGTTGGAAAGAGGATATAAATGGTGTCTTATGAAGCTATATTGCTTTTTTTTTTTTGTTTTCAAATTAAGGTTTTGAAAAGAAGTAATTTTAAAGATAAGGAAAAGTTTGGTGAAAGTCACCATCTCTAACATGTTATGGCTGATTAGGTTATTAAACTAGCATGTTTGGTTTTCTATTGTAAGATAACAGGGAGTAGACTATATTTTGGATATATTTTTTGCATGTACATATTTTCTATCCATTCATTCAATAAATGTTTACTAAGTGACCATTATGTGTCAGGCATCGTGCTAAGTGCTAGAAAAGACAGAAAAAAAAAAAGGCCCTTCTCTTTGGGAACTGGCCAGTATTTTGAAACAGATATGCCTTGAAAGCAATAATTATATATCCAGGGATATAAGACATATGCAAGACATATGAGATACAACCTTTTAGGGGCATATAACTACGCCCAGGAGAAGGAAGGAAAGGTGGATGGGGTAAGCTGAGCTCTGAAGGACTTATCCTGAGTTAGGTTCTTAGTTAGGAGGAGAAATAAGAAAAGAGTACTCAAAGAACAAGAAACAGAACATGAAAAACATAGCTGTGAAAGAGCACATGGTATACTCAGGGAGCAGCAAGTGGTTTTTTGTTATGTTGTTTGTTTGATTTCTAGGAGTGGAAGGGTGATATAGGTTAATGGTGGGAGACGAGACTGCTGAGCAAGACAGGAACTGTTGTCTGGAGTGATGGGGAATCTGTTTTAGGGTGTTAGTGGGAAAAGGACCTAACAGAATTTTCTCTTTGAATAATAATTCACAATTGAATGGAAGATGATTTGGATGAGGATAAAATCTTTCAAACAGGGAGATTAATAAATTGTAGCTTCTAGATGCTACATAAAATTTCCACTTACTGTTCTTCTTCCTAGAAGAAAGTTTAGGTATTGAACTATAAATACTCAAAAATGAGTGAATCCGAGATTACCATTCTAATTATTGCATTCTACAATGAAGAAAGTGAGGTTAGACAGGTTAAATGACTTGCCCAAAGCCAGAGAGTTTCTGACAAAACTGGAATTTAGGACCCTGATCTCCTCTTTCTTAAAAAACATGGGTTAAAATTCACAAGGAACCAGCCCTTCAGCTTCACAGAAATATTTTAGCTAAAGTATTAATGATGATGTGTCTCTGTTAGCAGTACCATAAAACAAGTGACCTTCATGGACAAAACTCTGTGGTTAAAATTAAAAAGACAAAGGAAAATGAGATCTGATTATTAATGTAATTAGTTGATGATCCAGTGGGGTGACAGATCCATAAATGCCAGCCATAGACTGATGATAATGGAGCATTCAAATCTCCAAACTGGTGCTCAAGTCCTGCTCTCAGAAATAATGAGGGACCTGCTTCCTCTCTCCTATCTCCTTGCAAGGTGCTAATGCTATGTTCCGAATAATGATGTGCCAAGCCCGCGTAATGACAGTGCTGCTCTTGCTGCACATTAATTCCACTATTTGTTTTCTGTTGCTACAAAGTCTGAGCTTTTGAAAATTGGGCGTTTATGAAGTGCTATCGTGAATAGGACAGGGAAAGAATATTATGATTAACCCTTCTTGAGGATTGTCAGATTCACATGTTCCTACAACTCTAAGCATGTTAAGGGTATAACACCCTAGAATCTTTTTATTTATTTATTTTAAAATAATTCCCCTCAAGACCTCTATCCAAGTGCCTAAATCACATTTAAAAGTATAATTTGGCACCCTACTTGTTACTGGCTGCTTCCAACCAAATATTTCAGTGCCCAAACAGAACTAGTTATGCATCTAAAGAACAGAACACCCTACAGGTCCATACATTCATTTAGGTGGGTAGCCTTAGTTGGCTGTTAAACTTGAGAGTATCCACGGAGATTACTCAGTCATCAGCCACAGTGAGGATGTGATTTGCCCAAGAATACAGGTTGATAAATGACGGAACTATGCCTGAATCCTACAACTCTCACCCCAAGATATCCCATATCCATGGTGTCAAAAGGAACTTGCCCTATGGCCAATATACTATTGTTTAAGAACTGAAATAATTATTGGGGTGCCTGGGTGGCTCAGAGGGTTAAAGCCTCTGGGCTTGGGTCATGATCCCAGGGTCCTGGGATCGAGCCCCGCATCAGGCTCTCTGCTCAGCGGGGAGCCTGCCTCCCCCTCTCTCTCTGCCTACTTGTGATCTCTGCCTGTCAAATAAATAAATAAAATCTTTAAAAAAAACCACAACTGAAATAATTCTTAAAGGGGTCTAATTTCCTGAAAGGAATGCAAGTATCAATATTGTACCAGTTCCAAAGAGTTTAAATTTCAGAAATAAAATTCTATAAAGAAGTTCTCTGTGAAGGTGGAATGAAAGTCAACCTTCAAGTGTTTCAGTGATTACTTGAGGGCTAAGCAGTACATGGTGATTTAAGGTACCTAGCTTAGGGAATGCCCCTAAGTATTGGCAACATATGACATTCAGAGCACTGTGGCCCAGGGAAAGCAGTCCTTAATGCATATATGGACATATTGCTGACTTGCCAAGTGGGTCCAACCCATTTCACCTGTCTACAGAATTGGTAGGATAGGAGATTAACACAGTGTGTCTCTGGAATAAAACATTGATTTTGTTTGTTAAGGAGATATATGGCAATTGTAGAAAAAAATAGAAAATACAGAAAAATATAGAGAAGAAAATCACTACTTAGAGATAACCACCAATAATATTTTCACATATATTTCCCATGTTTTTCTGTGTACATACTATACCAAAAACATGCCATATGTGTCTGTTCATGGTTCACAGAAATCACTAAGTGATGGAATGTTCCAGGCACCCCGTTGACAATCTTGCCTCAATAAGGTGAATTGGTGGGGCTCCTGGGTGGCTCAGTGGGTTAAAGCCTCTGCTTTCAGCTCAGGTCATGATCTCAGGGTCCTGGGATCAGCCCCTCATTGGGCTCTCTGCTCAGCGGGGAGCCTGCTTCCTCCTCTCCCTCTCTGCCTGTCTCTCTGCCTACTTGAGATCTCTCTCTGTCAAATAAATAAATAAAATCTTAAAAAAAAATAAGGTGAATTGGCATTTATAACCATGGGGCATTTACATTGCTTTCTTCATTTCTGAAAATATGAATTTGCTTAACTCTTTGGTAATAATTGTACAACAAGGTTTAGACTGTTTCACTAAAATAACATAGATACATTGTAACAAGCGGACATAACAAAGTATCAAACTATAAAAAAATATTTATGTCATGTCATGAGATACTTTGTGATACCTCTGTTAAGGAACAAAAAGAGACTACCTCTTGATCCTCCAAATGAGAAAGGAAAGTTTGAATTGAATTTCATCAGTTTTAATTATTTTGGATATAATAGAGGAGGCAGGTCACCTGAATACTGAAGTAGTTACCAGGTTGTACTAAGAGATTATAACTGTGGAAACCTCTTTCTCCCTGCTCCTCCTGAGATGATGGAGGACTCCACTGAGATACCCTCATGAGTTATGTCTGCTTCTTGGAATTCTGAGTGTTTTATTAATTTACAAAGACCACTCTTCATGTGTAGGGAGGGAGAGAGAAAGGAGGTTGGCAGAGTAAAGAGAATTCCTGTTTGTGGGGAGTTTTCCACGATGGAATCGTTTTACACGATGGAATCCTATTGTATCCTCATCTGGTCACTTAAAACTATAAAATTCACTTTATATTCTCATGCCACTGAAAACATGGTTGCAAATAAAAGCACAAAAGTTCCTTATCTGGGGGAGAAACTCAGTTGCTCTAATCTGTTGCTTCCTTTTTCAAAGGAGAAGAGTTAATATAAATAGTGGTAAAGTGGATTATCAATTCATAAATGTTTGCCAGGATCTGTTGATATGTCCTTTTGAGAGATTCCCGGGAGAGAAATAACTGGGTGAAAAGGAGCAACTATTTTTAAGTCTTTGATATCTGCTGGCAAATTGCTTTCCAAATTCATGCTACCACTAACAATGAATTAAGATGGCAATTTCATCATACCTGCTCAATACTAACAAAACAAATAATACAAAAGGCTTGCCTTATTAAAAAAAAAAAAGGATTATTTGCTTTTTGCAGAGAAATACCCTCAAATACAGACATAGGCCAAGCTGTTCTCAGTAATTAGAGTCCTTGTGATAGACCGTTCCTTAGGTCAGAAATGGATCACTTTGAGAATACATTTAAAGAGCAAGAAACTGTGTCCATGGATAGACACGCCCTTATATCCTGGGGTCATCCTTGCAAATTTTTTATGCAAGAAGCCCATGAAAGAGAAAGATAATTATTACATGGGAAATGGGACAACACTGAGGATAAAATTTACCTCTTGTCACATGTTGAAGTAGAGGCATACTCTAACTCTAGAAAGTAAAATTCTATCAGTTTTTTAGGGTTGTTATAACAGAAAACAACAGACTGGGATTATACAACAGATGTTTTTTTTTCCCTTATGATTCTGGAGGCCAGATGTCCAAGATCAAGTTGTTACTTGTAGGGTTACTTTTCTGTGAGGGCTTTTCCCCTCAGCTTATAAATGGCCATTTTTCTCTGAGTCTGCACATAATCTTTCCTCTGACGATCTCTGTGCCCTAATCTATTCTTATAAGGACACCAGTCACAATGGATTAGGGCTCATCCTAATGGATTCATTTTAATCTAATTACCTTTTTAAAGACATTCTCTCCAAATATCATCACATTCAGATTTAATGAAAGCCGGCTTGCCGTTCCTTCCTTCCTTCTTTTAAATTTATTTACTTATTTGAAAGAGAGAAAGAGAGAGTGCGAGCAGAGTGTGGGGAGCACTACAGGGAGAGAATTTCAAACAGACTCCCTGCTGAGCATGGAGCCAGGTGCAGGGCTTGAACATGACCCATGAGATCATGACCTGAGTGGAAACCAAGAGTCAGATGTTTAATAGACTAAGCCATCCAGGCATCCCCAGGATTTCAACATAAGAATTTTGAGGGCACACAATTCAGCCCATAATACCAATATATTCAAATTTCTGGTTTGCCCTTATGAAATATTCACAATGCACTATTCTTGATGGTAATCCCCTTATTCACTAGTTATTATTATATTTTTTAAAAAGATGATTTTTTTTTAAGATTTTATTTATTTATTTGACAGAGAGAGATCACAAGTGGGCGGAGAGGCAGGCAGAGAGAGAGAGGAGGAAGCAGGTTTCCTGCTGAGTGGAGAGCCTGATTTGGGGCTTGATCTTAGGACCCTGGGATCATGACCTGAGCCGAAGGCAGAGGCTTTAACCCACTGAGCCACCCAGGTGCCCCTTCACTAATTATTATGACAGCATTTCCATCTTTTATGAGAAAAAAAATATGTTACACACTGCGATCATTCTGAATTTGAATTATGTCCGCAAGCACACCAAGTAGATACAAAGAAAGTAGATTTAGTAATAACTGTATTTGGTCTCATAAGTTCAGTTTGCATACTATATAGAGCATCTTTCATTGAAATAAAACATATCATGGACTCGTTCTTGAAATTGGATCATACATCAGTAAGGACATAAAATTTCAAGATAGGTTGAGAAGGTAAGTCATTTTAATGACTTCTTATATACCTGGAAATTATATAAACTATACGAACAAATTGATTGGCTACTAATAAATACTTAATAAAAGGAAAATAGCAGAAACTCAACCAATTCTAAAGCATTCATATTGGGCATAAGGGGCATTAGTCATCGTGCTGATGATTTATTTTGGAGTAAAATAGTGATTCTGTTTTAGTGAAGTGGTTGTTGACTTAAATGTTTTGCAAGAACAACTCTTACTGTGCTTTAAATATAAGAAGAATGTGTAGGTCTGTGGTCTTGCATTACTATGTACATATGGACTCTTTTTTTTTTTTAGTTTTGACATCTTAAAAATTGTATTTATTTTCATTATGATAAATGTACTTTTTAATCCCCATTATCTATTTCACCCACCCCCTTTCACCTCCCTCTGGTAACTGTCAGTTTGTTCTCTATAGTTGAGTCTGTTTCTTCATTTCTCTCTCTCTTTTTCCTTTGCTCATTTGTTTATTAAATTCCATATATGAGTCAGATCATATGGTATTTGTCTTTTCTGATTGACTTATTTTACTTGGCATTATACTCTCAGTTCTATGTTGTTGCAAAAGGCAAGATTTCATTTTTATGGCTGAATAATACTCCATTTCTCTCTCTCTCACACACACACACACACACACACACACCCCACTTCTTTATCCATTCATCTATTGATGGACACTTGGGCTGCTTTCATAGTTTGGCTATTGTAAATAATGCTGCAGTAAACATAGGGGTGCATGTATCTCTTTAAGTTAGTATTTTTAGTATTTTTATATTCTTTGGTTAAATAACCAGTAGTGTGATTACTGGGTGATAGAGTAGTTCTATTTTTAATTTTTTGTGGAACCTTTATACTGTGTTCCAGAGTGGCTTCACTCTTCACTCTGGAAGCTTCACCAGCAGTGCAAGAGGGTTCCATTTCTCCACATTCTTTCCAACACCTGTTATTTCTTATGTTGCTAATTTTAGCCGTTCTGACACGTGTGAGGTGATAGCTCATTGTAGTTTTGATTTGCATTTCCTTGATGATAGGTGATGTTGAACATCTTTTCATGTGTCTGTTGGTCATCTGGTTGTCTTCATTGGAGAAATGTCTGTTCATATTCTCTGCCTATTTTAATAAGATTATTTGTTTTCAGGGTGTTGAGTTGTATCAGTTTTTTTTAATGTATTTTGAATACTAACCCCTTATCAGATATGTCATTTGCAAATATCTTCTCCCCTTCAGAAAGTTGCTTTTAAGTTTGACGTATTGTTTCCTTTGCTGTGCAGAAACTTCTTATTTTGATGTGGTCCCAATAGTTTATTTTTCCTTTCACTTTCCTTGCCTTAGGAGACATAACTAGAAAAATGTTGCTTTGGCCTATGTCAGAGAAATTATTGCCTGTGCTCTCTTCAAGGATGTTCACAGCTTCAGGTCTCACATTTAGGTCTTTAATCCATTTTGAATTTATTTTTGTGTATGGTGTAAGAAAGTGGTCCAGTTTTATTCTTTTGTATGTAACTCTGTAGTTTCCCCAACACCGTTGGCTTTTGAAAAGACTGTTTTTCTCCTATTGTATATTCATTCTTCTTTTGTCTAAGATCAATTGACCATTTAATCAAGTGTTTATTTCTGGGTTTTCTATTCTATTCTACTAATCATGTATCTGTTTTTATGTCAATACCATACTGCTTTCATTACTAATGTTTTGTAATATAACTTGAAGTCTGGAATTGTGATACTTCCAGTTTTGTTTTTCTTTTCCAAGATTGTTTTGGTTATTCAAGGCCTTTTGTGGTTCCATGCAAATTTTAGGATTGTTCATTTTAGTTCTGTAAAAACATGCTGTTGGTATTTTGAGAGAGATTGATTAAATCTGCAGATTGTTTTGAGTAGAGTAGGTATGTTACCAATATTTGTTCTTCCAATCCATGAGCATGGAATATAGTTCCATTTCTTTGTTCCATCTTCAATTCTTTCATTAGTGTGCTGTAGCTGTCAGAGTACAGGTTTTCATCTCTTTGATTAAATTTTTTCCCAGTTATGTTATTACGCTGGGTGCAACTGTAAATGGGATTGCTTTCTTAATTTCTCCTTCTGCTACTTCATTATTAGTACATAGAAATGCAACAGATTTCTGTACATTGATTTTGTATCCTGTGACTTAACTGAATTCACTTATCAGGTCTAGAAGGTTTTTTTTGTTTTGTTTTGTTTTTCTTGTGGAGTCCTTAGGGTTTTCTATATACACTCTCATGTCATTTGCATATCATGAAAGTTTTACTTCTTTACCAGTTTTGATGCCTTTTATTCCTTTCTCTTTTCTGATTGCTGTGGCTAGGACATCCTGTATGATGTTGAATAAAAGTGGTGAGAGTGGACATCCCTGTCTGTTCCTGGCCTTGGGGGAAAAACTCTCAGTTTTTCACCATTGAATATGTTGTTGGCTGTGGGTTTTTCACATAAGGCATTTATTATGTTGAAATATGTTCCTTCTAGACCTATTTTGCAGAGTTTTTTTTTTTTTATCATGTACTTTGTCAAATGCTTTTTCTGCAACTATTGAAATGATCATATGGTTTTAAACCTTTCTCTTCTTGATGTATCACATTGATTGTTTTGTAAATACTGACTGTTCTGTATCATGGGAATAAATCCCACTTGATTATGGTGTATGATATTTTTAATGTATTGTTGGATTCAGTTTGCTAATATTTTGCTGAGGATTTTTGCAACTATATTCATGAGAGATTCTAGCCTATAGTCTTCTTTTTTGGTAGTGTCTTTATCTGTTTTTGATATCGGGGTTATATTGGCCTTAGAGAATGAACTTGAAAATTTCTTTCCTGTTCTATTTTTTGAAATAGTTTTAAAAGAATAGGTGTTAACTTTTCTTTAAGTGTTTGGTAGGGTTGCCTGTGAAGTTGTCTGGTCCTGGACTTTTGTTTTTTGCGAGTTTATTACTGATTCAGTTCCATTGCTGATAATTGGTTTGTTCAAATTTTTACTTCTTCTTGCTTTAGTTTTGATAGGTTATATGTTTCTAGAAATTTATCTATTTCTTCTAAGTTGTCCAATTTCTTGGCATATTGTTTTGCATAAAATTCTATTATAATTGTTTGTATTTCTGTAGTGTTGGTTGTTATTTCTTATCTTTCATTAGTGCTTTTGTTTATTTGGGTTCTCTCTCTCTCTCTCTCTTTTTTTTTTTTTCCTCTTGATGTATCTGGCTAGAAGTTTATTAATTTTGTTGATTTTTCCAAAGAACCAGCTCCTGGTTTCATGGATCTGTTCTACTAATTTTGTTTTTGTTTTGTTGTTGTTTAATTCCTGTATCATTTCTTTTTGCTCTAATCTTTATTATTTCCTTACATTTGCTGGATTGGATTTTGTTTGTTCTTCTTTTTCTAGGTCCTTTAGGTGTAAGGTTATGTTTTGTACTTAAAATTTGTCTTGCTTCTTGTGATAGGTCTGTATTATTATAATCTCTCATGGTAGAACTGCTTTTGCTGCAACCAAAAAGCTTTCAACCATTGTGTTTTCACTTTCATTTATTTCCATGTAATTTTTTATTTCTTCTTTGATTTCTTGGTTAACTCATTTATAGTATAGTACCGTGTTATGTAGCCTCCATGTATTTGTGGTCTTTACAGATTTTTTTCTTGTGGTTAATTTCTAGTTTCATAGCGTTTGTTCAGAAAAGATGTATAGTAAGACTTTCAACTTTTTAAATTTTTTGAGACTTATTTGGGGACCTAATATCAGATCTGTTCTGGGGAATGTCCTATGTGTACTTGAAAAAAGTATGTACTCTGCTGTTTTAGGGTGTAATGTTCTGAATATGTCTGTTAAACTTATCTGAATGGAACTTTCTTTTGAATCGTAATAATAGCAACATAAAACTTCCCTATCCTTTCCCTCTTTGTTTCTTCAATATGTTGCTTTTAGCTGTAGAAATTCATCTGTAATTGATGAAAGGTTTTAACAATCCTCCCCCTCCCCAGATTTTTGACCTTTGCAGAGATCCTTGAAAGAAATCAACAAAGTGAGACATGCCCTGTTTTTTAGATTGTGAGTCCCACTAAATTAATATCAAAGAAACATTATACTTTACAGGTTAAATACTCTGAGCAACATGATAGTAATGAAGTATCCTCAAATGAGCAAAATCAGAATAGTGTAAAATTATACATTAGTTTATATTAAATAGTTGTAATTATTATGTTTCAAACATTAGTTTTAATTCAAGTTGTCATGTATATTATATCTTTATGTTAATAATCAATAGAAATGTACCTTAGTTTTGCTTAAAGTAGTTGTTCTTTTGGGGTAAAGTAAAAATAAAATAAAAATATTAAACCACCTTATTTTCCTTTAGAATGATTTTGGGTAATTATTGAATTATGGTGAATTATCAAATTTCTAATAATAATAAGGTAAATAATCTCTCTCTTAAACTAAATTATTTCAAACGGCATAATGTCTGAATGTTTGAAATTAGTGTTTTTGTATAAAAGTAAAATCAAATAATAACATTTGAGAAGAGGAGTGGAAATACCATGACATATAGGGTTCGGACTTGTATAGTAAAAATCTTGATGACAAGTATCTAATCAATCTGGGTTTCATACATGGCTATATTAAGTGCTAGATCAGCAGTATTTAAATAGATTACTTGCAACTAAAATATTCTCTGTCAAGAAGATTGGCCAAAGTTAGCTCTCTTTTTCCTGGAAGATTCACTCTATGCAACTGATGTGATATCATGATTTGGGAGGGTTTGTGATGTCCTGAGGTAGGGGAAGGCTCCACCTCCTCTGCTAAGACAGTGTTTCTCAACCTCTGCACCTGACTGATCTTTTGGGCTGCACGAATCTTTTTTGTGGGGGGCAGCCCTGTGAATTACTAGATGTTTAACAGCATCCGTGGCCTCTACCCACTAGATGCTAGTAGCATCTGGTAGTGTCCCACCCCCAGCTGTGACAACCAAAAATGTCTCCAGAAATTGTTATTATATAGGGATGGGAGGAGGAAATCAGCTTTGGTGGAAAAACCCCGAGTTAAAACAATAAAATGATGTAAATTGGTCACCACCTCTTCTTCAGGTCCACCACCAGGTCTATAAAGATAACTTCTCATCAAAACACACTTTACCAAATATATTGTCTACCTTTCAGGTTTGGCATTTAGCACTTTCCTTGTTAAGGCTGTAGTTCTTTTCTTCTCCCTTTGCTATTATGTTCATTTTCCCTTATCAAGTCTTTTCGCCCCCTTTCTAAATTTACCCTATACTCAGTTAAACCAAACTTCAAAAATTACGTTCCTTCACTTTCCCCCTGCAACGTATTCCTATTTATAGGAGAGCAGGTTCTGATCTGAAAAATCATAGCAAACAAACTTAATCCTATTTTTTAAAGTCCCGACTATCCGTAATGGCCAGGGAAATAGAGATTTTAGTAGCTGAAGATTGTCTGCTCTGTGAGTCCAACCCCGACTTTGTTCATACCATGTCTTCCTATGATAAATTTCTTATAGCCTGGCAGTAACAATGGGTCTCCAGTTTTGTACTTTCTCTTTGCCACATACTTCTGCTCCCATGGATATTAGATAATTGGATTTTTGCTTGACCTGTGGAAAACTTTAAGTACCTCCCTGTCATTTAAGAAGATTTTCTGTTCCTCTAGTCATGCCAGACTACAAGTAAAACACAGAACATAGATTTACAGCTATTTACTAACCACTTAAAATCCCTTATTGAAAAAAAAATGCCACTTTTACTTTGGTTTCTTTTATGACTCCTTCATGAATAAAGTTTGCGTTCCATAGTTATGTTTCTCAATGGTTTCTTATAATTATAATTGGGCAAATATAATTATATTAAAATGTAAGAAATACAAATGGAGATTTTCACACTTGAGAGATGATTAGTAGACTAGAAATACCAACTGACATATTTTTTAAATATACAAATTTCTTCATAATTTTGAAGAATTTTTGAAGAATTTTTACTTTCAAATATTTTGTAGTTTTTAATAGTGAACATTTATTGGCTACTTATTATGTCCTAGGAAAAGTTTCTAAGCAATTTATTTGTATTAACTCATTTAGTCTTTACAACAACTTCACTGTAAGTAAAAAAAGAAAAACAGAAACAAAAAACTGAGGGTCAGAGAGGGTTATGTAAATTGTCTAAAGTCCAGTGTGCCTAGTAATCCAGGGGCCAAGTTTCAAATCCAAGAAAAGTGAGGTTCTGGGTTTGGCCATACAATAGAGAAGATGGCCTAAAATTGTGGGGGGGGGGGGGGGCGGGCGCGGTGTCACATGCAGACATCATGCGTATGTATGTTTGAATTTGTGCACATGTCTCGTGTGCTTGAATAATGACTGAGGGTATATATATAAGGGAACCAAAGGATTGGTTCCCTTACATTATCCAGGGACTCTTGAGGCATTTCCATATAACCATGAGAATCCTTTAACTGATAGTTTGGATTTGGTTTACTTGGTTATCCACTCAGATGCCTTCTAGAGCTAAAGTTGTTTGGGTCTGTGAACTTTAAACATGAAAGAAAAACATACTTTTATTTTCATTTTATAGATGCTACTTTTTTTAATTTTTAAGATTTATTCATGGTAAAACTTTTATTCCAACATACTGGTAGAAATCAAAAATGAAATTAATTTCTTCTGATTTTTCCTCCCATATCTGGAAATTTCAAGCGGATAGAATGCCAAAAAATATAAACAAAATTAGTGGTTCTTTGATTTTACATTTAATTGAAGTTCTTATAATCAGCATTATCACATTTGCAATGGGAGTTCTTAGATTAAAATCTGTGCTTTTATGTGGGTTGGGTGTCCATGTATTTGGAAATGTGACACTGTGTCTAATACAATAAAAAATAGAAGGAAATGATAGAAATATTGGTTTTAATGCAGCAATACGTGATTCAGTTTCCTCTTCTGATTTTTAAAGTACTCAAGTTCATTTGAACATATTTAAATCTATTATCTGGGGGCGCCTGGGTGGCTCAGTGGGTTAAGTCTCTGCCTTCGGCTCAGGTCATGATCTCAGGGTCCTGGGATCGAGCCCTGCATTGGGCTCTCTGCTCAGCGGGGAGTCTGCTTCCCTTCCTCTCTCTCAGTCTGCCTCTCTGCCTACTTGTGATCTCTGTCTGTCAAATAAATAAATAAAAATCTAAAAAAAAAAAAATAAATCTATTATCTGCACATACATTCTAGCTTCACTGCCTGAAAATTTAAAATATTATTACAGTGAAATGATTCTCTTAACTTTAACTGTTGTTCTGTTGCCATTTTTTGATGAACAAATATTATAGGACTTTTGTTATCATAAAACCTGCTTAACCTGCTTCCTCCTTCTTATATGGAACATAATAATTTTCTTAGCATTTTTGAAAAATGTCTGAATTTTTCCCTGAAATTGACTTTTATGTATTAGGAACTTAATCTGCCTTTATGTTTCTTTCTAGGAAAGAAAAATGTTTATTTTAAGATACAAAAAAATAAAGTTCCTTTTAGAGAACTTTATTGAGAAGTATATCAGAATATTTACACCTTGTCCTGTTCTTCTTAATAGACTAAAGCAAAATAAAAAAGATAAAAATAGAATATTTTTGAAGTTAATGGGCAGATAATAATATTAAGCAATGGTTGAGGTTTAAGCTATTTTTTAAAAATTTTATGTGTTAGTATTTTTCAATCTGTTTGTTATACTAAGTATATTAATGAGAATATATATATATATTTTTTACAATAGGTTCCTGTCCTGAGACCACAGCAGGATGTGCCTTGGACAAAGGTATGCACATTTAAAATATATTTACAATGTTCTCCATAAATAAAGTATATAAATAGAAATGTTATAATAATAAAAATATTATAAAAATTATTAGTGTAATGTGCTTATATATATGGAAGTATAGTACATGTTCATGTTTATGATATACTCTTCCATCTGATAGATCATGATACTAGTAAGAAAACATTAGAATCAAAAATCTGATAATTAAATACATATCATTTCTTTATCACAGAGACCCTTAATTCATACAGCATATATTCAAAGAATAGTTATCACTAATGCCCTTGACAGTAAAACAATGGAACTATTTGAGGGAAGTTGTTTAACAGTCTTTAGTGACTCTGATGATTAAATTATTGAAGGTAGGATACAAGCAAGTTAACTATTAGTTAAGAACTATCTAAGAATATCTAAGTTTTGGGGGACCAGAGAGTGAAATTATTTTAACATTCCAAGTTGATTGTGAAAGAAGATGCAAACAGCAAAATAAATAGAACTTGCTAAAAAGTATATAAATGCACCGTGGGAAAGATAATGGTGAGAGTGCAAAGCCAGTATAGGATGCTTTTGATTCCAAAATGGAATGTTATTTTAAAAATGTGGACAAAGAACATTATGAATATCATGAATCATAATAACCTTGAATCCTGAGACGGAGGTGAAAAGAAAAGTTATACATTGAATTAAAAGTACGTAGTGGGAACTCCAGGAGTAGAGACAAAAGGAATTAAGATTCTCAGGGACTGTAAGGGAGAAAGATGAAGGAAGGAACTGGAAACTGATCCCACATACAGAAGCTATGAAAACCAGTCCTCTACGAGGAAGTAACAAGAAAAAATTGCTTAAAGCAGCACATAAGGAATGTGAGTTCTGGGATAAGGTACTGAAAGAAGGATTGTCATTTCTTTGGAGGTATTTAAATAATGAATGGGTTCACAAATGTTTGCTTATAGTTTCTCTAAAACTTCTTGGATCATTTACCCTATTTTGAGTCTTTCCACTACACAATGAATTGGGTGAGGCAGTTCTTTGATTTTTTTGTGTGATAAAGTAATTTCACATTTCAAGGAAAGTGGAAAAGTTGGTTTGTGCTTAAAAAATGTGGATATATAAATATATGATATCATTAATAATTGATAACCTATTTTATGCAAACATAATACTTGGGGAAATGCACTTATATACTCATCTTTGTATTTTAAATTTGGCTGAAAACATACTGTATGTGTTCTGCCATGTTACGTCTCTATGAAAAAATAAACTTCTATAAGCAAATCGTATACATACATGAATAATTGAGATTTAAAAACTGAAACATACTTCTAGGTTTTTTTTTTTAGTATGACTCGAGTCTATTTTTCATATACATACATATATATGTATACATTTATATATACATATATACATTTATATATACATACATTTATATATACATTTATATATATACACATGCATTTATATATATATTTAATATATATATACTTTATATATATATATACACACGCATTTTTTTTTTAATCTTAGTTACTTTCAGGCTCTATTCAGAGACTGGTGTGACTTTTGAATATCCATGTAAAATATGCCAGCCAATGTGCTCTGCCAGACAGAGAATGAATGGCTTCAGGCACAAATCTCTGTTGTGTCAAGGCTTTGGCGTGACATTTGACAGGGAACTAAATCAAACATAGCACAATGCAAATAATCATGGTTTCCCATAGATATGCAGCCTCTACTTCAAGCCTGCTGTTAGTCATTACTACTCTTTCCCTGGTTATTTTAGGGAACACTTCTGGTAATATACTGAAAACTATGGTATTTCCTGGTGCTCTCACAGTGCAAAGAAATGGGAAGATCACGGCTTTGAAACTGGACCTTCCTATCTTTGAAGTGTGGCTCTGTCACTGACTTGTTGTGAAATCTTGGGCAGGCTACTTCTGATAAAAAACGAATATACTAATGCTTATCACAGGGGTTGCAAGGATATTAAAATGATAAAATTGTCCTAAGGCACCTCTTCTACCTATTACATAATTAAATGCTATTTTACTTCTTCCTATGGGGTTTTGTGTTAGACTTTTTAATGATCATCTCAATCATTTTGTGAATGCAAGAGGATGACTCTAATATACGTTTTTAAGTTTCAGGGTGTGTAAGCATGTGCAATAATATTTGTCTCCATCTTTGGGTAGACATTCTTTCTGGTGAAGGAAGAGTCGTTGCAAATTTCTTGATCTTTTTTTATATTTGCTTCCTTTTTTAAAGAGTTGCATGTGATACAAAGGGCCTTTATGTTGCATAAGAGTGTCTGAATCTCCTTCATTTAATTTTAGGCTTTGTTAGTGTGCTCAAGGATGGAAAAATACATTGTAAAATGTAGATAGCTTAGCAAAACTATATCTCCAGAGCATACCCACACTATCTTAGTTTAGTTCAGTAGCTCAGTTCAACTTTCTCCTGGGAAGTTATTATGTGTTATACTCACTGTGCTAAAGATGTGAAGAAGAAAGAGATGTGTTCTCTGCCTGATAAGGACATTACAATCCTGGAAGAGAGAAGACACGTAAACACATCATTTAATCAATTAATCAATCAATTAATTAATTAATTTTTCAAAAGATTTTTATTTATTTGAGAGAGAGAGCATGAGCCGAGGGGAGGGGCAGATGAACAGGGAGAGGCAGACTTTCTGCTGAGCAGGAAGACCAATGACACAGGGCTCCATCCCAGGACCCTGAGATCATGACCTGAACTGAAAGAAGATGCTTAACAGACTGTGCCCTCAGGCGCCCCCCCATGTCATTGAAAGGGGAACCCTCTTACACTGTTGGTGGGAATGCAAACTGGTACAACCACTCTGGAAAGCAGTTGGGAAGTTCCTAAAGACGTTAAAAATAGAGCTAGGCTATGACCCAGAGATCGCACTACTAAGTATTTACCCTAAAGATAGAGATGTAGTGAAAAGAAGGGTACATGCACCCTAATGTTCATAAGAGCAATGTCCACAATAGCCAAACTGTGAAAGGAGCCAAGATGTCTTTCAACAGATGAATGGATAAAGAAGATGTGATTCATTTATACAGTGGAATACTACTCAGCCATCAGAAAGGATGATTCTCTACCATTTACATTGACATGGATGGAACTGAAGGGTATTATGCTAAGTGAAATAAATCAATGGAAAGAAAGGCAATTATCACTTGGTTTCACTCATATGTGGAATATAAGAAATAGCATAGAGGATTAAAGGGGAAGGGAGGAGAAACTGAATGGGAAGAAATCAGAGAGGGAGAGAAACCATGAGAGAGACTTGACTCCAGGAAACAAACTGGGGGTTGTGGAAAGGAAGGTGGGTGAGGGGATGGGGTAACTGGGTGATGATATGAGCACTGTGTGTTATGTACAACTAATGAATCATTGAACACTACATCAAAAACTTATGGTGTACTGTATGTTGGCAAGTTGAACATCATTAAAAAAAAATGACGCTGTAACAGTACAAAGGAAAGATGCCAATGGAGTGCCATTAGAAATGTCATTTCAATCAATCTAGCTTCCTGGAGGAGTGGACACTTCAAGTATCTTGAAAGATGCTGATGAACTCATCAGGTATCAGTCAAATACAGCAACGGGAGCACAGAAGTGGTCAAGAATAGGACTGTAACAGTGATGACAGTAATAAAAGTTTAGACTTGGAACTGGGAAGTGAAATATTCCCACTTAGTTCTTCAAAGTATATATTTAAGATATATTTAGGAGCTTTTTTTTTTTTAATGAGACTAAGATTCATCATAGTGATATTTATAACATGGCATTAGGAAGCAAATTAACTATTAAATAATAGGGAAACTGAAATAAATAATAAACTTTAGGAGAAGATATTTTACAGTTTCTAAAATTTATAATTTTGAAGATTATTTAAGGAGGATGTATTCTTAAAAAGTAAGACAAATTGTAAAATAGTGCTATAAGTACCGTACCTCTTTTATACTTATGCTGTTGTACATATCTATATAAAAAGACAGAATATTCAAATTATTGTATATATGATGTCCTTTTGTTAGGGCAAAGGTTTCAAGAACACATAGATGACTATGAAGAAACCATTCAGCATTCATTAATAGTGATTATCTCTATGTAGTATACCTAGCTATATGTGTGATTTTTGCTTCCTTTTGACACTTTGAAATATGTCTTACATTTTATATGACAAACATGATGAACACACTCTAATGTGGCTTCCATGAGTCCTGCCTCCTGATGTTCAGACCTTGAGTGTGGACAGAACCTTTAACTTGCTTCCAACCAACAGCATGTGATGAAGATGATAGCATTTCAGTCCTTTGATTATGTTACACTGATAGGTGTGTACAATTCAGATAGGTGCATAATGATATCTCACTGTAGTTTTAATTTTAATTTTTCTAATGACTAATGATTTTGAATATATTTTTATGTGCTTATGTGGCATCTGTGTATCTTCATTGATGAAACATCTCGTCATGTAGTTTATCTATTTTATAACTGGATAGTTTTTAAACTGTTAATTTTGAGAGCTCTTATGAGTAATGTATTGAATGTATATACATATTGGATGATGGAGAAGTTGAAGAGATATTGGCTGGAAATCTAGACAGGTAAGCAGTCAGGTTTTCATTTTAGTCTGAAGCCCTGAGGGGAAGTAATAAAGATTATAAGGCTGTGATAGTCAATATGGTGTAGGAGCACATCTTGAGGAGGACAATAACTTCAAGCCCTTGTTTCCCTGAAGCACAGAATGGCCCCTTACCCTAAAAAATTTTATTGTATGTTAATAAATAAAATGTTTCTCCATTCCCTGGATTTGAAATTTTAGGTGTTTTCTCATTTATCATAGACCTTTTATGCTACCAGTATTTGAGTATTTTCAATAAGATATAAAATTTTCCAGTGGAAAACTAAATTAAAGTTTTGGTGTGTGGCAAAGACACAGGGAGAGAAGAAATGTTTGATTTGGTCAAACAGATCTGGAACTCAGATTATCTACAGAAATAGGGTAGATATTTTGTAAAGAGTTCCTTTTCTAGATTGGTAAGAAAGTTCAGTTCAGAAGACAAATCCATTATCTGACATGTGTGGTGATACATACATGGCAGTCCAGCAGAGCAGGGAAGGTTGGGAGTTTATCATGAGGAAATGTGCAATACCAGCTGAGAGAAGAAAAAAAAAAAAGAAGCAATATCTGAAAGTCTTGAAAGACTAGTGAATGTTGGTTAACTGAGGGCATCCAGTGGCAAAGTAACCATTCATCATTCAAGAGAGACTGTAACTATTTGAAGACATCTGTTTCATTTGCTTGTATTTGTAATAGACTGGGTTTATACTCAAAATTGAAAATTAATATACACTGGTGTAAACTGAAATAAGTCCATTCAATTGAACAGGGACCAAGACGTCCCCAACTGTATGAGCATTAAGCCTTTAGTTGCTGGATTGTGGGAGCTTCTGGAGGAGAGCCCAAGCCTGCAAAGGCAATGAGAAAGAGGGAGCTTGAGTCATTGCCAGTCCAAGTTCTTTATTATTTTAATAATTAGTTCATTCAATACCAGAACAGACTGGCCAAATACAGCCTTGACTATATGTCTATTAGTAGAGGGTTTCAGATCAGGCTAAGAATAAAATGACTAAAGAAAAGGAGCAAGAAACCTGCTTGCTCAAAGATAAAAACTGGTAGAAGGATTACTTTTGAAAACACTTTACTATGGAGATCATCAAAATTGACTTGATGGAAGAGTCTGAAATACCGAAAGTATAAAACATGATCTTTTTTTCATTAAACACTATCTGCCATGCTTTGAGAAGCCTACTTCCTACTGGGCAGTGTGCTTGCTACCTTCATCACATTTGGGGATCCCATAGCTTTTCAGCCACTTTTTGCTGTGACAAGGTCTTATATTTCTTGTTAAGAATTTTGATTATTTTAATGCTCCAGCCTCATATTTAATTCATAGATTCTCGCCTTGCCTTTGTGCAGCCTAGACTTGATGTTCTAGCTGTTCTAAAGATGTTCAGGGTAGTAAGTGATGGGGATGAGTGGGAGTGAAAGAAGAGGAGGAGGGTACCGAATGCCCTGATTCCTCACATTTCTTCCTCCTTTTCTGTTATTTGTTTGGGTTGGAATAGGGGAAGTAGAAGGAACACAACATTCTTACATGTAACTGTCCTCAGGCAAGTGGCTATCCATTTTCCATTGTTGTCACTGCTGCTTTATCTTCGGCTTTGAGTGTTTTCTACGAATCTGGAGCCCACTTCCTCCACAAATATGCTTTCGGTGTACTTCAGAACACTTTATATAGTTCTATATAGTTAACTTCTATATAGTTGCCTAGTGTGCCAGGCCTGACTGAGATTCAGTCTCTTTCCACCTCTCCTCACCTCCTGTCAGGCTCCATATATGGCCACATCACAGACTTCACATATGGAAAGATATGTGGTTCCTTGTTGCTCTTGATGACATAAGAATTGCCTTAAGCTAAAACTAAACATTCATTGAAACACAGAGAAGTCAATTGAACAGAAGAGAGTCTACATTGAATGATGTATTTTTTTAAAATAGGGAAAGGAACGGTGGTATTTTCTTTAAGTAGGAAAAATTAAGTCTAGTGTGGGAAACTATGAAATAGACATAAACACATGTGTGTATATGTGGTATGTGTGTAAAAATTATTTTTTGAATTTTTTCCACTTTGCTCTTGAAATGAGAGCTGAGTAGTTCAAATACAGTCTAAATGCATTTGCAATGCATCCAACCAGGATTATTTGGGGAATTTTTCCCCAGAAGGGCTAGAGGTTCACCAGCAGAAATAGCAATGGGGATTATCCAATGTAAACCTTACCTAGCTGATAATCATTATAACTCAAAGAGATCAGCAATGGTACAGTACTATTAAGAACATCCAGGAAATGGTTTTACATGTGTTCTAGACTGTGTAAGGAGACAAGTGAAGCCAAAATAATGATGACAGGCTTGCTGAAAACAGGAGAGTCAGAATTCTTGGCTATGATAAGCAGGATAATCAGGAACATATACATGTTCGGAAGGATAGGTATATAGGTATACCTTATATTCTCTTTATGAAAATTCTGCAAGGTAGGAAGATCCATGTTTATTTGGGGAAACTGAGTCATAAAACACATAAGTAAATATGTGACAGGCAAAATTCATTTGCGCTGATTCCAAATACCCCATTCTTTATATGAAGTTGCAATAGTTAATACAGAATATTAGAACAGAAGAATTGGGTTATAAGCTGGCTTTGATTAAAGAATAAATCATTATTTTATAATAAATCCTTGTTCTCAATTTCTGTTTTAAAAATTGTTTTGTTTTCTCTACTGAGAAAGATAAGATTTATATAAAACATCCTTCTTTTTTCAAATTCAGGAAGTTAATGTTCTCAGTTGCTTTTGAAAGACTTATTTAAGCCCAGAAGCTGCTACGCTAAAAATTGCAGAATGTCAAATCTACACTCCCCTATACATTTTGTGTTTTATCATAAAATTTAAAGTTATATGCACACATAGCAGAGCTATCATTTGCATGAAACTTAACTAAAAAGTAAATAGTAAATGTTTCAAATAGAATATAAAAGGTGTAATTGCTTAGCTCCTTTGCACTTCTACTCTTTCTATTATGAACAAGTGCTAAGGAAATGATCACAAGGGGAATTCCAGGCAACTGTTCCATCTTTATTATATTGCCTGAATTCCTGTGAAGTTTTGCTGATATACTAAGTAGACCATCCAAGTGAAAATAATTCTATAATAAACATTATTTTCGGAGCTTTGAAGAAAACAGTTATTCCATAAAGCTGTTTTATGAAACATGTCCTTGTAAAAACAAACACTCCAGGTAAAATGGGTTCCATGAAAAAAGTAATTTGAGAAACACTACTTACCACATCCCTGTATACCCAATCATCCTATGAGAGATTTAGCATGTTTATCAGCACTAGACCATGAATATTTCTGCAGCAAAAGCTATTAATTTTGTTTGATCTAACAATACTTGAACTCAATATAGCCATGTGGAAAGCAGTATTTTGTAGCAGTCAAGAGAGTGTGGTCTCTGGGGTCAAAAACTGGGTTTAATTTCATTGTCCATTTTTTAAAATTGAGGTAAAATTTACATAATATAAAACTAACTATGTAAGGTGACTCATCCATTATTATTTAGTACATTAGCAATACATTCACAACCTCTATCTAATTCCAAAACATTTTTATCACTCCAAAAGGAACCCTGTACTCATTAAGTAGTTGCTCCCCATTCCTCCAACCCACCCTGCTCCACTATGAGAAATACTCTGAACATCCACTTACACTCCTTGAGACTCAGTTTTTCTCAGCGTTCCTAAAAAGACAAGAATGGCTTTCACCTTATATGGTAGGTGTAAGAATTCAGTAAAATAATCTATACAGTGCACCTAGAATACTGTAAGTATTAAATACATGTTTGATAAAAAGTTCAACTTATTTGGCCTTCTTTAGCATCCATGGAGTAATTGTTTGAGAAAGTACTTTAGAAAAAATACTAATAGAAGTCTATAGAACAGGAAAAGACCTCTAAGAAGTATTAGACCAAGGACTCCTTAGGTGCTAATGAATCTCATATGATTAGAATTAGAATTAGAATTAGAATTAGCACTCACGTTTATCTCTGTCTTTCCATATAATGTTTATGGCTAAAGTGGTTTAGATGCAGAAGTTAGAGCAGAGAGGTGTTGAGGGAGGGACAGAAGTCCCCAGGAATTAAGACATGAATGAAGGAGATGAAACAGCTGACACCAACAATAACCTAAGTCTAATTATTTTCCTGTTGATTCCATGGATATTCATGATTATGAGATTTCTAAAAAGTGCCCTTGACATGGAAAAGCAACATGTAAAAATATAAAATTATCTATAAGCATATATTTATATTTATGTAAATGTATGCAAATTTAATTATAGGTATAATTTTATATAAATGGAATCATATTCTACAATAGGTGTATAGCTCTAGAAGAATTTTCACTGAAATGAGAGCAGTAATTGCCATGTTATATCAGAAATTCAGGTGTTTTTCATTTGCCTCTGTAATCTTTTCCATAATTTGAAATTTTCTACATGACTATATGCTATCTTCAACAGAAACAAAGCAAAATGCTATATCCACTTAATAATAGAGACACATTACAATCAAATCTTGTTTGATATTTTTACCTGACTTGTCTTGATAATTGCTGGAAGACAAACCCTTAAGTGTCAAAATGATTCTGTGCCTGATGCACTTCGGCTCGGTTCCAGGTGGACACAGAAGAAAGAATAAAGGAGTTTGTGGAGTCTTCCTTTCCCCCATCAACACAAATTAAACTCTTAAGCCCTGGTAATCTACAGCAAACTGGAGCTGTCAATGTCTTTTTTCCTTCTTTCTAGTTCAGTCTGTCCACATGAAAACAAAACAAAACAAAAAACAAAACTCCTTTCTCCCCCAAAACATAATTATATCATTGATTTATAATTCCTTTACAAATTCTGCAAAATGTAATACACTCAGTGATTTTTAAAGGAAGAGAATAATTTATCACTCTTCACTACACAGGCAAGATTTACTTTCTGTTCCTGATCTTCAGTCTGTACTTTCTTCATTTGCTTCTTGAACAGGATTTAACACAGGATGTAAGCTCCTGAAGTGGTTCTTAAACTTGAGTGTCTTCATAGGAATCCTCTGAGATTAAAATGCAAATTGATGGACCCCACCCCAGGGTTGCTTATTCTTGAGAATGAGGTCTGAAACTCTCCAGTTTACAGTAATCAAAATGATACTGAGGCATGGATTACACTTTGAGAAACATTGGAAGCTTTATAGCCCTCAATGGCTAAACAGCTTGCAAAACTGATTTAAAAATAATTTCTTCCAGTAACGTTTCTTCTAAAAGCATTGGTAATTCTTTTTAGCTCCTCTCCTTGAAAATGTGTTTGGTTCAGGTAGAGCATAACAGCTTACCCATCATAATAATCATATGGACTATCCCCAAATGCCAAATGCAGCAATGATCAAACAATCTACTTTTCATTTCATTTCTTTATAGAATAAATATAATCCAATTGCTTATGACAAGTGAAGGAATCAAATCTTCAATTATATTTTGTTATTACATTGATGTGATTTCACCAAAATAGTTTTGTTTGCAATAAATTATTTAGTACGTAGTATGAAATAGCAATATAATATTTAATTTATATACTATCTATAGTTTAGGATTTTTCTTTAAACTGTCTCAGATGTGCTAACACATTTTCTCCTAAACACCCCTGAGAAGCAGATAAGAACTGCTATTACCACCAATTGCAGAGAGATTGAATCACTGAGTTATTAAGTAACTGGAAGAGGGTCATGGAGTCAGTGACTAAGTCAGAACAAACACTTCATCTCCTAACTCCTTGATCAGTAATTTTCTCAATAAATCCTGTTATGTATATCTCTACCTGTAAGAGTTTACAAGTCATTCAATTTCCTGAGAGATTCTTCATTATGGACATATGAGAATTTGTACCCTCTAGAAGGTTGAGACCTGGAAGTGGAAAATCATATTGAAGACAAGTCCTTACTTTTCAAAGATAACTTAAAAAAAAAAAAAAATTCCTTGAATGTCCTTGCCACTATTCCTATTTCACAGAGTACTTCATTCATTCATTCATTCATTCACTCACTCATTCAGTCAAGGAACTGATATTTACTGAGCACATGTAATATGTCTAACACTGCAAGCAAACAGGACATTATCTTTGTCTTGAGTTTGTGCAGTCTACTAAAGAAACAGACACACATACAAAAGGTGTGATGTAACAGTTGCTCTCTTGGAACTAGGTATTATGTGCAAAGTGGCTTAGGGGAAGAATCCCTGAATCCTTTTCTTCTCAGAAATTAGGAAATCTGAGCTAGGATTTGAAGGAAGGGCAAGAATTTACATGGATTCATTGTGAGAATAGGGGCATGGTCAGAGGGAAAACTTGAAACATAATGTAGTTGTATCCCATCTAAGATATAAGAGCAGATTCCTGGATTCAAAATTCAGAGCACAAATAAATACATTTATAATTTTTGGAGGACATTTACACCACATTGGAATCCTCATTTTTGGAACCTGGCATTTTCCAAGGAGAACAATGTGGATCATACTCAGAGAAATAACCCTTAACACCATGAGCTTTCCCCATTAAACACGTTATCTCTCTGGCAGTCATACTGACTTAGAGAACTAGATTTCTCTTTGTTATACAATGTATACAAGCAAACACAAAAGAAAGCTACTGTTTTTTAAAAGGTAAAACTAAACTTCCTAGGCTGGTCTTGTATGCTTCAGCCCGAAGGGTATTTTTGCAACCAAGTAAGAAGCCCTCAAAATATAATGGAAACACTGACAGACACTTAACTATACCAGCTCTGGTGGGTACAGCCATAATTCACTTCATAATACAAATTGATATGTTGTCCAGAGGGTTCCCTGCATTGGTGTTATTGAGTGTCTTTTGAAAAGTTCTGGTTCTGGGCTATGAAGCTGTAAAATGAAACTGAATGATTCTCTCTGAAATAGTTTCTGAACGGGGCCCCTCAATTACGGTAGTGCTATCCTTAGGGCAGGCAACATGGAAATGTCCTATGAGGACGGGAAGTATAAAAATAATAAACCAAAGTGAAAACAAACGATGAAACAAAGTTTGTTGTATTAAGTCTAATGTTTCTTCCCACAAGGTCCACTTAAAAGCTGAGTACACCAGAGATGAAAAAGGGCAGCTTGTTTTAAGTGGGGTTGGTTGTTATGCAGGTTAGGAGTACACTCTGTATTTGCAAAATTATGTGGCGGGCCAAAGTTCAGCCATCCCTGTGATCTTGATGGCCTAAGTGTCCTATGTGTTTTATAATATAATGCAAATGACTTCAATCTGAGTTAGCCACATTTCCAAATACCATTTAGGGCTTTAAAGTCTTGTCCTAGAAAGGTCTTGGCAGGCCACGTTTAATGGATCTTCTAAACAATGTAAAAAGATTTCTCTAAATGTGTTACACAGCTTATAATTTTAGTGTAAAAATAATTGTCCACTGTCCCCAATACTGCTCCCTTCCCATATGCAATTTTTGAGGCTTTTTATTGAAAATGTTATAATGTCACTTTCTTCTCTTTCAATCTGAATTCTTCCAACCTTGGTCTTAAGATTCCAAGTGCAGAGTTGGGGTTCTGACAAGTAGTAAAACTCCACAGAATTCAGAACATAACACAGAATCCTGAAAGACACACTCATTTTTCACCAGGAAATTAGGAGACAAGGATTCTAGTGTCAGCTTTTCCAATGTGAACTGTATAGCCTTGAGTTCACTATAACCTTGATGGGCCTCAATTTGCTCTTCTCTAAAATGAAGGTCACAGACTACCTCTTTGCATCCTTTAATGCTGTTCCATAATACCATTTAAGCCTGCTAATGAATTGCTTTAAATATTGAAGTCCACATTATACCTTATGGAAAAGCAAAACTGGCAAGATTTTCCTCTCAATTACTTGTGCTAATAGGGGCCAAAATGGCATGGATACTTTAAATTCACAGATAATCCCCAAACTTCAATTTAGCTAAATGTTCCAACCTCCTGTCCTGCCAAACCATTTACAGGGGATTCAAACAATTAGCACACACTGGCATGAGATTTATCTCTTTAAAATTCCTGCCTTCCCGATTGCCTTACCACTAGGAAATTTTGATACCTAAATCCCCCCACCCCCCCCACCAAAAATATATGAGGAGTAAATCAAGGATAGGTTGTTGCATGACTACTTATCAGTTATGGTTCAAAATATTCCAACACTGTTACTATTAATAACAATTTAGAAAGGGCTAATCCTATGTCAGGTGTATTACACATCATAGTGCCCGATCACTTTGTCAGGTAGCCTGTTAGTTTCCTAGGGCTGCCATTACCAAGTTCCAAAAGCTGAGTGGCTTAAACACTGAGGAATTTATTATCTCACAGTTCTGGAGACTAGAAGTCTGAAATTAAAGTGTCAGGAGAACTGGTCTCTTCTAAGGGTTGTGATGGAGAATCAATTTCAGGCCTCTTTCCCAGCTTCTGGTGTTTGTTTGTTCGTTTGTTGGCAATTTTCTGGCATCTTTGACTTGTAGATGTGTCTCTCTGGTCTCTGCTTTCGTCTTCACATAGAGGTCTCTCTGTGTCTCTGTCTTTCATGTGGTGTTGTTTTCATAAGGACACCATTCATATTGGATTAGGGGCTCATCCTACTCTAATGTGACTTTGTTTTAACGGTATTACTTCTGTAAAAGACCCTATTTCTAAATAAGGTTACATTTGGATATACTGGGAGTTAGAAGTACATATATGTAGTTTTACGGTGGAACACAACTCAATCTGTAAGAGGAAAGTATTATGCTTACTTTGTAGATAAAGTGGCTAAGGTTACAGTGTTGAATTAATTTTCCCAAGGCCACAAAACCAGTCAATGGTGAAGCTTGGATTCACAACCAGATTTTATGGTTTCATTCATTGTTTAGCAAATTATCTCAGTACTTGAAAAGTTCTGTCAGTCTCCCAGGGCTAAGAATATTAAACATATTCTTTTGGATAATTTTGGTATTATAGAGGATTCATCAACAATGACCAACATCCAAGATTCATTGATGGCACCAGGGCTCACTATGCACTTGTCAGTGTTGATACTGGACCCCAAGTGTTGAATTGCATGTATATAATGATCTTGAGAAATCTAATAATGGAGGGCCCTTGTAAAAAAGATTTTCTAGTGAAATATAATTGACATACAACAATTGTTTCTTGTGTACAACATAGTTGACATTTGTATACATTACAAAATGATCACCATAGTAAGCCTAGTACCATCTGTCTCCATTCAAAGTTATAACTATTTTTTTTTTGTGATGAAAACTTAAGATTTACTTTCTTAGCAACTTTCAAATTTACAATATAATGTTACTGACTGTAGTTACCATACTATACATTAATTCTTATGACATGTTTTCTTATAAATCAAAATTCATACCTCTTAATCATATTAACCCATTTTCTTACTTCCTTACCCCCTCCGCCTTGGCAACTGTCAATGTAGTCTCTGTATCAATGTGAATTTTGTTTTGTTTGTTCGTTTGTTTTGTTTTTTAAATTACACATATAAGTAAAATTATACAGCATTTATTTTCCTGTCTGACTTACTTCATTTAGCACTTACTTCATTCATTCATAATACCTTAAAGATTCCATGTTGTTGCAAATGGAAAGACTTCATTCTTATTTTGACTGAATAGTATTCCATTTTATTTATTTATATATATGTGTATGTGTGGGTATATATGTGTGTGTGTGTGTGTATATATATACATATATCTCTCTCTCATATCATCTTTATCTCTTCATGCATCAATGGGCACTTAGGTCATTTCTGAATCTTGGTATCATAAATTATGCTATATATATATATATATATATACACACACATATATATATATATCTCACATCATCTTTATCCATTCATACATCAATGGACACTTAGGTTGTTTCTGAATCTTGGTGTTTTAAAAAATGCTGCAAAGAATATAGGGAAACACATATCTTTTTGATTTAGTGTTTTTGTTTTCTTTGGATAAATATCCAGAGGTAAAATTGCTGCCTCATATGGTAGTTCTATTTTTAATTTTTTGAGGAACTTCCACACTATTTTCCCTAGTGTCTGCACTAATTTTTATTCTTAACAGTAGTGCACAATTGTTCCTTATACTCCACATCTTCACCAACACTTGGTATTTCTTGTCCTTTTGTTAGTAGTCA
The DNA here is from genome assembly GCF_963455335.1 of Martes martes. Lineage (NCBI taxonomy): Eukaryota > Metazoa > Chordata > Mammalia > Carnivora > Mustelidae > Martes > Martes martes. Next base: position 38,195,416 of record NC_137900.1, on the reverse strand, counting down.
TTTTGGCAGGTGTGACATGATATCTGGTTGTTTTGGTTTGCAATTCTTGGTGATTAGTGATATTTAGCATCTTTTCTCCTGTCTTTTGGTCACATGTATGTCTTCTTTGGAAAAAATATCTATTTAAATCGTGTGCCCACTTTTTAATTGGATAGTTTTTGTTGCTATTGAATTTCTTTCATCAATGCCTTATGTTTTTTAGTTACATTACAAGTTTTTACCATCTTGATTAAGTTTATTCTTAAGTATTTTATTTTTTCGAACAATTATAAAGGGGATTGTTTTCTTTTTTTTTTTTTTTAAACGGTTTTATTGATTTGACAGACAGAGAAAACAAGTAGGCAGAGAGGCAGGCAGAGAGAGAGGGAAGCAAGCTCCCTGCTGAGCAGAGATCCCGATCTGGGGCTTGATCCCAGGACCCTGGGACCATAACCTGAACCAAAAACAGAGGCTTTAACCCACTGAGCCACCCAGGCGCCCCAAGGGGATTGTTTTCTAATTTCTCATTTGGATAATTTGTTCTTGGTGTATAAAATACAATAGATTCTTGTATATTCATTTTGTATCCTGCAAATTTATTGAATTTGCTTCTCCTAAAAGTTTTTTGATGGTGTCTTTAGGGTTTTCTATATATAAAATTATGTCATCTGAAGATACTGATAGTTTTACATCTGCCTTTTCAGTTTAGAGGCCTTTTCCTTCCTTTTCTTTTCTTTTTTTTTTTTAAGATTTTATTTATTTATTTGACAGAGATCACAAGTAGGCAGAGAGGCAGGCAGAGAGAGGGGAGAAAGCAGGCTCCCCGCTGAGCAGAGAGCCTGATGCGGGGCTCAATCCCAGGACTCTGGGATCACGACCTGAGCTGAAGGCAGAGGCTTTAACCCACTGAGCCACTCAGGTGCCCCCTTTTCCTTCCTTTTCTTTCCTAATTGCTCTGGTTGAAATTTCCAATACCACATTGAATAAAAGTGGTGAGAGTGAGAAAAATATTTTTAGACATTCAGTAATTACTTAGTAAGTAATTGGTAAATGGCACCTAGTAGGATTATTTTGTTTTATCGTGTGCTTTTGTGTGTGTGCATTGTGTGTGTGTGTGTGTGTGTGTGTGTGTGTTTCATTTAAGATCCACTCTCCTATGGCAGGAAAGGGATAACTAACATTCTGCCGTTATATAAGAAGTTGCATTGGTAGGTCAGTTAGCTGTCATCACATTTCTGATCTTTTCCCCCCATTTTGCTTTATGGCTCTTAAGAGATTGGCCCTTGTGAAACTGGCTGGCTGCCCATTAACCTTGGTTCTTGTGAAACTTGACTCTACCCCGAGTGCCTTTAGTTACTATCCTGTACATAAGTGGATGAGATAGAAACTTGGGAATTGGAGGGATCAGAGGGCTTCTGGAAAGGGAAAGGAATACACAAGTGTAATGGTTAGGATGAACAGGAAAGATTCCATTAGGTCCTTGAGTCTCTGGGAATCCTCAGGTTCCTCCAACAAATAACCCTTATTTTTTAATAGTTTACCAAAATAATCCCTCACTTTAAAATATCTTCACAGTGTTTGGATAATATAACTGATATTTTGCTATATGGGGAAGTACTTACGTTATTTTTAAAGTGAAAAACTGCGGGAAGTTAAAGAGACAATTAGTTATTCACAATTTAATATGAATTATTACGTTCAGCCTTTGCTTTACAGAACATTCACTGAGATAAGTTACAGTGAAATAAGTTGAGGTTTTGATGCATGAGTTGGGAAAAGGAAGAGATAAGTAGATTGGGAATGTGTTTACTCAATGAATAGAGTTTATGATGGAGGCATTTTGGTTTGTATATGGCTATCTCTTCGCATTGACAACTTTATATAAACTAGACTTATAATCTGTTTTTGGTTTGTTTTATAACTGAAGAAAAGCAAAAATTTTTTGTGAGAGTTATTAGCATTATTTTATTTATGAAATTTCAATATTAGATACATGGAATACATAATTGTTAGAATAAATTTAAATGTCTAAATAATTATCATCTTTGATTGCACTTAGAATATGCATTGGGAAGATGAATGAGGGAGTTGACATAATGGCAAATTCTTTGCAATTTGTTTTAGTAATGGTTGGCAAACCAGGAGTAACGTTAAGTAAAACAGATTTACATTAATCAAACAAAGGGTGATTTTTCACAGTTGTTATCAATTAAAATACTAATTTCCAAAATCCCATAGCTGGTTCTTATGAAGTGCTGTGCATGTGATTTCATACACAGTAGTCAACCTATCAACACCCTTTATTATTCATATAGGTCATAAAAATTGTTGCTGGTTATCTGAAGTGACTTTAGCTGAATCCAACTTTAAGTGATTCCTCCTTCACCTCCTCCTCCTTCTCCTCCTTCTCCTCTTCTTCCTAGTTCTCCTCCTACTCTTAATCTTCCTCTTCTCCTTCTCTTAATGGATAAGAAATAGAAGGAGGAAGAATTACTAAACTAAGAGCAGTTCTAATAACTTTACTCCTAACTTTTGTCATAGAATTTTTCCAAATGAGCTGTCAGACTCAATATAAATCCAGTCGTAAGGCCTTTCTTCCTCCAAAAAAATTAGAACACACAAATGATATATTATTAAAAAAAAATACCTCATCTACTGACCCTGAGGTATATATACTCTGTAGATTCTATATAGAATATTGTCTTGTTATGAAGTCTTAAAAGGAATTAAGACTGTTAAACAATGACTGATCTGATAGTAATAAATATTTGGTAATGTCATCTGGTGTTTTATTATACTCACCGCTGCTAGGGTTTAGGGATCAATAAATAATACCCTGTTATTCCCCTCCTGAATTTAAAATCAATTCAGAATTAAGGCCCAGGAGACAGACAAATGGAGGTCAAGTAGCCAGTTTTCTTATAAACAAGATTAGAAAATGTGATTTTAAATGTGTAGGCAAATTGACTGAATACTCCACCACTAAGTTAAGCAGACTTTCCAATTTAGTGATTGGCATGTAGGAACAACCAAACGCCTCCTCAACAAGGCCAAGTTGACCCCTTTAAGTTTATTGCATGGCGTCAGAGAAATTGACTGACATGGGAGGACTAAGAAGCACTGAAAGAAGCAAGACACCAGAAGGTACTCAGCTAGATGTGCTCCGTGCCTTCTGCCAAACTTTGGGAACAGTGGAGCTGGGAGAAGGCTATGTGGGTTGCTCTAATGCAGACCCTCATGAAAACAAGAGACAAAGGAGAGAGGGAAGAGTCTAGTCAACATCCTCTATCTAGTGGTTCTCTTAACCTATTGAGTTTTCCCACACTACTCATTTCTTCCTTCACAAATTATTACTGTCCGTGTTGTCATTACAGATTAAAATATTATGTGGAAAATGAATATCCATATAAAAATAATAATAGAATGTCTCTGATATAAGAAACATCAGGGGCACCTGGGTGGCTCAGTGGGTTAAAGCCTCTGCCTTTGGTTCAGATCAGGATCCCAGGGTCCTGGGATTGAGCCCCCCATCAGGCTCTATGCTCAGCGGGGAGCCTGCTTCCTCGTCTCTCTCTCTCTCTCTCTCTCTCTCTGCCTGCCTCTCACCCTACTTGAGATCTCTGTCTGTCATATAAATAAATAAAATCTTAAAAAAAAATCAAATATGGAGAGTATAATTTTTCCATTATTGAATTCCTAGAATTTGATTAAAATTCCCCTAATTGAGTCACCATGTTCTGTGAAAATCCAAATAAAAAACCAAAATTGCTTAGTTAAGTCCAGAGAATTAAAGTCCAAAATCAAAATTTTTGCTCAGCCAGCCACCAGTAACTCTTGTGATACCATTCGATAAAATTAGGTGTAGTTCCTTCAGTATTTCAGAAGCACTCTTGATTTTCCCTATAGTTTTTATTAAGTATATATCCCTTATAATTAATTACTTAGTTTGGTCGGTTTTTGAACATTGAGGAAATTGAATAATGCTTAACATAATCTTCTGTCTTGTATTTTTGCTAGCCTTGGTTCTATACATCTTTTAATATGTGTAGCTGTAGTTCATTGACAGCAGATGCCACATTTTATTTTTCTCTTCCTTGGATCATTGCTTCTTTTTATTGTTCTTGTTATTAACAATTAGTTAATAACAATATTGTTGCTAACAATATTCATGCAAGTATTCAAGAATTCCTTTAGCATGGGATCTTACTTTTTAAAAAGTACAGTGAATTAATAGGACACACAGTATTATTATAGCACATGTTTTATATGTACCAATGCAATATCCTACAGGATTGACTGGTCAATCATGGAGGAGGGATGAAATGTCTAGGAATGTCTTGATGGGATCATTGCCTTGCTATGATGGCAATCAGTCAACGCAGTTATCTATTTTCCAAGACCTGTGAACTCATGCAGTATCTTTTCTTTTGTAAGGTGGATCGTGAATACCATACTGACCACATTTTAGGGAACTCCAGCTGTTGATACATTCCTTTCTCACAGAGTGTCATTTGAAACTTTCTAGACATTTTGCTGAATTTAGAAACTTGTAAAGTTTAGTCAATTACCAGGTATAAGCTGAGGTGATGTCTTTCCCAAGTGGCATATTCAAAACCTTTTAATTTGGATTTTTCATTTGAGTCCTGGATCTCTGCAGCCCCAATGCTGTAATGAATGTGAATTCCATCTTGTGACATGGTTCATACACTCTCTTGTGTGTGCACTCATATTATGTGAGCACACTCATATTAAGTTCTGAGCTGCAGCAAAAGCTAACAAGAACACTAGATATGGAAATGCTTCAACCTGTGAAACATGCCTTCTAGGAAGGGTTCATCTTCTAACTCCCATGTGTTCCATCTGGAAAATCAACTTGATCTGAAACTGTTGGTAGTCCTGAGGAATGTGACCGCAGTGGTCTGGCGAAACCTACTACCACTACCACGAACTACTCCCCAGAATGCTCTATCTTTTCCAGACCTTGAAAAACTTCTATTCCTTTACAGACATTACAAACTTCTTTATTATTATAATACCTTTTTCAGTGGGAATGGAGGTGTTGCTAGTGTTCTATTTCCTGCTGTGTTGTTCTCTTACACATTTTTGTGAGGGAGATGCAGCTGAGTGCTTAACTGTTCAACCTGTTAAAACTTCTCTAACACTTAAAGGACTAATATTGGTTGCAGGTTCAGAATGTTCTGTTTCCTTTTTTCAACACTTTGTTTTGTGGTTCAGGAATTTGCTTTGATTGTATACTTCTCTATATTTGTTTTTTTGTCTTATGACAGTTAAAAATTAAATGAGTACAGTAACTGTCAAAAGGAAGGGGTTTTTAAACATATATTGTCAACTTTACCTCCTGAAGTTAAATAACTCTGTCCAAGGCATATACTCCTACAGAGAACGTAACTGAGGCAGTGGCTCAAAATATTCTTGCCTCCCGGGGATTCTCATTTGCTATTTTTCATCTTTTCTGCACCTTCTTTTATTCCACTTCTAATCTAACTTCTCAAACAGAACCCTTAATGACTAAGGAGCACATATCTCAATCTATTATAAATTATGCCAACTTAGTAAATACCAATTTATGAAACTAACTTTACGAAGTTTGAAGAATTCTATGCGTAGGCCAAGCTTCCTGGTGTTTTCCTCTCAATCCTGCCCAAATTTTCACATGAGAATTGGTCTAATAAACTACACCTTGAAGAGGTAGTTTTCCAACAGTGCTACTCTACCTTTAGATCTCCTCGCACCTTTCAATGAGATGCATATTTATTTTTCCCAAGAAGATAGTTTGATCTCTTTATGCAACCTTGCCTTTCGAAAAAGAAAGGCAAATTTATTTGGGTATAAGGAACTTTCTTGTTTAATAACAATTAAACTTTTTTTTCCCCCCTAAAACCCTTTTACATAAAAGTTTGACCTGGGCATACCTTCTCTTTCACTTACATATATTTATTTTACTTTTTAAGATCACAACCTATCTCTTAAGAATAATCTTTCTCTTCTTCTAGGTCAGGTTATTTTTTTATTATTTTTTTCTCTCATAATCCCATATTAAAATTGACTGAAGTACATTTTTTTAAAAAATTTATTTATTTGATAGACAGATCACAAGTAGTCAGAGAGGCAGGCAGAGAGAGAAAGGAGGAAGCAGGCTCCCCACTGAGTGGAGAACCCGATGTGGTGCTCGATCCCAGGACCCTGGGATCATGACCTGAGCTGAAAGCAGAGGCTTTAACCCACTGAGCCACTCAGGCGCCCCTGAAGTACATTTTTAAAAGTGCTGCAGAGTTTCTCTTAGATTTTTCTGAGTAAACTGTTTCTTGGAGTATTCTTACAAAAACTTAAAAAATTTTTTTTTTCCAAAGTCCATTGGGTTCTTTCTTTCTTTCTTTCATTTCTCTCTTTCTTTCTGAGACAGAGTGTGAGCAGAAGGTTGGGGGTGGGGAGGGGCAGAGGGAGAGGAAGAATGAGAATCTTAAGCAGGCTCTGGTCTTGATATGAAGACCCTGAGATCATGACCTGAGCTGAAATCAAGAGTCAGATGTTTAACCAACTTAGCCACTCAGGTGCCCCTTTTTTTCTGTCTCAACCAAAAATGATGGTCTATTTTCTTTATAATAAAGTTCTTCCATTTTTTATTTGCTTGTTATTAAAACCAATTATTATATTGTGCTGGAAGTTACCTCTCAGTCTCTAGTTAACAAATCTAAAGTCATTTTATGGCTGTGTATAAGTGATATGGAATGATTTGAGCTTACATATAACTGACATAAATTAAAAAAAAAAAATCACCTTTCTACAGTTCCCTTCCCTGCATGAGTTTTGGAGGAACAAAACCTGGAGAACTGTTGTAACATTCAGCTACTTCACCACACCAAATGCAAAGGCACTTTGAAAGGGATGGAACAGTGAAATTTAGGAAATGAAAAAAAGTCCATTATGGCTAGAGCATAAAGTTGGAGAAGAAATTGAGGCCAGAAAAGTAGGCGAAGGACTAGGTCATACCAGCTCATAAAGACTCTGGTAAGGACCATGAGCAAATTTGAGTTGAGAATCTTCAGAAAATTTGTGCAGGAGAATGAAACAGCTAAAATCTTAGGAGAAGAATTATGATATGTAAACAAATAAAAATCAGGGATATACTGCTGAAGGAAACATCAATTTGTCCTGCCATGATGGGGAAATTGAAGGAATGGAATCTTGCTAATGGATACCTATTTTCATTAGAGTCTTTTGCTTCATCTTGGTGTCTGTGTGCATTCTCCAGGATCACATAGCCTTTTATCCAGATATTGTGCAGGAACTGAGATCCAACCAATATGATTTGAATAGTGATAGTGATTTAAGAAAGTGAAATTGAATAAGATGAAGTTTTGCAAATTCTGATTTCATTTTATGGGCATTTTAGTGGAAGAAAAATATATATTTTTTACTTCTGTCTCCAAGTAGGACTAATGCCTTCATTTTAATACCAGGAAATAGTTTACCAGTAAAAGTAATAAGAATTCCTAGATTTGTCCTCAAAAATAAGTTCATATTTAGCATAGCACAAGTTGTAAAGCTGTCTTTTTTCCCCCACATTGGATCTAAGGCATAGCCATGCAATCTATTTGCAGTTAAAATAATTGTCCAAGCAAAAGACAAGACATGATGAACTTTGGTGCTTTCAAAATATTTGAATTTTAGTTTGAGTCTGTGTTATTTTGGTTAACTTATTTCTGTATCCAGATGATGTCTGGATAAAAGGCTATGTGGTCCTGGAGAATTAAGTATATTTGGGGAGCCTGGCTGACTTAGTAGGGAGGGCATGCAGCTCTCAATTCTGGGGTCCTGAATTCAGGCCCTGAGTTGGGCATAAATCTCACTTAAAAAATTATAAAATAAGCAAATTAAATAAGTATTTTTCATTTTAAAATGCACTTTACCAATCCTCTTTACTTTGAACGTTAAAAAAGTTTTAATCAAAAAATTACTTTATTCTCTATAGCTGTTAGTTGGTTCGTTATTATGGAAATAAGTTCCAAGGAAATTTGTTTTTATTTCTGATACGAACATATAGCATTTTGGTATTGTAATATAACTGCACGCAAATGAAATTTCCATGCATATTTTTATAATTGTCAAATTTTTATTATTGAATTTACTGACATTCTCACATAAAAGTTACATGATGAGTTACATTATATTGTAGTTTACAATATTAACTGCCATTTATTGAGCACTTACTAATTATCAAGCACATTAGGCTTTCATTCATTAATTTCTTTACTCTTTTATTCAACATGCTGGATGACCAACTATTTGTTAGTCATTATCTTTAGTTGCTGGATAAGTCAAAATAATAATGTATGTTTTAACATTTTATTCTTTTATTTTTTAAATATTTTGTTTATTTATTTATTAGAGAGAAGAGAGAAAGAACAGTAGGATGGGCAGAGTGAGAGAATCTGAAGCCCACCACAGGGCTCGATCATGACCAGAGCTAAAACAAAGAGTCAGTTGCTCAACTGACTGAGCCAACCCAGGTGCCCTATTTGAGCATTTTAGATCATAGTGGAAGATCAAAAGTTTATCACATCTCTTTACAACCAAATAAAACATTGCATAAATGTTAAAAGTGCTCAGAGGGACAGCTATAGACATTTCTAAAAACAAAACAAAGGAGGGATATTAGAATAGGCATTCCTCATTTAATTCTCAGAATGACTCAGTGAGCCTTATGTAGTTGACAAGTAATGAACAAATATGTACCCCATTCTGATGAAAGTTCCTTTTGCAGATGCAGTTATTATCAAATCTATTTCCTTAAGCCACTTCTCAAAAACACTAGTGATAGCCATTTGAAGCTTGAGAATCAGAATTACATTGCCTTCCTTTAAGCTTATTATTATCCAAAACAAGTTAACTCCCAGAGTTAGCCACAGGGAAAGCAAGTACACTAAAACCAAAAATACTTTTTTTTTTTTTCCCCAAAGATGCATCTGAAATCTTTTCACATTATTTTTTTAATCTACCATGAATAAGGAAAACACACAACAAATGGAACTGATTCTGTTTACCATGCTATCCCCTTGTTAAAAACAGGAACTAGAAAAATTATCTCCTTAGGAATCACTCAAGAAAACAGTAGGTTAATGTTGCAAATGTACAGTGTTCTTTGAAGAAATTTCCATACTTCATCACCTGCTATCTGAGACACCATGAACACCAACTAACTGAAAATTGTTTGTATCTCATTTAGGTATTTATAAATCAGTTTGTATAACACTGTCTACTGGGCTAACTGTGAGCACCAAGAGCTTCAGTGATTTTTCCACCATGCACCTCGTTTCTCCAAACACCTGCCTCTGTACTTTATTCGGTTGAAATAAAAGGCATTTTGTTTTAAAGAAAGTTCTTCATGGAATGGTAAAAAATTGATATTCATCCCCCCAAATGTATTTTCAAATATATAAAACAAATGAACACACAGTTCTTTCCCCATATCATTTTTCATATAGTATGGTTGCAAGTATACTGTATGATTTCATATTGTATGGTTTTCATACAGTATGGTTTCTGATAGTGAGACTCAGTCACGGTGAAAATCCACTCTAGACATCCAAATATAAGGTTTGAACACATCTCAAGGTGCAATGTTAGGTATGGGAAAGCATGGCCAGCTGAAAACTAGCAGCAGGTGGAATCACCTAGTGAAATGTGGCATACAGTTAAATTTTGAGGGATTTACTATGGCAGCTTTACCAAATGGAACTAAATGCAGGGTAGAGGTGGGCAGGCAGGATAAATCACAAGTAGTTGGTAGCAGTGAAACAAACTGGTAAGATGAGGATGTGGCCAATTTAACTAAAAATGTCAGAGTCAAATTTAGGTCCTAGAAGATAGTATTCCAGGCTTAGTGCTTTGACAGAGCTTAAACAACCAAAAATCAGGGTTTTTTGGGCAAGATTATTGAACTTAGTGACTGACTTTTTCTGAGTGCATTGGAGAAGGATCTTGTGAGACATTTCTAGTGGGTTCTACCCACCTTCCTAGGTTAGACTAAAAGTGATCTGGTTTTTATAGTTGTTAACTCTAGGAGCCACATTTGGAGAATTTTAACTTTCTTCCATGGTGCTCTAGATAAATCTGGAAGTTTGTGAAACAGAGTGCCTGAAGTTTATGTGTAATGGGTTCATGAGTAGACATCAGTGGTACCATCAGTACTAAAAACTGAAAGTGACTGATTCAAGAAATATTTATTTAGTACCTTCAAAGTGTTAAATTCTAGACACCAAAATTATAGGTATGAAGTAGTAATTATGATAGACAAAATGAATGCAGTTGACTTTCTAGTGGTAGACAGAAAATGACTCTTACAAAAAGTACACAGTATCCTTGTGAAATATACCCACAGAAAACCCCTTTACTTTTTCCTCTCAGTTATTTAGTCTTTAGAATCATTCAGAGTCAGGAAGGGGGGCGGATTAGGATGCTGTTACCACTGATCCCACCAAGTAAAAAGAGTAGGCAAGTGGGATCCATTTGAGCCCAGAAAAAGGCAATGATGTTGACAACTTGGAAAATTGTATCTATAGCACTAACATCTCAGAGCATATTCATATAATTAGTTCATGTAATTAGTTCATGGTTTTATGTACAAACCTTTATTATAGCATTTTCCATGCCTGGTAATTATTTATTTACTTCAGTTTTCACTAGCTAACATGAACCTTTTAAAAGCAAAATTGAGTATCAGTCATATTTGTTTCTGATCCATAATTTCTTACTGAACGGATGAGTGGCTATATAGAGATTATTGTAACATGAGATAAGACAGGAAAAAACTAGAAGGTGTACTGAAATATGTTGTGGCCAGTTATTCTTACATCAAACTACATTTACTAGCACAGGCAATCACATTTGCTTTCAACATGGGCGGCTCTGATTCACAGGGTTGTAAATGTAAGACTTATGTGAAAGTCTTTCCATGTTTAAAATAAATTTGATGAACTTTGGTTTAAAACATCTTAACACAAATCATCTCTCTCTACCTGTTATGCGCCATCTAATACACATAACATACTACATACACACTAATAGTTCTTTGTTAATGTGCATATTGGATACTAAGAGAGGTGTGCAGTAATAATTTTTTTCCACAAAATATCTGTGAAAGTGGCACTCGTTTCAAAGAAAAATTTAAGAAGTGCCAACTTCTATGTTGAGGTCATTGTTATAATAGCAAAGATTTTGTGTACACTAATAGCTAATATATATTTAATGAATTTAGGAACTTAAACTAAAATGAGATGATATTGTAGAAAATATGCCAACCACCAGCAATTCTTCAAATTCAGTCATGTAGAGTTTTAAATAATTAAATTTATTTTATATCTATAGAATATATATTAGAATATATATTAGAATATATAGAATAGAATATATATAGAATAATAGAATATCTATAGAATATCTCTAGAATAGATATAGAATAATAGAATATAATATACATAATATATACATAGAATTTATATATATATATATTCTACATATACACATATTCCTCAACATCTACATTAGAGACCTATCAAATATACTTATTTTTACTTGAATCTTTTGCCATCAATCCTGCTACTCTGCTTTGCACTTCTAAGAACAAATCTGGTTTCCCTAAAAACAAAACAAAACAAAACATACAAACAAAATGTAAAAATGTTCTTCCAATCAGGAGTCGTGTAGATAATTGCATGAAACATCTTTACAATTCATCATAAGTTATCACTCATTTGATGAGCACAGTAATCTGGAAGGTTGAATTAAATAACTAACCCCAACTGAGTTAAAATTCAAATTGAGAATGGTAGTAGTCAGTATTTGTGCAAGAGAATTCTTAAGCTTAAAAAAAATCTATTAAGTCAAAGAAATGTACGTGAGAGTTTAAAATAGCAGGACCTAATTGACATATGGCTGAAGCAGATAAATTACTTGGAACATAAAGACATTAGAAGTCTGGGGGATGTTGATAATTAATGTGACTATTAATGTGAAGAGGAGAGTAGTTAGTTGCATTATATAGACTTCTATAATCAATTATCCCATGTTTTATCTTCTCAGAAAAAAAGTCAAGGTATAACTGAAACCTAAAAAGAACTAATCAAACCTACTTTTAATTTTTATGAGGGCAATTTACCAAGTCAGAGGAATCCCAAAATATACATTTATTCTATAGGAGTGAAGTTTTGGGTGATAAGCAGTAAGACTTGAGGGGTAGAATAGCATGTGTGATGTTTGAATCTCTTCTTTCAGTTCAGGGTCATAACTCTGGAAAAGGAAGAGGATGTGGACTGTGAGCAGCTGACTACACGGATGGTGTCAAGGAATAGATTATTGTTTATGGCACCAAAGAAATGGGCTCTTAGGAAGGTCATACCCTATCTCAGATCATGGTTTCTTTAGCTAAACTTATGAGCCCTCAATAAGGCACAAACACTGTCCTAAGTATCTTTTTAGGAATAACTTGTTTAATTCTTTTAACAATCCTGTAAAAAACTGTGTCTAAAGATCTCCTGTTTATTGATAGGTTAACTGAAGTTTAGACAAATTATCTAAATTAATAAAACTCAAGAACAGCGGGGTCAGAAAACAAACTCTGGCCTGTAACATAACCGCTTTCCTCCGAAGGATCAGAAATATGCATTTGGCAGGTGACTTTCCACTTACATAAAGTGGTTTTATTCATTCATGCATTCACTTTTTAAATTCATATTTATTAATTCATTTAACAAATACCCTCTGAGGTTCTCTGAACATGAGACTATGCAGAAGATGGAGAGAGAAACATCAATGGGAACGGTGTCCTGAAAGGCTTAACTGAAAGGAAAAGATAAATTATTTAAATAAAAGGATAAACATGGACATCAATTTGGAATAATTGGATGACATAGACAGAGGTACAATTATGCTCAGTAATTATCAGGAAGAAACTTAAGAAAGAATAACAATAGAATTGATTTTGTGTCTCTGTATACCAGTATAATGAGTATGTGTAACATAAAAAAGAGGAACTTGAAATTCTAGCAAATGTAGTTGAATATAATCCCACAGGCACCAATAAACATTATTTGAAGTACCTATTTTGATCCAGAGAAGTGAGTAGAAGGGGTGAAAAGACTTGACACTCTTAACGGACATATCCAAGTGGAAACTTAAGGGTCTAAATGGAAAAGCTTCATGGTACATATTTATGTGAGAAGAAAAGGAGGAACAGGTACAATGTTCTTGTATGTCTGCCATATGTTCTTAAGACTGACTAATGTTATGGGTGAGGTTCTTTGATCTAAACTGTTTGAGAAAACTCACGCATAAATAAAAGTTACATGTCTCTAACTCCATCACTACATACACACTTTGTTTCTACCCTTTCCTTTCCTTTTTCTTACCAAAATTCAAAGAAAAATATGTATTCAATTAACTGTGTATGTTTAGGTTACCATTCACCACCTAAAGCGTTAAGCTTCTAATCTCAACATTCTTCTTAAATGACTCTTACTAAAGCAATAATGAAGGCCGAGTTTCTGTTTCATCATCTTGAAACACTCTGAAGAACATTTCACATTTCTGACCCTTTGTTCCTTTGTTCTCCGCACCTTGCTTCTTCATCTCTTAAGTTTCTCAGCCAATTTTTCTTATTGCATTTTTTGTGCCTCTTGCAGAACTTGGGGTTCTTCTAAGTATCCATTGTTGGTCATACTTTTGTGTCCCCCTTTTCTCCCATGTTTCATCTATCACTAAAACATTGATAAAATCCAAAGGTGCATCTCCAGTTTATTACTTTCTTTTGAACTCCAAACCTATATATCTCGTTGGTTACTAAAACTGCCACTTAGAGAAGCTACAGGATTCAAAACTCAATACATTAAAATTTTACGATTAATATTCCTTTACTACCTCTTCAGATTGCTTCATCTTAGTTAAGGGCATCATCACCCTACTACACAATCTTCACTGCCTTATCTTCAAAGTTTTAGTTAACTACCAAGGTCTTGCTGTTACCAACCCCCCCAATTTTGGTCCAAAATTGTCTTCTAATATTGGTCGTATGTCTTTCCATCACATATCTCAGGGCCCAGCTACACAGAATTTATTGCTTATTGCCCCCCATGTTGTTACAGACACAATGTTTCATATTCAGAATATGTATTGACCCCAGTTAAAACCTTCTTTGACTCTCTCTGGAAGAGTTGGCAACTTTCACTAACATCCACTTTTTTTTTTTTTTTTTAACTAATGTTAGTTGCTCTTATTTTGAGAGAAGTCAATGTAAATGCTGTTAGATTTCTATTAATTTCCAACAAAATCAATTTAGAAACAAAATTAATACTAGAGATAAAATGGAACAACTTAATAAGTTTCTATTGGGCAGAAGGATATAAAATTTTTAAATTTGTATGTATTTCTTAAGTTAACCTAATGAAGACAAATAAAAATAATTATGGATCTAAAAGGAAAGGGAAAAACCCTCAAAATTATAGTGGGAGATTATAGCATTCATCTTCCAGCATGATTAACACATTTAATATAATTTATGTCTACAGAGTCGTGCACACAATTACGGAATGTATATTGCTTTCAGACTCACACAGAACATTTGTAAAAGTTGACCAGTTGCTGAATTATAAAGCAAGTTTCAATACTTTGCAGGATTTATATTATATAGCTTAAGTGCATTGTGTACAAATTAACTTGAACTAGAAAATCTCCATATATTAGGAAAATCAAAATGCATGTTTTTGGAATACCTCTTGAGAAAAAAATTCAACTTGAAGACATTCACAAATGAATGAAAGTTAAAATGCTATGTAACAAAAGTAAAGCCAATGTTAGATGAAAGTGTATTTTAAGTACATGTATAAGAAAAGAATAAGGCAGAAAATCAGTTATAAACATCTGTCTCCAGGAGTTGGGAGAACATAATACATTTAATCCAAATACAGATGAAGAGGAGAAATAATGAAAATCAAGAGATAATATAATGAAAAATATTACTATGTACATTGTACCAAACATACAATAGAGAGGATCAACAAACCAAAATTAGTTCTTTGAATAAACTGATAAAAGTGGGAGATATTGATGTGACTGACCAAGTTAAAAAAATGAGAGGGGTCAAAAATAAGTCTGAGTTGGAATAAAATGTCAAATCTCTATAAATACTGAAGATATTAAAAAGACAATGAGAAGCTGTTCAAAATTACTTTTAAAAATTGAAATTTTGAATGCAGTAAATTTTTAGTAAAACACAATTTAAAACTGACAAGAGAAAGAAGAAGACAATCTAAATAATCTTATACTTATTAAAGAAATATAAAGAATAAAAAACCTGTATAACTAAAACTCTTAGTAGACAGATATAGAATCTTTCTTAATATGATAAAGTATATCTACCTAACACCCATGACAAATACTGGACTTAGTAGTAAAATTTTCCCCTTGAGATCAAGAAATGGATGCCCAGTATCACCTCTTCTAGTCCTGGTAGTCCTAGGAAGCTCAAAAATGCAAAATATAGACAGATGTCCATGTTTATATGTATGTGTGCCTATATGCAAACTTGCATGCATACATATAAATACATTTTTAAAGTTCAAGGATTTAAAAATAATATATGAAACACATTATTTGTATTTGATGTGAAAGTATAGCTAGTGAATTAGAAATAGCATGCAGATAAATTGTCAATTTTAATGTATGATTCTACCAAGGTTACTCAATATCAGGTCAATTAAAATCAATTGCATTTCTATATACAAATGATAAAAAGCAAATAAAAGTACTACATCTAATAAAATAAAAATATCAAATATATAAAAGCGGTAAAGTGAAATTGTAATAAATTCTGATTTTTGACACGTTTAAAGTATTGAAACTTAAAGTGTTTAATGTATCTCTTCATTTTAAATACTTTTCAATTACTTTAATGTTATAGGAAATATTAACAACTAAAATTTAGTGAAAGTGAAAAAACAAAGAAATAAAAGTAAAGACACTTGGTCGGTGGGAATGCAAACTGGTGGAGTAACTCCTGAAAACAGTATGGAGATTCCTTAAAAAGTTAAAAATAAAACTACCCTATGATCCAGCAATTGCACTACTAGATATTTACCCAAAAAACACAAGAAGACTAATTCATGCACCCTGATGTTTATAGCAGCATTATCTACAATAGCCAAATTATGGAAGCAGCCCAAGTGACCACTGACAGAATGGATAAAGAAGATGTGATACAAAGATACAGATGTAGTGAAAAGAAGGGCCATCTGTACCCCAATGTTCATAGCAGCGATGGCCACAGTCACCAAACTGAAAAGAACCAAGATGCCCTTCAATGGACTAATGGGTAAGGAAGATATGGTCCATATATACAATGGAGTATTATGCCTCCATCAGAGAGGTTGAATACCCAACTTCTGTATCATCATGGATGAGACTGGAGGAGATTATGCTGAGTGAAATAAGTCAAGCAGAGAGAGTCAATTATCATATGGTTTCACTTAGTTGTGGAGAATAAGGAATAACACAGAGAACATGGGAAGATGGAGAGGAGAAGGGAGTTGGGGGAAATCAGAGGGGGAGATGAACCATGAGAGACTGTGGACTCTGAGAAACAAACTGAAGGGCTTTGGACGGGAGAAGGGTCAGGGGTTCGGCGAGCCTGGTGGCGGATACTATGGAGGGCATGTATTGCATGGAGCACTGGGTGTGGTGCATAAGCAATGAATTCTGGAACACTGAAAAAAAAAATAAATAAAAAATTTTAAAAAAGAAGATGTGATTGATATATATACACATACACAATGGAATGTTACTCAGCCATGAAAAGAATGAAATCTTGCCATTTGCAATGATGTGGTTGGAGCTAGAGAATATTACACTAAACAAAATAAATCAGTCAGAGAAAGACAAATACCATATGATTGTACTCATAAAAATAAAAATAAAGAATTAATGTCCATGGGGCACCTGGGTTGCTCAGTTGGTAAAGTTTCTGTCTTCAGCTCAGGTCATTATCTCAGGGCCCTGGGAAGGAGTCCTACAACAGGCTCTCTGCTCTGCAGGGGAGTCTGCTTCTCCCTCTCCCTCAGCCCCTGCTTGTGTGCTCTGTCTCTCTCTCATTCACTCTTTCTCACTCAAGTAAATAAATAAATAAAATTTTCTTTTAAAAAAAGAATTAATGTCCAGAATTTAAAGAGTAGTGAGAATGCAACAATAAAAAGACAAGCAATCCAATTGAAAAGTGGACAAAGAATTTGAATAGTCATTTCTCCAAAGTTCTACAAATAGTAACCACATAAAAAAAGTACTCAACATCAACATCATTAGTCATTAGGGAAATGCAAATCAAAACTACAGTGAGATAGCACCACCCTCACTGTCTATAATGGCCATAATTTGATTTTTAGTGGAAAATAATAAGTGTTGAAAAGTATGTGGAGAAATCATAATCCTCATACATTGCTGGTAAGAATGTAAAATGGTGTACTCACTGTGGAAAATAATTTGACAGTTTCTCAAACAGTTAATCATAAAATTATCATATGGCCCAAAAATTCCACTCCTAAATAGGAGTCCCAAGAGGACTGAAAACATATATTTTTTAAAAGATTTTATTTATTTATTTGACAGACAGATCACAAGTAGGCAGAGAGGCAGGCAGAGAGAGAGAGAGGAGGAAGCAGGCTCCCTGCTGAGCAGACAGCCCGATGCGGGGCTCGATCTGAGAACGCTGGGATCACAACCCGAGCCGAAGGCAGCGGCTTTAACCCATTGAGCCAACCAGGTGCCCCTGAAAACATATTTTTACACAATAACTTGTACATAAATGTTTATAATAGCATTGTTCATAATAGCCAGAAAGTGAAAACAGCCAAACTATCCTTCTTTTAATGAATGAATAATAAAATATGCCATAGTCCTTCCGTGGAATATTACTAAGCAATAAAAAGGTAGGGAATGCTGTATGTGCTACAACATAGCTGGTCTTTGAAAACATTATGCTAATCGAAATAAGCTACACAAAAATGTCTGCATAATGTGATTCTATTTATATGAAATTTTCAAAATAGTCATATTCCTGGAGATAGATTAGAAACTGCCTGGGAAGGAGGATAAGGGAGAACTGGGATTGGTTATTGATAGGGTATCCTTTTTAGATGCTGGAAATGTTCTAGATTTAGTGGTGATGCTTTTATAACACTGTGAATGAACCACAAACCACTAAATTGTACAATTTAAAATGGTGAATTTTATGTAATGTTAATTATATTTAAAAAGGTTAATAAACTCTTATGGAATGGTAGAAGACCCTTCCCTACCAGACGCCAAGGTATATTACAAAGTTACATTATGTGAGATGTTGTGATGTAGACAAATAGTCAAATGCAATACATTGACATCTAGAACAAAGCCAACCATCTATGGGCACTTAACTTATGCAAAACTAGCATTGTAGAGCAGTATGAAAAGCTAAGATATTTTCAATAAATTTTGTTGAATCAATTTGTAAAATGATGAAATTGTTCCACAACTCACACAAAAAAACATTAATTTCAAATTTTTTTATTATATATGAGACATGAAAGAATGAAAACATAACAAAACTTTTAGGAGAATGTAGAGAATAAACAGGACACAAAACAAATAAAATAGATTGTTAAATTTGACTGTAGTAAAATTAAGAATTAATGTTCAACAAAAGTCACAACTAGTGAGTAGAAGTTTGAGCTATGAGTGGGAAGTGTATTTTCACCACATGTAACCAGCAAAGGGCTCATAACTAGAAAACATAAAACACTTCTACAAATTAATATGGAGAAGACAACCCACAGAAAATGGAAAGAAAATTGAAAATATTTGCTTAGTATATATAAACAAGCACATATGTATATACATAACTAATACATGAAAATACACTAAAACTCAATAATCAAGGAAATGTAAAATTATATTCTACTACACAGTAAACTAATGACTAAAATCAAGCAGAATACCCATTTTCCGGTGAATGTGTGAAACAATAGCAACTCTCATACATTATTTGGCAAGATCTTCTAAAGTAGAACATATGCACATTTTATGACATAGTAATTTACTCCTATGAAATATCCAACATATATACATGTTTTAAAAGGATGCTCATAGAATTATTTGTAATAACTAAAAAAGGAGAAACAGTCTTTTTATCTGCCAAAGGAGGATTGAGGGTATAGATGGTGTAATATTTGTCCAATGGAATATTACAGAGTAATGCAAATTAATGATAGCTACAAGTTGCAAGACAAGTGAATTTCACAATTGTGGTGCTAAGGGAAAGGAACTAGACATAGAAGAAAATGTAGTGTTTGATTCCAATTATATAAAATTCAAAGCTAAGGCAAAATAAAACTATAGAATGATCAAAAATTCTGGAAACATTAAGTAGCAATATACAATACATAATTTATTGAGATGGCAATATACAACGCATTCAAGGACATGACATGATCTGTTCAAAGAGCCAGCCCTCTCTGGCAATGTGGAATCCGTTTATCCTGCAAACACAGGATGAACACGTGGTGTCCATGCTGCACTTCCACAAATCCCCACATATGCATCTGTGTTGTCTCAGATGGTTTGTATTTTCACTTGAACCTGTGCTTTAACATAACCCACAAGAAATAATCAAGTGGGTTCAAACTGTGTGTGTGTGTGTGTATTCTGTGTACATACATGCGTCTGTGTACACAATGTGTATGTATTTGTGTGTATGCTGTATGTGTAAGTATGTGGTTATATATTAGGCATATGTGCTGTATGCATGTCTGCGTATATGTGTGTGTAAATACATTCACACTGTGACCAAAAGCTGGGGACTTCTGGTGTCAGCCATGTTCTTGTTCTTTGTGTGGTGATTACAAAAGTGTTTACTTTCTGATAATCTATTGAGATTTATACATTAGTACTTTCGCAAATTTCTTGTGCGGTTTTCAACTGACAACAAATAAATGACTTAAAATTTCATTCAAAAATGAAATTTGGCTTTTAGGCTTGGGAATAAGATCCTAGAACGGAGACTTCTAGAATACAGTATTACACTGGTGAAGACATGCTAAGGAATTCAAAGAACTCTCTCATGAGACAACAGAATGGATTACTTGCTCCTCCTAAGTGAAGTGTTAGTCTTCTCAACTGATTCTAGGTCCTAGAGAAGGAATTTTTAATAAATTCATTCTGGGTCATTTGTTACCAGTTAGTGATCCAGCATTATAGATATAATTCTGACCGGAGAACCTAATATAAATGCTCTGAGAATAAGGGGGAAGTCACTTAACCCATATGCACACAAAACCCTAGACATAGTGTCAATTCTTTTTCTTCATTTATTATATTTTTCATTCTTTTTCAAAGGAAGATATGTGTTTCAACACTTGTACAAAATGTAATTTCAAACTTGATTCCCAAGTCAGAAAGAAAAGGTGATCATCAAATGTTTTTTTAAAAAAAAACTTTATTTTATAATAAAATGGTTAGAAGTTCAATATTTCTGCTCAAACACAGAGAACGGCAGGCTTATTTACAAAAGGCCTCACAATGTTTGCCATTGCCTTTACAAAAGACAACATTTATAAAACCTCTGCATCCCATGGCAGGTGCTGGGTCTTCTCTTGGGGATTTCTGCTGTTCAGATATTGTCTTTCATTTGAACTTCAAAAACCTTTAAAAAATAGAAGCTGCATTTCAATATAATTTGGAAATTAAAACTCTTTTATTTTTATCATTGTAATATCGTCCATGGATTTACTTTTCAAAAATGAATCAAAGCCCAAACTAATTGCTGTCTGATAGCTAGCAAAGGCAGAAAAATTGGAAAAGCTTTTAAAAATGAAGCTTTGGTTTGCCTCACCCACAGGAAAATTGAATGCAAGTAATAAATAGAGAGTTTCAAGTATGTTTAATAATGATATTCCCCTCTTCCATTGAGAACTTAAAGAATAAAACTGAATAACTACTATGGTCACCTGGATAATTGGAAATCTGATTTTAGGAGCAAGACTGCATTCATTTTCTTTGTTTTAATGGCATAATAGGATTTCAAATAAACACATTAATTTAAGTGAAAACATTTTTTCACCTATGAAACTGATTTCCTAAAGTATTCTCATCAGTCTGTAATACCTGTGATGATTTTGTAGAATTATAAAATTTTATTACATGCATTTTTTAAAGAAAACTAAAATATCCCGCCTTATTATTTTTATTAGGCTTGAATTCCTGGGATCATCTGGTGACTTCAAGAATCTGGTAAGACACTTTTTTTTTATGTAGCATTATCAATATTTTTGTTTTATTTGCCACAAATCTTTGGAGGATTTTTTGTTTTTGTTTTTGCTTTTTTTTTTTTTTCCCTCTCTTAGTCTTAGTCCATTTTCTTAATTCCCCCTCATTTCCATCATCTGCAATTGAATCTCAGAAGGCCAACTGAAGGTCAGTTACATCTTAGTGCATTTAGAATGATCGGATAAATCCAGATACTACTTCCAGATTCAACTTCATGGGTCAGGAAATTATTCCAAGGAGTGGTAGCATTTGTTCCTTAAGGAAATAAAACTCACCATGGAAAGAATCTGAGATAAGAGGATTATTCAGGTAAAAGGTAGAAAGTATTAATTAGAAAATTTTTCTTTTAATATCAAATGCAATAGTTGCATCTTGGATAAAAACCATGGGGTCTGAATATGATGACTGGATTATAATTTTTTTGTTGTTGCTATAATGTTGGTATTAAGGTTTACATAATATAAAACTAGAAACATACTGAAGGCACTGCTCTTTTCACATGGAAACTTTTAAATTTCTTATGGCATTTGCCTGGTACATAGACATGGGAAAGATAAATTGTTTAATTAAAAAGCTGAGATGTTAAAGTAGAAGTTTTTCTATTGCAACCTAACCCTAACCCTAAGATGAATAAATCTTAGAATCTACCCAGTCTTTTTATTTTTCTCCAGATATTATTGAAAGTTTGACAACATTCAAATTAATATGTTGGGATCCTATTATGTTCTGAATCTCTGCAAGATTATAAAACATTTTATCTCATATTCTCTTATTTAATTTTCTAAAAAATAATCTATCTTGGATTTTTATTCTTGTGCAGGCTGGGAGTCCCACTTTTTTTTTTTTTTCCTAGAGTCACTTTTCTATAATACCCAGCTGAGTGTAATATGAAATTCCATCTTGACAGATTGCAAGAGTACTGTCTTAAACACCATTCTATATTAATAACCGGCTATCGCTTGGTTAGAATGGGAGGGTGGTTAGAGTTCAGCACATCTTTTTGTTGTGCATTACCTCTTGCTCCCAAATATTTTCCATGGTTTCTCAACTAGTACCTTCTGGCCATCTTCTCATGACTTTTCTATGCAACTTCAAATTATCCCAGTCTACACCTTCTGCCAAACAGTAACAGAGTAAACTGTCATATTTAAAAACTATTACCGAAGACTTAGTTTAAGCTAACAGAATTACAGCACAAAAAAGGGAAACTTAAGCTTGTATCAGGTCCTACTGCTCCTGAAACCACTGGTTATGGATTCCCAAAGGGGATGGCATTCTTACTTCTTTCCTCAGCACCAACACTCAAATGTATTGTGCAGGTCCACATCCCTTCCAGCAGAATCCATTTTGGTGTTCCTTATATTTGAGTAAGGCCATTTAAGTGTAGAATAGATTAATGTTATAATGGTCTGCCAGCATTTTACCCAGCCTACAAAAAAGACCGATTGCTCTTTATCATGCAAACTTTTCCTAGGTATGAGTAGGATATTGCATTACCTTTGGTTAAAGCTATATTGAACTTGCTTCCAAACAACTCTGGGTTACATATTTAGCCATAAATAGGAGCAACAGAAACTTGAAGGTTGTATTTTTCCTTAGCAGTTTGTACAACTCCTGATCACATTTTCAGCCACTAGTTATTCTCAGGATGAGAATGAGGATTAGCCTCCCAACCCTTCAGTACTTTGTGGGAATGGGAAGCTTCGCTTAAGCATTTTTTAGGAAGGAAGAGAGAACTGCGGATCTTAGAGACAGCAGAAATTTCATGTCCCCATGTCCAGCATTATAAATTTCAAAGTTCCTGTATTTTTTCTAACCCTAAACCTTTTCTTATTTATATTAGTGGAACTTCTTCCTATAATTATCCTTTATCTTAATTCCACTTTCTTTCCTCATTTAAATTGTCAGTGTGTTCTTCCCAATTCTGATTATCACAGTTCATTATCTTTTGGGTTTTCTTCCATCTTGTAATTCATCTCATTTCTAATCCATGTCTCAAGATAGAGAGATGATTCATTCTAAAAGAACACTCTCAGACTTATATATCTCACTGTGTTTCTTATAAGTTGTTGTTTTTTTTTTTTTTTCCCCTAATCTGCTGTGTAAGATATAATGGAGTCCCACTACACTTATTCAAAGCAGTTTTCCTTGAGTACAAACCAGGAAACTCAAAGCTGGTTACATTGATCAGTTCTTTCCTCTCTCATCCCCCAATGTCACTATTTCTGCTTCCGTGAACAGAATGACCTTCTGATCTACCCATATACCTGCTTTCTATTCATTCCTCAGTGTGTAGTTTAACTCCCATTTTCTCCTGGGAGTCTTCATTTTTAAAAATACTGTAGTTTGATCTTCCCTCCCCAAACTCTTTATTTTCAGGATCACAAATTTCAGCACTTTACCTTGTAATGTCACATGCTCTAAGGTTCTTTTGTTATATATTTTCTACTCAGCAATTTTGCAAGCTTTAATTGAGGTAACAATGTCATTTTGTATTGGTTACTATGGCTTACATATTTCTCTGTGTTTCATAGTTTTTGAAGAAATATTTTCAGTTGACTAACTTATTTTGTCTCACCTACACTTACAAAGACCAAATCCAAAATTTAATTTCTATAATTGTTTGCTTCTAACCAATTATGACTTTCAAAGGAAAGTGATATGAACATGGAAGATGACTAATAGTATTACCTGAAACAAATTCTGCATTATATGATTCATTCTAGAAAATTCTTTTTAGAGTAAAATTCAAAGAAAAGAAAATAAGTATAAAATTTAAATCAGAATAGTACTGAAAAATAAATGATAATACACAAGGTGTTACAAAGTAAATAGATAAAAATATACTCTATTCAATTATATAACTCTCAAGCTAAAAAAGTAACATTTACTCTGGAACTAAATGCCAGCAATAAAAATTCACTTTAATATAGCAGAGCTAACATTTCCCTACATTGAAGATGAAAATATTTATAGGAAATCATATTGTAGCATTTTTTTCACTTATATAAGATAATGTGTTTAATTCTTACAATTCACTGAATTTTGTATCTGTGTGTGCAATTGCAGCAATCTGTTCCAATTCATAAATTTTATTTTCTGCACCTGGAGTTTGGACCTTTTAAGAGGTCAGAATAATAACATATGCACAATTATGTATGGTTGAAGGGAATTCATATTTTTAAGCAGTCATTGTATATCAGGTGTTAGGCTAGTTGCTTTTTCTGTGTAGTCTCATGTCAACCTTCTAATCATATTTTGAGTCATACGTTTTGGCCACCGTTTTAGAGCGAGAATACTAAGGATTAGAGAGGTTAATTATTTCACATGTAATCACTTAGTAAATTAAGATACTGAGATTTCAGTTTATGCCTAGGACTCCAAAGACTCCAATGAGATGACTTCCCAAAGAAAACTTATCCCATAAGCTTTTAATAAAACCTAATTCTACATGTATTGGAGTAATAACCCTGAAAGTTGATACATAAGTGGTTAAAAAGAGATTTATTCTTTGTACTTGCACAGTTATTTGAGAAGATGAAAGCTTGCTTATTTTAATTCCAAGGTGGAAAAATTGTTACAGAGTGTGCCCATATTGTGTGTGTTTATCTGTGTGCATGTGTATCTTTTATGTCATATGTATATCTCTTATATATCTTTTATGTCATATATGTCTAGCTGTATCTATCATATATATGATGTACAGATATATCATAGAAATATTCATGTATATACCTGTGTCATTAATAACAAAAGCAGAATCTATGGAAACCCACATAATCTTTCCGTATTTGGACAATGGTGATTAATGTATACTTTATTCTCTCATTCATGTTCTCAGGTTTTAATGCAAATTTTATGTAAATTTGTTCATCCTGATTTTTTTTTTTAACAGTATTACAGGCAACCTGCAAATTGCACTCTTGTGCTTAGCATTAGTCATGGAATTTCTTTGAAGTAATATAAATTATTCAACTGGAGTACTGCATCTTCCAGGAATTGAGTGCTAGCCTCAATATAGAGAGTTTAAAAATATTTTTTGGGCACATGCCACAATAAATGTTGTAAAGTACCCCCACCCCTTGAAAATTAAATGTCTGGTATTAACATATTGTGTGTTTTGTGATTTTCTTAGGTTGTATGTGAACATTGAAGGGAACAAATCACACACACATGTCTACTCATAGGTTTGAATTAATATATCAAGATATTCTGTTAATTTTAAAGCAATATACTGTTATTGAAACCGTTTACTGTTAGTATGCTATCCTGATGTGAATTTTCATGAAGTGAACATAAATCTTATGGTCAGAGACCAAAAGAAGGATTCATAGTCACAGAAATTCATTTCTCCATGCATCTCTTCACAGTTTGTTGATTAACTTACTTATGCAAACAGTCTGATAGAGGTTGGGTGATAGAAAAACAATATGACATGACCCTGACTTCAGGGATCATCGTTTTATGTGTTCTATATAATTGTGCTGCTTTTACTTTTTTTTTTTTTTTTTTTTGAAACCTGGCATTGTTTAAAATTCCCAGCTTTATTCTAGACCTTGCATTGTCTCCCTATACCTTGCTGGGATAGCAGATTATTGGAACCATGAGGATAGTGTGAGAAATGTTGCTAATGCACATCATTATCTGGGTTTCCTTCCACTGTTGAGCCTGAAAGAGATTATATTTCACCTTCCAGTTTGGTGGGGTCATGGGGTTACGTCTAGCTAGGGAAAAATGGGAATGTGCTTTTCTCTCCTCTTTGCCTCTGCACAAGAGGTATCAACTTGAAATAATGGGACTATAAGAGTAAATCATCCTGAATCCTTGACTCACTGATGAAAGACAGCTGCTGTGGCAAATTCTTCAATTCCACAGCCAGCTGAGAAGATTAGGAAGTGTTATTTTGTCTTAAACTACTGAGGACATTTTGATGTGTTTTGGGTTTTTTGTTTTTGTTTTGTTTTTTATTTGGTTTCATTATAGCAACAAGTCTGCCGAAACTAATCAAGTTGTTCTGGGAAAATGGGAATTGTAGTGTTTGGGAATTTGTAGTGTAGTTCTAAAATATGGAGTCTGTTTCTAAAGATATATTTTGACAATAATTTTTTACTTTAAAGTAGTTCTCTCCTGTCACCAAGTAATCTTTACTTGGAAAAAGGTAAAAACAGGCCCCCAAATAATTGTCTTGGGAAAATGTGTACCAACATATTTGATAAAAATCAACTATTATTTCCTTAACAAATATCTTTAGATGAACCAAACATAAAGTAGGGGAAAATACAAAACAAAATTAAATGAACTGATTTTGAAATGGTACATGTTTAGTTGAAGAATGATCAAATTTCTTGTAATGATACTTTTGGTTCTTTAATCTTATCTGGCATTAGGGACAGATCATATAAAAATATTTTCCTTTTTTTAACTTAAAAAGATTCTCCATGTCTTAGAAGATTTTACTGAGGTGTGGCACTCAGAGTAATCTATATTCAGTTCTTTAATTTTTGGGATGACCTAAAACAATACCCTCTCTTATGTCTTATTCTTTTTTTTTTTTTTTTTACCTTTTGTAGTTGAAGTCTCCATATGTTTTCTCATTTTTACTTTTCAAGAGATGTACTCATTTAAATGTCACCAACATGCCCTACAGCAACATTTCTACAACAGCTAATTAATTAAACATAACCCCTTTTCTTCACACACAGGACTGGAGATCAAAAATAATTGTATACAATTATCTGGAACAGAAGGAATTTAAATGTACTACTATGGAAGGGAGCACAACAAATTATGCCTCTTGAAGTATTCCATGCCAATCATTAATAGCCTCTGAAATAGTTGTAGGACATCAAAATTTACCTCTATAATATTTTTTCAACTCTTAAGAATCAGAGTTATTACATCTGGATTTCAGTCTGACTTTGGTGTTACATCCTTTCAACAATTTCTATTAACCTTGTGTCTGCTTGTTCCTCTCACTTAATTTCACCTCAGGATGGAGTTCAGGAGAACTTTGTAAGGCAGTACATTCCATTTTTGGGAGACTATTAGTTTTTAAATATATTTCTTCAGCACTCAGCAAATTTATTTCATATTAGTAGTTAGCTCCTCAGAGTGGCATAAGACTCATAGACTTGTGAAAACAACCCTTAGTTGGACTATTCTAGAGTCAATTATCAGTTGAAAGTTAGCTTATCTACTTTCCAGCCACTCTCATCTGACATAGACTATTAATAAATGCTTTTATGAAAACAATTTAAACAAGGATTCTAATAAATGTACTGGCATTATCTTCTCTATCTTAGTACTAATAGATGGAAAGAATATTTTGTGGTTAATTAAGCACAAGTGTACACAAGCATATGCCCCCCTGCTTGATATTTTTCCACTGTCCTAAGTCAGGCAGCACTTCTCCAGGCGTTCACCAAAACAGAAATACTACCCTAATGCTTTTAAAAAATATATCTATATCTATATGAATATAGATATAGATATATATTTAAAAATTTCATGTTTATTATTCTCTGTGCTCACATGTTACTTCCTCTATTTGGAGTATTCAGAACACTGGACTTTTGTTCAACAAATATGTCATACCAGGGATGGTCAATGATTTGTAGCCAATGCCCTGTCAACTTCTCCTCCCCCTCCCTTTGTTTGTGAGAGAGATGCTAAGACAATCATTTCCACTTTGTTCAGTCTGAAAACCACTCCTGTGATACAAACTGTAGTATTAGAAAAAGATACTTTGAAAAGGTTCCCATAAACATATTGAGGCATATGAAATGGTCTTGGCGTGTGTCATTGCTATTTTATAGCTGTTGTTGAATTGGTTTTATTGTTAGTGGGAGATGTATGGTAGGAAATGTCTTTCATAATTTCAGAAATAGAGGAGGAATAGGAAAACATGAAAAAATAATAAAAATGAGATTGAAGAAAGGCAATATTATAAAATATGTTTAATTTTTCCCAAAAATGTAAGCATAGAGTTTTGTTACTGACAGTATATGCTTTTGCTTATCATGTAAGTATTGATTCACTGTCAAATAAATACCTTTTCCCTGTTCTATTGTTACATTGACATAGAATGCACTACTTTGTCTATATTTCACTGTTTCAAATTAGACAAATTAGTCCCCAAATATGTATATATTGTTTATTAATTTAAATATTCTTATTACCAAATAATATAGCCCCATTAATAATAAATTGAAAGCAGTATCCCCTGGTGTCTGGGTGGCTTTGTCAATTAAGCATCTTCCTTTGGTTCAGGTCATGAACCCAGGGTTTTAGGATTAAGCCCTAAATTGGGTTCCCTGCTCTGTGGGGAGCCTGCTTCTCCCTCTGCCTCTTCCCTCTGCTCATGTTGTCTCTCTCTTTCTTTCTCAAAAAAATAAATATAATCTTTAAAAAAAGAAAATAAAACAGTTTCCCCAAATAACCACTAATTTTCAGTCACGTATGATGTCATACATATGCATGTGTTTTTGACATGTATATTGTTTGCTTTTTTGCCAAAACCAGCAAAATTGATTTGAGTTTGCATTTGATCTTTTTAAATATGCATTTTATTAAGTAAAATTTACAACAGACCATATAGACAACTACAATTAATTTTTTAAAATTGCTTAAAGACTATCACAGCATTTTGCTGTAGATATTGAGCAATAGGAAGGGAGAAGCCGGGCTTTAAGGGAATGGGGCTATACAAACTGACATAAATATGGTGGATTTTACATTGTCCTGCCGATGGCTACCTACTCCAGAATGAGAATCGCACTTCAGCCTCTATCCTTGCTTCTGAGATATCCATTATACCCTGGACACGTGTTGTGTGGACACGTGTACATATGGAATGTACAGGTTTGGTACATAAGTATGAAAATGGCAGTGTTTTCACATGGACCTCTGAGTGAGGATGTTTTTGGTGTAAGATTAAGTGGAGAAAACCAAGGAGATTTCTGGAAAGATCATGATAGAAGATTAATTCTGGAATAATGTTTTCTTGGTATTATACGACACAACAATGTTCTGTTAAATAGATGTACAAGTGGTCCATAAACCATAATGTAGGATTTCTTTTTCTAAGATAAAACTCTAATAAGTCAGATAAATCATGTTTCCTACTTAGGCAGCTATATCGTTGTTATTATATTCAAAACACTGCATTGGTTGGGTTCTAGCTCTAATTTTGTATGGTGCTCCTGAAGTCATCTACTTTTTTTAATCTCCTGCTAAGAAAGACTTAGCATAGTACTCCTTCCATCTTTGTTATTTTCAAAACTAAACTTATAAGATCTTGGTTGAAATGGCCACAAAAGTAATCTAAACAAAATAAGTGAGTTTTATATATTATTACTTTGAAAAATAAGCTCATTAAAAAGTTTATTATTTACTCATTTGACTATTAAAGTACTTAATTTTATATAGAATTACAAATTTGTGAAAATTACTGTCCAGAACAGTCTTCGGCCTTTCAATTCTGTTTCACATCTGTTTGGAGTAGAGTTTTAAAAATATGTTTCTTTTCATTACTGAGGTGAAAGAGCTCATTTTTATAAATGAACACATTCTCTTAATATTGTGATGCATACTTTTCTCCATCTATATAGCCAGAATTTGTGTCGAGATTCTTTTTGAAGTTGGGGATTTACATGGATTTAATTATGGTATATTCTATCTTTTTAGCTTTATCAGAAACAGGTGTTTGTCTTTTGATTCTACAAATGAACCAAAACTGTCCATTCATTCTTTTCTTTGTCTAGAATATATTTCTCATGTTTTACTTTACAGCTCCAACTAAAGCATTAATATGAATTTTTATCATTAATGCTATGAAATTATAGAGACAACATTAGTAATATGTCATCTGTGCAAGGATTTAGAAGTCAAATAATCAGCATAAGTCAATTCAACAAACACATAAAGAGTTTTTACTTTGCATCAAACAGTGTCAAATTCAAGGGATTTACAGTTGAAAAATATACTGCCTTCCTTCAAACAACTCATAGTGTAGTATGGAAAACAACCCATAAATTATACTGCAGTAAAATGTGTGCACACACATAGAAGAATGTAATCAAAACATCCCATTTTAATTCTAAAGAAGCTAAAGTCCAGAGACAAATAATTAGCCCAAAGTCAAACAGGTATTAGGATGAAGATTCAGAATAAACTCAAGGTGTTCTTATTTCTTTCTTCTCTATTGATCTGTAACTAAGTATAGTATAAAGTGAATTAGCATTGCCTATACTTTCCTCTTTCTCTTAGAAGTGGCACACACACACACACACATGTCACAGCCGTAATATATACATACCAATGATAAAAATTATGACATACTAAATACTCCTAATCCTGCCTTATGTTTAATTCATCCCCCATTACCACTACATCACCATTTTTTAAAAAGGATTTATTTATTTATTTGAGAGAGAGAGAGAGCGAGCAGGGGGAGGGGATGAGGGAGAGGGAAAGAATCTGAGGCAGACTCCCCACAGAGTGTGGGCGATGACGAGGGGTTCGATCTCAAGATATTGAGACGGTGTCCTCCACTGAAATCAAGAGTCGAAAGACTAACCCAACTGAGTGATCAAGGTGCCCCAACACATCATCATTTTTATATGATGCTAAAGGAAGGAAATTAACATATATTGAGCATCTACCCTGCGAGATGACATCTGTAAAACTCAACAGTCATATTGTTGCCTGTAAGTGTGTACTTT
Source organism: Martes martes (assembly GCF_963455335.1). Lineage (NCBI taxonomy): Eukaryota > Metazoa > Chordata > Mammalia > Carnivora > Mustelidae > Martes > Martes martes. The sequence continues at coordinate 38,164,355 of NC_137900.1, read as the reverse complement.
TAGATCTCACTGTCCACCCCCATCACCCTCACCTGGAAGACTTGGAAGACTTCTTACAACTATTAGCTTCACTCATTCTTCAGGTCTTTAATCTCCCCAGATTTCTCAAATTCTTCTTTAACTACGTGCTTCCTCCCCGATACCACATAAAGCACTTAGTAAACAAAATTACAGTCTATCATAGTATACTTCCAAGTTTTTCTATTATCAATAATATTTACTGAAAATAACTTCACATAATCTACAGGCCCTTGAAAAAATTTTTAATTGAGGTATAATTGGTGTAATATTATAATAGTTTAAGGTGTATAACAATATTGCATTTGTATACATTATAAAGTGATCACCACAATAAGTCTAATTAACATCTGTCACCATACATAGTTAGAAATTTTTTCCTTTGATGAGAACTTTTATGATTTATTCTCAGTGATTTTACAATATGCAATACAGTATTAACTATAGTCATCATGCTATATATAATATTCCTGTGGTTTATTTTATAACTGGAAGTTTGTGTCTTTTGACTTCCTTCACCCATTTCACTACCCTGCCCCACCTCTAGCAACCATCAGTCTATTCTCTGTATCTATGAACTCAGGTTTGTTTGTTTTTTTTTTTGAAGATTACATATATGAATGAGATCATATGGTCTTTTTTCTCTGTCTGACTTATTTTACTTAGCATAATACCCTCAAGATCTATCCATTTTGTTGCAAATCACAGGGTTGCCTCTTTTTTTGGCTGAATAGTATTCCATTTTATATATATACACCACATTTTCATCCATTCATTGATGGACACTAAGGTTGTTCATATATCTTGGCTTTTGTAAAAAAAAAAAAATCTGTTATCAACTAAGGAAGGGCACAGGTATTTCTTCAACATAAGTTTTCATTTTTTAGATAAATAACCAGAAGTGGAATTGCTTGATTATATAGTATTTCACATGGTAGTTCTTGTTTTTAAATTTTTGAGGAAATTCCATAATGGCTGTGCCAATTTATATTCTCACCACCAGTGCACAAATGTTCCCTTTTCTCCACAGCTTTGCCAATGCCTAATATTTCTTATCTTTTTTAATAATAGCCATTTTTAACGGGTAGAGAGTGGCATCTCATTGTGGTTTTGATTTGCATTTCCCTGATGATTAGTCATGTTGAGAACTTTCTCATTTACCTTTTGGCCATCTGTATGTCATCTTTGGAAAACTGTCGATTCAGGTTCTTGGCTAATTTTTAAATTGAGTTGTTTGTTTTGCCATTAAGTTGTATAAATTCTTTATATAATTTAGATATTAGCCATTATCAGATATATGATTTGTAATTATTTTCTCTCATTTGGTGGATTGTGGTTGCCTTTACCATGCAAAAGATTTTAGTTTTATAAAATGTTATGTATATACTTTTGCTTTTGGTGTCAAATCCAAAATTCGTCACCATGACTATGTCAAGGAGTACCACCTATGTTTTCTTCCAGGGATTTTATGGTTTCAGGTTGTACATTTGAGTCTTCAATCTATTTTGAACACTTGATGTAATGTAGCAGTACAGTTTTATTTTTTTACATGTGGCTGTCTAATTTTCCCCAAACCATTTAATGGTGTTTTTAAGAGACACTATTCCCCCATAGCATATACTTGGCTCCTTTGTCATAAATTAAGTGACCATATATATGTTAGAGTTTATTTCTGGATTAGTTATAGTTCCATTAACCTACATGTCTGTTTTTATGTGAATATCAAACTGTTTTCATTACTAAAAATCTGTAATACAGTATGAAATCAGGTAGAGTGATGCCTCCAGCTTTGCCCTTTGACTTAAGATTGCTTTACTATTTTGGGTTTTTTTGTGGCACCATACAAATTTTAGGATTGTTTGTTCTATTTCTATGGAAAATGTCATTAGAATTTTGATAAGGATTGCATTGAGTCTATAGATTGCTCTGGGTGGTATGGACATTCTAACAGTGTTAACTCTTCTAGTCAATGAACACAAAATATTTTTCAGGGTACTTGTGTTGTCTTCAATTTCTTTCATCAATGTCTTATAGTTTTTAGTTTACAAGTCATTCACCTCTGTTAAATTTATTCCTAAGTATTTTGTTCTCTTTAATGACATTGCAAATGATATTGTTTTCTTAATCTCTTTTCTGAGAGTTCATTATTAGTATATACAAATGCAACTGATTTTGCATATTGATATTGTATCCTGCAACCTCACTAAATTCATTGATCAGTTTGAACAGGTTTTTGGTGGTCTTTAGGGTTTTCTATATATAGAAGTCATCTGCAGATAGTGACAATTTTATTTCTTTTCTGCGCTTGATGCCTTTTATTTCTTTTTCTTGTCTAATTTCTCTGGCTAGGACTTCAGTGTTGAATAACAGTGTCAAGAGTGGGCATCCTTGTCTTTTCCTGATATTAGAGGAAAAGCTTTCAGCTTTTCACCCATAGGTATGAGGATAACAGCAGCCTTGTAATATATGTTGTTAATATGTAGAGGTACATTCCCTCTATACCTACTTTGTTGAGAGATTTTATCATAGGTGGGTGTTGAATTTTGTAAAATGTTTTTTCTGCATCTATTGAGGTGATTATATTATTTTTATCCTTCATTTTGTATGTGGTATGTCATTTTGATTGATTTACAAATGTTGAACCATCCTTGCATACCCACTTGATCAGACTATATGATCCTTTTGGTGTATTGTTAAACTCAGTTTGTTAATATTTTGTAGAGGATTTTGCATTTATGTTCATGAGAGATACTGGCCCATAATTTTCTTTTCTTGTGGCATCTTTGTCTGGTTTTGGTATCAGGTTCATGCTGATCTCATAAAATGAGTTTGGATGCATTCCTTTTTCTTCTAATTTTGGAAGGGTTTAAGTTGTTTTACTATTAAATCTCTTTTGAATATTTGGTAAAATTCACCAGTGAAGTGTTCTGGTCTTAGACTTCTGTTTGTTGGGAGTTTTTGATTACTGATTCAATCCCCTTACTAGTAATTGGTCTAGTCATATTTTCTGTTTCTTCATGATTCAGTCTTAGTAAGTTGAAGGTTTGGGGAATTTATCCATTGCTTCCAGGTTGCCCAGCTTATTGATGTTTAATTGCTCATAATAGTCTCTTTTAAACCTTTGTATTTTTAAGATATCAGTTGTAGCATCTCCTCCTTCATTTCTGATTTTATTTATTTAAATCACCTCTCTTTCTTGGTAAGTCTAACTAAATGTTTGCCAATTTTGTTTACCTTTTCATAGAACCAACTCTTAATTTCATTGATATTTTCCATTGATTTATTAGTGATTATTTCATTTATTTTCCATTCTTTGTTATTTCCTTTCTTCTACTAACTTTGGGCTCTGTTTGTTTTTCTTTACCCATTTCCTTGAGATGTAAAGTTATGTTTTTTATTTGGGTTATCTTGTTTCTTGAGGTAGGCACTTACTGCTAGTCCCATAGACTTGTTATGTTGCAATCTTATTTTTATTTGTTTCAAGATATTTTTGGATTTCTCTGTTGATTTCTTCTTTAACCCCCTGTTTAGTAGCATGTTGTTTGACCTCCACATATTTGTGAATTTTCTGATTTTCCTCTAGTAATTGATTTCTAGTTTCATACCATCATGGTAGGAAAAAACACTTGATACAATTTTCATCTTAAATTTAATAAGGTTTGGGGCGCCTGGGTGGCTCAGTGGGCTAAGCAACTGCCTCCGGCTCAGGTCATGATCCTGGAGTCCTGGGATCGAGTCCTGCATCGGGCTCCCTGCTCAGCAGGGAGTCTGTTCTCCCTCTGACCTGTCCCCTCTCATGCTCTCTCTCATTCTCTCTCTCTCTCGCTCTCTCTCAAAACAAAATAAAATAAAATAAAATAAATAAAAAAAATTAATAAGGCTTCTTGTGTGTCCTAACATATGGCATACTTTGGAGAAGTTCTTGAGAATAATGTATATTCTGTTGAATATATATACATATATATATCTATACATATATATGTATGTATATGTGTATGTGTGTGTGTGTGTGTGTGTGTACTCCTTCTGGTCTGATGAATCATTTAAGGCTCATGCTTCATTACTGATTATCTTAATGGGCTATCCATTGATAGATAGAAAACAAGATATTAAATATCTGAAAGATATTGATAGAAAACAAGATATTAAAGTCCCCCATTATTATTATATTGCTGTCTATTTTTCCATTTAGATTTGTTAATATTTGCTTTAAATGTTTAGTTACTCTACAAAAAAATATTTTTATAGGAATGAATCTCAAAAAGTGGGGTTGCTGGAAAGAGGTCATGTACAATTTTAGACTTTGAAAGGTATAATCTATGTGTGCATGTTTGTGAATTTTTCACATTTTTTGCCCATTTTCAATAGAATTTTAATAAAATTTTAAATTTTATAAAATTTTATAAAATTCTTACTGAGTTATAAAAGCTCTTGTATGTTAAAATACATTTTAAAATATGTGGAAATTTATGTCTTATTTTTCAACTGTATTCATAATGTGTCTTGCCACTCAGAATTTTTATGTAGTTAAATTTACCAGCTGTTTCCTTTTTGGTTTTTAGTTTTCATATCATGTTTAAAAGACTTTCCCCCATTTCAAAATTCTATACTAACCCATTATATTCTCTTTTGGTATTTTTAGAGTGTTTATTTATTTCAATTTTATTTTACATTAATCTGAATTAGTTTTGCTGCAAAGCATGCCAAAAAATATAGCTTTAATTTTTTGGCAAAGAATTAGCTAATGGTCTCAATTCCATTACTGAGCAATCAATATTTAACTCACTGATTTAAACTAATGAAACAGTATTCTTATTGTCATTAGAATTTCCATTTTTTAAAATATTCATATACCAAAATATGTTTCATGCCTATAATAAGAGCTCTTAAAGTTATCTTACATTTGCCCAGAATTGTATGGCTCTGGACAGAACCCAAGTCAATCCTTGCAACATTTAGTCTGATTTTTGCAATAACATTTAGTATTGTAATGATTTAGCAGAGCAGTTTTTCATATTACTATGCAAAAATATATTAACTTAATAATCTTCTCTGAAAAAGTTGTTATGAGACAAAATATACTGTACCCCTCTAGTAAGAGGAGCAGTCTTACCAATTAGGGTAAAAAAGGTAACTTCATCCTAACATTTCAAAGGAAGCTCCAGTGAAGTAAATCTGTAATCCTTATTTTTATATTTATCAACTTGTATTCAGTATTTTTTTGTTCAAATGGAGCACCTGTTTAAAAGATATATTTGTCATATTATGACATTATGTATCTGCAAACACTACTTCAGACACAAGACATTCTATTTTGAATGTGAAACTTAGACAAGTAAAAGTTCAACTTGCCTAGTGGCTAAAAGTTGGGAGCGTCATCTACCTTCTAGGAAATACTTTGTGAGTGTCCCGGTTCTTACAATGTAGAGATGCAAGTTCAGAGAAGAAATCCCCTGATGAATGAGGAAGTCTATGAAACTAAGTTTCGCAAAAGCTCCAATTTATAAAAATGGAGACAAGTGAACATAATTTTAGTGAAATCTTGCAACATCCTACTGAAGATGTGTTCTTCTAAGACTCTTTTCCTGTATTTCTCTCTGACCCTGAGATGGAAACAGCATGAATGTGCTTCGGCAAGGTGGTAGCTTTAACAAGCCCACTGTGGCACCTCTGTTGCCTCTGTCACGGGCGGCTTTTCCTCTCATAGTTATATTACTTGTCCTGCTGTCCTTAAATTCACAGCTGCTGGCTCTGTCAGTAAAGAATCCAGGTGCAACACGAACTTTCACAGTAGCTCCCAGGGAAGCAGAAAATACCACAATACCACTTTATGGGATAGAGTGTCTTATCAATGGTTTGCGAAGCAGAATTCCTAAGGACTGTATAGAATGTAAGAGAAATGTATTCTTTGTCTATGGGAAACCTGCCACTAAAAAATAATTTAAAAACAAAGAAAAAAACCCAGCATGAATAGAATAGTTTATATAATACCCTCATCTCTCTAGAAATAGTGTTTTAGGAAGCTCTGCACTTATTTTTCTAAGGTGACCATGGGCCAACTCAATTTTAGTTCTACTGTTATGCCTTAAAATGTCAAAAATTAATCTCTCCTGCACTTAAATAACCATTAATATAGGGTTTGGATGCTGCGCTTTGCACATGGCATAATCTGCTATTAATAATTTTTGCCTGGTTGCTTATGATACTCCTCCACTCTAAGTAACCAAGGACAGCAGTTTGACTCACATTTCTTGGTGTCTTTCATAATGGGTAGCATGAGGTCTAGAGATCTAAAAGGACTAGTGACATTTTTGATCCACCTTATCTCATTAATTCCTGACTAATCAGAACTATGATCTCCTTTCCCCACCCTAAATTTTCTTTGTTTTTGATGCTGTCCCATTTCAGTAACACACAGGAAGAATTTACGTCTTTAAAGCTTTGTTATTAGACAAAAAAATAACAAAAATAAATAAAAAGAATAATAATAGATGCTTTATGTCTAATATTGTCTGGCAGAAATAAACTGCACTTCTTAAGGACCAAATGTAATGGATCATTTATCAAGTAGAAAAATCTTGCCAGTTTACAACTACTTTATTTAAAAGTTTGTGCATGGCTTAGTGAGTGATGACCATTAGGATTATTTTTCAGGGACCTGAGCAAGTCAAGTTAGACAAGAAGATTAGTAGTTAATTTAGCAAATGGGTATTTCATTAATGTATTGTGTATTCCTGGTCCATCGTAGACTTCATCTTTTCAGTTCTTTGTGTCACTACAGCAATCACACAAACTTGTATGGAAAACAATAAACACTATAAAACAATGTTGTGTAGATTTTTAGAGTTAAATTAAGTAATAGACTATTTTAATGCATTTTTAATCTTCTTTTGTTATGTTACAGGGTTTCAAGTGCTCAGATGGAGCAGAACATTTGCTTTATTCTGGGACCACATGGATAAACTAAACTAAAAAAAAAAAAAGTCAGCCTAATTCATATAATAATCTACTGCAGTGTCTGATGGATACATATATGTTTTAAAAAATGGTGATGCATCACAGAATAGGTGTGTTATCTAGCAGAGATTTGTTGTCAACCATTCCCATGGTTTGGGATGCCTTTTTTGACAAGCTGAGGAAGGAACCTTTTCTCATGGGGTAGTATTTCTCTTTCCCTGCGGGTTTAATTTGTTTTTGACTGAAAAAGAGCATTGTGCTTTTGGCAGTGTGTAAATTAAAAATATTAATGAACTGAAGTAAAAAGTAAAATTTTTTTTTATTATTATTAAATCACAACCAAAGTTTATGTTCATATCTCAGACTTGTCAGCCTGTCACTGTTTCCCTAGGCTCAAGCAATAGAGGAGAAAATCTGATGAATTTTATTTCTTCGGGCTTATGGTTATTGCTTATTTCTTTTAGAAATAGGAAATGCTGTTATTTCCTTTTTTAGTCCAGATGGCTACTATTTTCATGCTCACTAATAAAAGAAATCAAAAGTAAGTGAGGGAAAATATTTCTTATGGTTATTTTATTATTATTATTATTTTGTATTTGGTTTCAAATGACACAGAAACTCAAAATTAAGTTCTGCAGGTTAAAATCAATGAAAAGCTTGTTTGGTTTTTGTTTTGCTAAGCTGGTGCAAGACCTCAAATCACTAATGTTGGATTGAATCCTAAAAGAAAAATCATGTACATTCATGCATCAAAATGACAGTATTTGTGCCAAGGGAAATGTTACTGGTTTATTTTCCCATTGAACAACTTTGTATATAGTTGGTTACAGCCGTTTAGCTTGGAAACCATGACATGGCTCTGAAGTAGACCTGTCTAATTATTTAGGTTATGTGAGTTCATTTCACTTGTAACCCACATTAAGAAAACTGTTTGAATAGATCAAGGTTCCTCAACCTCCACACTATTGACATTTAAGGCTCTCAAGAGGATTATGGGAAATGTAGCAGCATCCCTGGCTTCTAACTACTACATGCAGGACTAACCCACCAGTAATGGCAAGAAAAAGTCTCTCTAGACATTGTCACTGTCACATGGATCCGAAAATATCCTTTGTTGAGAACTACTAGAATAAAATAGCTATAACACTGATAGAAGCCCTTTATTCTCAGTATGATATCAATTAATATCTCTTTACAGATATCAACCAATGTCTATGTATCAACTAATCTATATCTATATCTACATCTACCTATCGATATGTATTCTGCTTGGTATCAAACTATGATAATAACTTATGGACAACTTTCTGAACATTCTCAGACTAAAAATGGTGTAGTGTTGCTTTATTTAAAAGAAGGATTTCTGCTTCCTCCTCTCTCTCTGCCTGCCTCTCTGCCTACTTGTGATCTCTGTCTGTCAAATAAATAAATAAAATCTTTAAAAAAAAAAATGGGGCGCCTGGGTGGCTCAGTGGGTTAAAGCCTCTGCCTTCGGCTCAGGTCATGATCCCAGGGTCCTGGGATCGAGCCCCGCATCGGGCTCTCTGCTCAGCAGGGAGCCTGCTTCCTCCTCTCTCTCTGCCTGCCTCTCTGCCTACTTGTGATCTCTGTCTGTCAAATAAATAAATAAAATCTTAAAAAAAATAAAATAAAATAGAAGAAGGATTTCAAAATAAAACAAGATTCAGTTGAAATTTCTTCTTGGTAAATAAAACTTTTCAATTGTCTTATAAGATTTTTTAAATTAACTATCAAAACAATAAAAAAGTCTTATTAGAATTGACAATACAAAATCTTTTAATGAAGTCAGAATGACCTGAAATGAAACAAACCTTAAAATTCACTCTGAGTAGCTTCCCAACACATAATTAGAAATCAAGTAGTTGGAATAAAGCTGCTGAAGTTTCTGCCTTTATTTATTTACTAAGAATCAAAATAGATTATTGTAGGCCTAAATCTTTAGTAACTTTCTTAATTATACTTCCCATTATTATTATCCACTGGGGTCTGGAAACAGCTAACAACTTAAATTTTAGAATTCTATGTTCTTGCCCTCCTTCTGCTACTAATTAACTATTTAAATGAGCTAAAGTACTTAACCTTCTTTGAGCTTTAGCTTTCATAAAGAAAAAAATGGAGTAATATGCTCTCCTACTTATTTTACACCTTTGTATCAAAGATCAGATAAGACATTAAACTATTAACACTAAAGTATATTAGCTATACAGATAAATTCAGCTCATTCTGATAGATATGCTGCATAGGAAAGTGGCATTCATAGTAATGACACTAGAGAACTGTTCTAGATGCTTTGACAAAGAGGTAACAGAATCCAATCTGAAAAAGCTTATGTTTGTTGAATGTGATCAAAATAATTGTTTTCTACTGAATTATAGTGCCTCTAGATTAGCAATTTCATAAATATTCACAGAAGCCTATGTAAAATGCAGAAAAATAATAGTCTATTAACTGGATTTAGTAATTAGGTTTCTGAAGAAAGAATATTAATACATACATTAACATGGAGAAATCAACCTATGTAGACCACATTTTTCTAAATCTCCAAAGTCTGATTACATGACTGCTGCTATATAAATTGTGATTACTTCTTAGGGCAGTAATACAAACCAAACGGTACTTTTCTTTTTGACCCTTTAAAGTTTGTTTAAAATTTGCCTTCCGCTAAACAGGGATGATCTGCTACATTACTCAGATACTGCCTTTCCCTTTTAGAACAGGCAAACGTGAAATGTACTACTTAATAAAGCAGATGCAGGGATTTGTAGTATGTATTAAGATAGATTGCTTATGTGAAATGGAAGTGGATACCATAAATCAAGATAGTTCATTATACATTTCTTGTTTTATAGTAATTTATCAGTTTATTTTTAGTTTTTTTTTTGTTGTTCAGGTCTACAGTTACTAGCTGAGGGGAGGCCTCCTTGTAAAATTTGGTTACACATATGCCTTTACTACAACAAAAAAGTGAAGAAATAGTATCTTGCCATTGCAGATGTGTGGCAGCAATTATTGAGAAAGTTGGAGAAAGTCATACTAAATTGATGACCTCCTAACAATGGCATTTTGATATTTTGTAAATAATGAGGAAAAATGCTTCAATATAAACAATACCACCTAAAATGTAAGTAGAAACACAAGAATCCAAAAAGTCGTAAGAAAAGAGGATGTATTTCTGAATAAACATCTTTTCTTAATATTGTTCTGTTTTAGTATTTGAACTTCTGTGAAACCATGTGTTCTTGATGTACAACTTTTTTTTTTTCCTTTTACATTCACAGCAATGTTGGCCAATTATGGTCATGTGCTGTAACCAACAAGGCTTTTTTTTTTATTTTTTTTTTAAATTTTTTCAGTGTTCCAGGATTCATTGTTTATGCATTGCACCTAGTGTTCCATGCAATACGTGCCCTCCTTAATACCCACCACCAGGCTCACTCATCCCTTACTCTCCTCCCCTCCAAAACTCTCAGTTTGTTTCTCAGAGTCCACAGTCTCTCATGATTTGTCTCCCTTTCCGATTTCCCTCAAATCAGTTCTCCTCTCCATCTCCCAATGTCCTCCATGTTATTCCTTATGCTCTACAAGTAAGTGAAACCATATGATAATTGACTCTCTCTGCTTGACTTATTTCACTCAGCATAATTTCCTCCAGTCCCGTCCATGTTGATACAAAAGTTGGGTATTCATCCTTTCCGATGGAGGCATAATACTCCATTGTATATATGGACCATGTCTTCTTTATCCATTGCTGCACAACTTTTATGCAAACTTATACAGAATAAAAAAAAATTTATAAGGTTTAAATTTTTTGACATTTATTCACTCATGAAATTAGTAAGACTACAGATGTTAAAAAATATAATTATTGCCCTCAAGAGGCTCCTGGTGTAATTGATGTTATACAATGCGGGGAGATCAAAGAAGATCTAGGATTGGCAAAATGAAGGAAATAATTCATTTTAATGAAATCATAATTTTAAGAGTTAAATTTTTTCATTAATTTACAATAAGATTTCTACTAAATAGGAATCAGAAAGTACATCATGTTGTTTTCTCAGTAATATCCTGAATTAGTTTTTTACAAATCTAGGTATTGTGCAAATTTCCATCAAATTGTTAAGTGAATTTATACAAGTAGTGGTTATTTGAAGGCAGCTTTTTCCCTTCCCTCAACCTAGATGATCTCTACCAGCCAAAGTAGAAGAGAAAATTGTGACTGGGAGGAGACTGCAAAGGCAGATAGAAAGAGTAGAGTAAATACATATCTGAATGGATCAGCCAGAGATATTCTAAAATTAATAAAATTAATAAAAAGAGAAATCCAATAATTATAGAACTTTCTGGGTGCAGGTTTCTCCAGAAATCCAATATATTGTTTTGACTATCACAAACCCAATAAATAACCTTAAAGTAGGCAGAAATTATAGCTAAAACAAACACTATAGTTCCTCTCAGTAGTGTTCCCAGATCTTATAGAGGAACCTATCTGGGTGTCATTTGGTCTCCTTGTTCTTACTGTTGAACACATTTTTATATGCTTAGTCATATTGTTTTCTCTCATATCACTAGTTAAAATGCATTAAAGAGTGAGCAAAAGAATTCTGCAGGTAAGTATGTGTCCCCGAGAGGTAAAAAAAAAAATGGAAATGAGAGAGAATCTCATAAGCATAAGGAATTTTAAAGCATAGCTATGGGGAACCTTGATTGCGTGGACATAAACTCTAGATTTCAATAGTTCTTTCCATAGCAGATTGCACTCCAGTGGAATAGTGAAACTGCTAGCACGTCATCAAAAATAAGATGAATTTGTACCATGTGCCTGTAAAAGAGAAAAAATTAAGCATTTAGCATATTTTATGAAAATTATAAAGGAAAAAACTTACTTTTTTGATAATTTATATGTGAAACTCTTTTTTTTCCAGGATGATTTCAGAAAAATGTTGGTTGTTTAGTTATTTTAGAAACGGCTTAATGGTGCTCGCTTCGGCAGCACATATACTAGAAATGGCTTAATGGATAATTTGAACAATATATTGCTATTTTAATTAGTATGGCAGCATTATTTAGAAATGACTTAGCTATACCAATTCTATTGCACTTCAAATGCCATTTTCTATCAAAACAAGCATTCTCAACAATTTTTCCTACATTGGTTCCTATTAGAAATGGATTGAAAATAAAGTAGATACGTCTTATCCATGCCATAATGATTTGCATCTGATGTAGGTTGAATAATGAGTAATGAGATTTCTTTTCACAAGTGTGTGATCCCTAAAGATCCAGGAAGGAATAAATAAAATACAATAGTTTTGATTAATAATAGCATCATAATTTCCAGAATATACTTTATGTACATAATGCCATTTAATATTGCCTTGAAAATACTGTATCATTTGCATCTTAAAAATTTAAAAAAAATACTGATTTATACAGTTCTTTTATGATCATTTCAGTATGTCTAAGTAGTCTTTTGAATGGATGTATGATAAGATTTTTAAATTTGTCTGTTGTTTCTCTTTGTTTGTTTCATTCTGTATAAAACATGTCTTCTTTCCATTTAATACATCTCTTCCCCTCACTCCCAGCTGAAGAAAGTCTTTTGTTCTTTTAATTTTAATTTTTTTTTTTTAAAGAGAGTTTGAGGAAGAGGACAAAGAGAGAGGGAGAAAGAGGGAATCTTAAGCAGACTCCATGCCTGGTGCAGAGCCCAATGCGGGGCTCAATCTCACAACCCTGAGATCATGACCTGAGCCAAAATAAAGAGTCCAATACTTAACCAACTGAGCCACGCAGGCTCCCCAAAAGGCTTTTTTATGTTAGATTTTTCTCTGACAGAATATTTGGATACACACTGAGTTTTTAAGAGTTAGCAAATATATGGTGATATGAAAGGCTATTGTAGGTAATGATTTAATACAACTTTCACCTATTTTGGTATTTGATAATCCATTGGAAGTAAAACATTGTAAGAAATAAGTCAATGTATACATGAGGCTTGATCAATTGTCAGTGAAATATTTTGGGATAATCAAAATCATTTGGAAAGTTTTTATCCAAAACATAATACATGAATATTAATAAAAAAGAGATCGCAAAAGGAACAATTTGCTGTTTTTCATGCCGGGTTTGCACATTTCCCCAGATTAGTGAGTAATTCAAAACACACTGCATGGTAATCAGAGTTAACTGTAACACAAGTGGTAGTTACATAATAATAAGTAGCTGTCATTTATGCAATTTCCATGTGCTGCTAGTTGTGCTATGTGTTTTATGTAGGTTATTGGAATTAATCTTCACATGGACTTCACAAGGAGATATTATTATACTCATTTTGTAATTGAGGAAAGCACTGTTCAAAGAGATTAAGTAGTTGGCCTGAGAGCTGGGCAAACCATGGTCTACTGCGCTTTGAAGCCTAGTGCACTCTCCACGAAGTGAGGTTCCCTCTCTGTTTTATCTGACATCACTGGCAGGAAGCCCATATATTTTAAAATTATCAAGTCAATATGAGGCTCTATATCTTAGAGTCAGATTTTTTCAAGAATGGACAAGCTGATAAAATTATTTGATTGAAAAATCATTCTACAAAAATAAAAAATAAAATTTCTTTGATCTTTTAATACATTAGTATGTACTACAAAACTAGTTAAAGTAGTTAACTTTTAATATTATAAGTAGGTATATTTCTCTTAAAATGTTTTAGTATAAAATACTTTTTTAACTAAGATTATTGTTAGTTTAATCCTCATGCACTATGCATAATATTTTATTATGAGCTTCTAAGACCATGGAGAGCAAAGACCTCAAATGTTTGAGAAAGCAGTTTCTATTTTATATAGTAGGAGTTATCTTATTCTTGGCAAATGTAAAATAAAATATAAAAACATTTTGTTTTATTAATACCACTTGAGAGTGTTTCAATATAAAAAAATTAATTTTTATCTTGGTATAATCATATTTCAAAATATTGGATTTCAGACTGTGATACTTTCTTAGCTTAATTCTACATCTAATTAAACTAATCATAATGGAAAATGTAGGTCTATATTTCAAAATTCTTCTCAAGTCCTAATTCATTTATAGTAATTCAGCACAAAACCACCAGCATGAGAATGGAGAAACCATTATGAAATATTACCTGTCATACGCAATTCTGTGAATGTTTACTGAATAGTACTTGACCTAAAATGCAACCAAGTATATAAGATGAATTTCTAGCTCCACAGGAAGTGCCCTGTGTAGCATTGAAAATTGCTCACATTTATTCCATTAAATAAAGAAAAAAAAGAAAGAGTGAAAGAGATGGCATATATTAAACATGTAGCTTGAGGGATCCCAATTCATTTATCTATTGCTATTTAACAAAGTACCTTGAAACTTAGTGTCTGAAAACACAACAATTTTACTTTATCTTATGAATTTGGGAGTCAAGAATCTAGACAGGGCTTAGTTGGGAGATTCTTCTGTTTCATGTGGCATCAACAGATGCCACTCTGTGATATTAGGTAGACAATGACTGACCTGGGGTGTACAAGATGGTTTCACTTGTGTCTGGTGCTTTCATGGGTATGACTGGTCAGCTGGACTTAGCAGGGACTGTCAACAAAAAAACCTTCATGTAGAATTTCCATCAGAGTCAGGTTTCTTGCATGGTGGATCAAGGCTTCCAAAGAAAGCAATCCAAGAAATCCAGGCAGAAGCTGTAAGAATTTTTATGTACTAGCTTTGGAAGTTCCAGAATATCATTTGGACTTCCTTATTTTGAACAAATGTGTCACTGATTCTAGTCCACATTCAATATGAGAGGAATTATACTGAACATTTCAACTGGAAAATCATCAATAAATTTGTGGCTACCTTTCTTACATCATCCATGGGGCATCTCAAACCAGATTCTCTCCCATTGTTTTCTTTTTCTATTTTGATTTTCTTTAGCTATAGATTCAGATACATAACAGAATATATAAGGTGGATTCAAATGTCTTTTTTTAATCTGACTATGATTAAACAAAAACAAAGGAGTAGGATTTTTTTTCTTTTTCTTTTTTTTTGCAAACTGCAATAAACCAGAATGCTATTTGATGATCTGAGTCATAGCTCCTAATCTGTTAGAATGTATAAAGATGTCCCACACTTGATTTGGAAGAGATCCAGCAAAGGCAGGCTTGCAGTATAATGTCCAGGTAATTGAAACTTACATTTTAAATAGTCATCTTGTTTGGGGCACCTGGATGGCGCCATTGGTTAATTGTCTGACTCTGGGTTTCTTCTCAGGTTGTGATCTCAGGGTCATGAGACTGAGCCTCATCTCAGGCCCCACACTCA
This sequence comes from Martes martes, assembly GCF_963455335.1. Lineage (NCBI taxonomy): Eukaryota > Metazoa > Chordata > Mammalia > Carnivora > Mustelidae > Martes > Martes martes. The sequence goes on along the minus strand of NC_137900.1, from coordinate 38,149,034 downwards.
GCGTGGAGTCTACTTGAGATTCTCCCTCTGCCCCTTCTGCTCATGCACTCTCTCTTGCTCTTTCTCTAAAATAAATAAATAAAATTTTAAAAACCAACAAATAAAAAATTTATCTGGTTTTAGTAACCTTGCAGAACCATTTAATAAAAACTAAAATTAGCCAAGTAATTATTTTTCAATACAAAGTCCTGCGTTCTATAGTTGTTTGTAATATTGCTTTGAAATGTGATATCAGATATTTTTTTGCAACTTACTTTATCTCTTAAGACTATTTTACTGTGTTTTTAATCTTCCTGATTTCTAAAAAAAAAAATATGTGTCAGTTCTAGGCAAAAAAGATCACTTATTAACCAACATTTTTTTTTCAAATAGGCAGACTATACTTTATATAATCAATAGCCACATATATGCAAATTATAATATTTGCTTGATATTTTAAGTTAATGTTTCTCATAATTTAACATGCATATTAGTAGCCTGAAGATATGTTTTAAATGCAGATGATATGTCAGTACATCTGGGGTGGAACCTAGGTTTCTGCATTTCTAACAAGCTGTTGGATGATGCGAATCCTTTTGATAAATGAACCACACTTAGAATCCCAAGGTTTTAAGTGGTAAAATGATGTTGAGACAAAAAGTTGTAGGATTTTGTAACCATTTGAATTTGGATAATATAATACATACTTTTTGCAAAGAGGATAGTATTAGGTTGACTTTACAGTGTATACCCAAATGGAGTTGGAGACTGAGTTCCTGCCATTCTTGTCTCCTTGCCCCTCTCACTTTCTTCCTGTAAATATTACAAGAAGCTAGCGACTAAGGGTTCTAATTAATGTCACCTAGATGCTTCCCTTCTTCATACCTCCACTCCTATAGTTAATCAGTTACTACCACTTCCAAGTAAGCTGTTTTTTTCTACTTCCCCTCTATATGATGAGCATTCTGCTTCAAGAACATATTTCTCTGAAATATCTTGTTCTCTTTCATTTTTTTTTTTTTACTAGTTTTCTCCAAAAAATGCCTTGGATTTACTAATTCTACTTTCTTCTCTCCATTAAGTCTTCACCTGGAATCTGTTCGCTGGAGCCCCACTTCAGCCTATGTACTGAAAATATCTTCTCAGATGTTGGTTAATAAAAACCTCCACCCATCAAAGGTTTGATGTTTCCTGAGGGTGCCTGGGTGACGCAGTTGATTAAGCACCGACTTTTGGTTTGGGCTCAGGTCATTATCTCAGAGTCAGGAAATGGAGCCGGATATCGGGTTCTGTGATCAGTGCGAGTCTGTTTTGGGATTCTCTCTCCCTCTTCCTCTGCTCACTCCCACTCATGCTCTCACTCTACAAAATAAAATCTTTTTTTTTTAATAAAAAGGTGAGAGTTTTCTTAATCTTGTTGGCATTTTTGAACATCTGATCCAGAAACAGCCCACTGTGAAATTCCGTGCTTCTTTGGGTCTGTGATACTGTATTTTGGTGAGCTTTCTCCATCTTCTCTTTATACACTCCTCTTTTGTTACCAACTCACTAAATATAGACATGACAAAAGTCCTCTTTTTAGATTATCCTCTTATTTATATACTGTCTCCCAAAGTGAATTCATTTTTTTTTGTTTTTTGTTTACTGAGATATAATTGATTTATAACATTATATTAGTTTCAGGTGTCACAGCATAATGATTAAATATTTATAATGTGGAATGATCACCACAAGTCTATTTAATATTTGTCGCCATACACAGTTATGTTTTTTTCTTGTGATGAGAACTTTTAAGTTCTACCTTCTTAGCAACTTTTAAATTTATAAAACTGTATCAATAACTATAATAACCATGCTGTACATCACAGCCCCATAACAATTTTTTTTAAATAAATGAAAGTTTGTACCTTTTGGCTACCAATTCATTTTTTTAAAGATTTTATTTATATGTTTGAGAGAGAGGGAGCATGTGCATGCACACAGTTGGGAGGAGGTAAAGGGAGAGGGAGGAACAGACTCCCCAAAGAACAGGGAGCCTGATGTGGGGCCCTATCCTAGGATCTCAAGATTAACCTGAGCCAAAGGCAGCTGCTTAACTGGCTGAGCCACGCATGGTCCCCACCAATTCACTCTTAATCATGGTTAAGCTCTTTTCATTCAATGACTACCAAAAATATACTCAGCCTCCACCCCCTTTTTTCAACCTGTTAGGAAAAGACTTAAGTTTTCAACTAACTTTTGATCACTGTGTGTATAAAACAAAACCTATTTTCTTCTCTTCTAAAATTCTTTCTTGTGAACTCTGAAATTATTTTAAAAGCAAAATTATCCTTTTCATTTGAAAAGGAATCTGGGTAATTTTAATGTTAACATACCATCTCTCATACCTAATTTAGTCCTAAATCTTGTCCACTCTTCCTCTCCAAGTTTTCTCCTCTGTCTCCTATTCTCTATCCCCATTTTTACCATTCAGAAGACCAGTGACTTACTAAATGCAAATTCATCCTCAAAGTCTTTGCAAATACCAAATACGACAAGATCTCTAGTGTAATAAATTTGACTTCTGCAGCATTTAAAACCTGATAACCTGCACTTTATGACAACTCAGTTTTCCCCATGGTATCTAGGTTGTTCACCTACATTTCCAACTTAATTGGTCTCTATCTCCAGCTTCTTACTTCCCATCCACTCCATAAATTGTTAGGGTAATTTTTCTATAATGTAATTCTATTTAACATTAGATTATTTTAGATTTTGAAATGATTTCTTATTGTATGTAAGGTACAACTACCATCATATTATAAAGTGTTGTTTTTAAAAATTCTGTGTTTCAGGGCTCACCTCTTAATTTCTTCATTGCCTTATATATGCTTTGAATATACCAAACTCCTGCTCCTCTCAGAATGGGTATTACAAGTCTTTCAATATCTGTATATGAATTCTTGTATATTACTTAGCCCTCCAAGCTGTTCAGCCTTGGAAATAATACTAATTTTTTTTTTTTTTCAAATCTCAGTACAAAAGCTTTTCTGACTTTTCCGAGGTGAATCAAATCCTCCTTCTGAGTTCCCTTTGCTCCTCTCCCCCACCCACATGAGCACTCTCTCTCTTTTAAATAATGAATAAAATCTTTAAAATTTTAAAACGAAATAGTATCTTGTTGATCCATGTTATTTATAATTCTTTTTCCTTCTTAGGAATGGAATGACTGAATTATAAACTTGGGGTCTCTATTGAGACATCCTCATTACATAGAGGATTGTATGTTTATGGTGGTTTATAGTTAAAATAAAGAGTTAATATAGTTAAATAAATAAATAGTTAAAATAAACTATGACTTTTAAAGAAATCTTCTGTTAAAGTGCTTTTTCCTAATATATTAGCAACCAAAAATAACCCATTTTGGAAAATGCTCACTTAGAAGAACCTGAGTTTTCTTTTGACCAGCTAAGTGCCACGGAAAGGTCACAACAGCAGGGCTTTTATTTGCTAACAGTCTTGTTTCTTATATTTATTGAAATCAGAGGGGCAATTAAAGTTTCAGCAGGGGAAAATTATCCATTAATTAGAGGTAGACGCAAGAAGCCATGAAGTACAGGTGATAACTGTATATCAGAACAATTAGTCTGTCTAGAAAATCAACATGATCAAATCAGAGTCACTATACCAGCTGCTCATTTAATCTGGGGTTGCAATGTTTTTCTACTCCTTGTGAGATAACCCTGCAGAAGGAACTTATATCTGACATGTAGACATCCTTCAGAATTATTCATTATTTCAAGGAGGTGTTAGTATACTGATGTTTATTATTTTTAAAGAAACTTTTGAATTTGAAGAGAAGAAAAGTGACATTCAAAATGTAAAATTCCCTATTTGCAATGCCACATTGTAACCTAGGATAAATACGACACTTACATTGAAAAAGATACTGATCTATATATTTATTTCTTGTGATTGGTATTGATCGACACTCATTTATTATGCATGTATTGTGATTTTTTTGGTAATACTGGCTTTGGGGAATACATTGAACTCCTACATATAAGTGGAATAATTTTATAATGAAAGAAATTTTTGATATTTCTCTAAATTTTACTTAAAATCATTTTTTAAATTTTCCAAGAGATTCCAACATACTTTTAGGTAAGAAAATAAGTATTTCTAGTGCATACATAATGATAATAGCAATGTATAGGAATATCATTATATTATGATTCTGTGTTTTTCTGCAATATGGTAATTTATTACATATTATTTCTAGAGTTTAGATGTACAAGGCAATCTATAGGACTTTAGAAGATACATATAACCTAACTCTTGCCCTCAAAAAAATTATGTTTGTAAGGGCACCTGGATGGCTCAGTCAGTTAAGCATCTGCCTCTTGATTTCAGCTCAAGTCATGATCCCAGAACCCTGGGATTGAGTCCCACATCAGGCTCCCTCCTCAGCAAGAAGTCTGCTTCTCTCCTTTGCCCTCTGCCCCTGCCCCTGCTTATGCTCTCTTTCTCCCTCTATTTCTCCCAGATAATAAATAAATAAATAAATAGATAAATAAATAAAATCTTTTAAAAAATATGTTTATAGAGAAAATGAGATGTTTACATAAACAACAATAATATAAGGTTAAAAGTGTTGGGTACCATTAAAGAGACAATAAAACAGCAAGTGAGAGATCAGAATTTTAGTAATTCAATTCAATATACATTCTGATTTAAAACTATGAACAGTAATTTCTTATTATATGCATAAATGTAACAATTACTTTTTGTATATATGGTAAAACTGCCATCATTATTATTATTATTTTTTTTTTTTTTATTAAAGATTTTATTTATTTATTTGACAGAGAGAGAGATCACAAGTAGGCAGGGAGGCAGGCAGAGAGAGAGGAGGAAGCAGGCTCTCCACAGAGCAGAGAGCCCGATGCGGGGCTCGATCCCAGGACCCTGGGATCATGACCTGAGCTGAAGGCAGAGGCTTTAACCCACTGAGCCACCCAGGTGCCCCAACTGCCATCATTATTAAAATAAGTTATTTTCTGATATTAAGTTTTAGAGCTTATCTCTTATTTTTATCTATTAAAGCTTCCAGTAGATTTTAATCAGTGTCTTAAAGCTGTTGGAATGCACAAATGAGTAAGATATGGTTTCTGCCATCAAATAAGTCACAGTCTAACAAAGAGCTAAAGATGTAGACAATTATAATATTGAATATTTTTTAAAGATTTTGCTTATTTATTAGAGAGAGAGATAGTGAGAGAGAACAGGAGCAGGGGTGAGAGGAAAAACAGGCTCCCCGCTGAGCACGGAACGCAACGTGGGGATCCATCCCAGGACCCTGCAATCCTGACATGAGCCAAAGGCAGACACTCAACTGATTGAGCCACCCAGGTGACCCAGAAGCAACAAGATTTTGAAAGTATTTTATTGAAAGATAAGTTAATGGTAATCACTAATGCAGAAACAAAATGAAGATTTTTTTACAACTTTATTATTAGCAAATTCTTAACAATGTGTCATTGAGCTAGAAAATACAGGATTCCACAGAAAACTTAAATGTGGAACAAAAATGTTACACTTGTTTGTATTCCAGAGAAACAGGTTGACTAGAACGCAAATTCCAGAACTAAACCATTACTGCTAGCATGATGACCACAGCCAAGATGTCCAATTATAGGTTCTTTCTCAAAATACAAACTGGATTTTTTTTAACAGAAGGAATTATCTTGTAGCCCTTTTCTCAGCTAATAAAGACAAGTAAGGACTTGTCATTAGAAAGAAATTAGAAATTAGAAAATTTCATAGTAGCAAAGAGAAAATCATCCTAAAAATAAGTTTTTAAATAAAAAGGCAGACACACCTAGTAGTGAAGCACCAAATTTTTTTTCTTTTCTTTTTTATTTATTTATTTATTTATTTGACAGACAGAGATCACAAGTAGGCAGAGAGGCAGGCAGAGAGAGAGGAGGAAGCAGACTCCCTGCTGAGCAGAGAGCCCGATGCGGGGCTCGATCCCAGGACCCTGGGATCATGACCTGAGCTGAAAGCAGAGGCTTTAACCCACTGAGCCACCCAGGTGCCCCTGTGAAGCACCAAATTTTAATCACTTGTTTGATTAATACTTTTTTCATAAATCTATAAAACAAAATAGTCAATAAATAGAATAAAGTTAGATTACAAATAATGATTCATAATTTGAAGCTTGCCTTAAGTGTTTTATCCTACTCTTTTGGCCTCATGATTGTTCAGATTTCTCTTTCCAATCTTTCACTCATTAGTCTTCTTAAAAGCAAACATATTTAATTGACATTAACTCCACATTCCAGACATTTGTCATCAAAGTGACTAATATAATACAGGATTTTTAAAGAAAACACACTACTAACTTAACTTACACTGGTCTTATGTGGTGGCACTTTGTTCATTTTACAGATGAGAGAAGGAAGGCAGAGAGAAACATTAGATATGTTGCAGCTGGTTATGGAAACAGACACCCAAAGCCATGCGGTCTGTCACTATACAACTAACATTTAAGAGACTCAAACAGAAAAGAATAGAAACACATGCATATTTTAAACTAAGATTTATTTAACCACACAAGGTTGAGTTACACTTGACTAGTTTATATTTTATCTACATTTAATAGTTACTATTTTCAACTTTTCCATTTTATTTTTATAGAGTATATATGTATGTATCTATTTATATCTAGATGCCAACCTATCTTCCTATCAAGTATTCATCTAGCTAATGGTCCACCCATCACTCTCTTAATATTTAAGATATAGCATCAGAGTAACATAACATCAGTCAAAAATACAGACCCCTAGCCCTAGTTTTAAAGGACCTTATTGGATAAAATGTGTCTGGAACTGGGAAAGTTTAAAACCAGTGTGCCAAACCTGTGGGAGCAGTTCTTTTCTTTTTTTTTTTTTTTTTCTTTTCTGTCACCATATAGGCTTCATAATCATTAAAAGTACTGTTCTTTTAGCTAAGTATGTTAAAATTTATGAAAATTTCCCTACATTGCCCACATTTTAAAAATTCACTGAGGACCAGAGAGCACAAAGCCAGAGTCTGGCATTTGGGAACTACCATTTCTTGTAGACAGCCTGAGGCTGTTTATCCTTCAGGAAACCCTGTGAAACAGGTCTTGGAGGATAAAGATTTCTTTCCTATGTGAGCTCCCACAAAGGGGTTCCACTTATCCTGTCATCTAAAGGGGTTATTTCTTCCACCTGTGTAAGGTTTATTTTAGTAAATTGCATTTCCTCATTTTAGCAAGTTCTGTATTTTGGGGATATTTATGTAGACAAGGGTCTCAAGTTTTTTTAAACACAGCTTCTCTCTATTTCCCGGGAACTTGTAAGTCTGACTATATTGTTAATGATATGCTGTGCAGATCTGTGTGTATGTTTATGTATGTGGCACACCCTCCCTTTCTTTCCACTGGGTTCTTTTATTACATACTTATCAACACCTGTTTTGAGCACTGCCCTATTGGATGTTAGGATTTAGAGGTTGATAACACAACTTGAACTCAGCTCATGACCTAATATCAAAATAGAAGTTCTTAGAAGACAGGGACCGTGTTTTTTTGTTTGTTTTTGTTTTTAAATATTTTATTTATTTATTTGACAGAGATCACAAGTAGGCAGAGAGACAGGCAGAGAGAGAGGGGGAAGCAGGCTCCCCACCGAGCAGAGAGCCTGATACGGGGCTCGATCCCAGAACCCCGGGATCATGACCCAAGCCGAAGGCAGAAGCCCAATCCACTGAGCCACCCAGGTGCCCCGACAGGGACTGTGTTTTATTTCTGTTTCCTATAGCACCAAACAGAAGGCCATCACACATTGGAAGAAATCAGTATATATTTGTTGATTTAGAAACATTTCTCTCAGAAAGAAAGAAAGAGAAAGAAAGAAGGAAAAATATACACTTCTCTCAAAGTTATATGTGCATTCTCAGAGTTGTTAAGTATGAAGACTTCAAAGAGTATCATTCTTTGCTTAGGGTTGTGTGTATGTCTGGTTATTTAACCTCTATAAATATAACATATGTGTATATGTATTATCCTAAACATTGATGTACTATACATAGGTTATGTTAAAGTAATCAAATCTTAAATGTATAGACTGGCCGATCTTTACAAAGTCAACATGGATTGCAAGATAACAAAATTTATAGCACCCCAGAAGGCTCTTTCTCTTACTGCCTTACATTTGTGCCTCACTCCAAAGGTAATCATCATTGTTGGGATTTCTATCAATGTAGATTATTATCTATTCTAGATAGATATCTGTTCATAATAATATGTCCATAATAATATTATCTATTCTAGATAGATAATGTGTCTATCTATCTATCTATATCTATCTATATATAATTATGTAAATAATATACAGGTTATATATAGATAGAGATAATACATCTAATATAGATAATTTATAGATTATTTAATAAGTATATATAGATTATCTATTCTTTCATGATAGATCTGACTAATAGAGTGGCCCTTGAAAAATGTACTAATCAGTAAATAGCAAGTGAATTGAACCTTTGAAATGTTAGTAGATAAGTTCAAATATAGAAATTAATATAACATACATATATGCACAACTCAAAAGATGACATGACAGAGGATAAGCTGAGGTTGGAGTAAATTTGGTAGCATACATTATTACAACATCCAAAAGAAAAAATTTTAAGAAGGACAAAATAGTAAATACATTGTTTAAAAAACAAACAAAAAAATCAACAATGAAAACAAAAGGAAGAGAAAAAAATCCAATACAAGAGGAGTATTTAGCTTTGTTTTAGGGGAAAGCTTGCTTTCTTTCTTTCTTTCTTTCTTTCTTTCTGTCTTTCTTTCTGTCTTTCTTTCTCTTAAGATTTTATTTGTTTATTTGACAAAGAGAGACACAGCCAGAGAGGGAACAGAATCAGGGGGAGTGGGAAATGGAGTTGAGCCGGGAGCTCCATGTGGGGCCTAATCCCAGGACCCTGGGACCATGACCTGAGCCAAAGGCAGATGCTTAAGGACTGAGCCACCCAGATGCCCCAGTAGCTAACTTTTTAAATGCAAAACTTTGGAGAATGTTTTGCTTGAAAATTAAGTAAAGTTTTCCTGAAAATTAATAATTTCATATATATTTCTTCTGTAAATTCCTTAATGCTTTCCCCCAAATATTCTAAGAATTCCAGATTTCCAACAGCATTTTTTTCTTTCAAGATTTTATTTAAATTCACGTTAGTTCATATATAGTGTAGTACTAGTCAACAGCATTTTTTAAAGATAGTTCAATGCTTTCAAAATGACTTGGATTTTTAGTTGTAATTAAGAGATAAATATTTTTTGATTGATCAGTTAAAACAAATGCAAACCTTACTCTTTTCAAGAAAGAGAAAATTATGTTTTTGACAAGTTGCCTTGCATATTTGTTGTTGTTGTTGTTTTTAAGATTTTATTTGTTTATTTGACAGAGAGAGATCACAAGTAGGCAGAGAGGCAGGCAGAGAGAGAGAGAGGAGGAAGCAGGCTCCCCGCTGAGCAGAGAGCCTGATGTGGGGCTCAATCCCAGGACACTGAGATCATGACCTGAGCCAAAGGCAGAGGCTTTAACCCACTGAGCCACCTAGGTGCCCCTGTTTTAACATTTGTGTGCTTATGAACTGGAAACTGGTTTTATTTTCATATTTTTTCTTGTAAGTTGGTAAGAACTATGATCAGCATACTTGAAAACCAAATGTAGATGGAATTATATATCTAAAGTTAAGCTTTCATGTTTTCTTTAAAGATCCATTTGTAAGAGGAAAAAGGAAAAAAAAATCCACTTGTAAATATTTAAAGTAAATGGTTTTTGCTGAACAATAATAGATAACAGTCCTTAAGTGCTCACTGTATTCCAAGAACATATGCTTTAAGTTGGCTACTCAAGTAAGGTACTTAACACTATGAAGTATAGTCTGTTCTTATTTTAGAGAGGAAGAAACTGATACACAGAGTTTAAATAACATGTTTAGGATCAATAGCTAATAAATGACAGAGAAAAGATTGGAGTCGAAACAGTGTGGCTTTAAATTCTACGATCATAATCACTCATTTTGTTCTGCTCTAAAGACTACAGCACTCCTTAAATGCCTGATGTAGAGCAAATAACCCAACCTAGGGGAAAAATTAAGAAATCCACAAATGCTGGCCCAAAACTTCAAGACACATAGAAAAAAATTCTAGAACATTTATCTATTGCTAGAGAAATAGGTCTTGCTATATGTTTACTGAATATTAAATAATTTCCTGCATCCCTACTCTGCCTCATCCCAAGCATTTTTACTCAGTTGCCACCTGAAAGATAAGCAACTATCCCAAGGCAGAAGGAAAATTTTTCTTCGAGTTAAATTGAATGGCAAAGGAGAATCTAGCCAGGGCCACAGAGAACAAAGTATCTTGATGTTTTTAGGACTGAAATGATCTAGGGAGTTAGCATCTGATGTTCAAAATGCCTTCAGTCATATACCTTCTCAATGAAAACGTGTCCAACAGTGGTAGTATCTGGGGATTGGAAAGTGATAACATTTCACATATATAGTGTCATGTTAGATTACCTGGAGGCAGTATTTTGAATTATTCTTGTTATTTGAAAGAGATTCCATTCTTTGAGTAGTATAAGATGTTAGGTGGTCTTTCATGGTTAACTCTCCACATCTAATGTTAAATGTTCAAGTTGTCCTCTTGTTGAACAAGGGGTTAGTGGTATCTTCAATTATGAGTAGGGAATCTGACCTTTTTTGACAGGGGAATTGAGAAAACAGTTCCTAGAGGTCTAAAAATACCCTTCAAGCTACAAATAAAAAGCTCTTCTTGTCATTTCCAGAGCATTTTTTTTTTAATATTTAAGAACATTAACGTTCACCATGCTTGCTTCTGCCACCACAGGTTGTTGGAATCATATAACTGCTGTTAAAGTTAGAATAGTCTTTATCTTAGAACCTAAAGTAATCTAGGTTCTTAAGAAAGCTGCCCTTGGGATTATAAATATTAATGTGTTAAAATGGCTAATCATCTTTGAATTTTCCATCATTTCTTTTGTGATTTTATGCATATGAGATGATACATTACATAATTATATCTTACACTACCAACTTAAAAGAACACTAGGTGCATGTTTATCTTTTTTTTTTTTTAAAGATTTTATTTATTCATTTGTCAGAAAGAGAGAGAGAGAGAGAGAGCACAGGCAGACACAGTGGCAGAGGGAGAAGCAGGCTCCCTACGGAGCAAGGAACCCGATGCGGGACTCGATCCCAGGATGCTGGGATCATGACCTGAACCGAAGGCAGCCGCTTAACCAACTGAGCCACCCAGGCGTCCCGGTGCATATTTATCTTATATTTTATGTTCTTTCATGATAAATTCATATTATCATATGATTATTAAAATCTAATGTTACAATGCAGCAAGCAAATAAATCTTACAACCGTGGAGCTCACTGTCTGTGTTTTTATTTTTCTGAATGCTTGCTCTTAAACTCACAGAAAGAAAAAATATATAGAAGAAAAATATATCATTATTTATATATCATTGTAAAGACTTTCCTATCAGTGAAAATGTTTTTCATTGAAACTGTTATTAGCTCTCTATTTTTTCCAAAGGCAAACCAGGGCTGTCGTCTTTTATGTGCATAGTTGCTCCTTGAATTACTCTGATAAGAAGGAAAATTAACATATATCTTGTTACTTTGGTTTTGAGTTTTGGTTGGTTGGTTTTCCTTGATTGTTGTCTGTCCTTAGTAGTCCATTTCACCAGGGTCTGGTATCTATCCCCAAATCTCACCCTTGTGCCAGAAACCATGCAATTTATTTGACACAGTTCTGTGTTTCCAGTAGTCTGCTTATTTAGGCTTCAAAAAAAAAAATCAATTTACTTCTAAATGCCTGGTAATTTTTTTCTTGTCCCCCTTCAGTTGGGAAGCAGTTATACTGCACGTTCAATTTCTTAATTAACAACAGTTCATTTAACTTTTTGAATATAACTTTTATAATTTCAGTGACTAGCTAATTAGTGTTTCAAATCTTTCTACCAAATGGTGGAGAAGAGTAACTCTTATCAAACGGAAATCCAAAATTTTATCTGGAAGAGCTCGCTACTCAGAACATTGTATTTCACTCAGGTTTATTTTCTTAAAAACGTGTGATTTTGGTATTCTATCCTTAATATATCTATGTTGATTTGGGTATAAAAACTAGTAAATCTATCACTGATGACTGTCCATATCTTGGTTATTAGTTAAAGTTTTTTCCAGTGGCCATCCCCACCACCACCTGACTAGAGAGCTAGACCAATATCTTCCCAGGATTTTGAGGTCCTGGAGCTCTTACAAGATTAAGCAAGATGTGATGGGACTGATAGGCAATGTTCATGCAAAACAGTCCCAGGGGTATGGGCTTATAGGAAAATTCCTAAAAAGATGTTGGGTGCAGGAAAGTGACATTTTTGCTGGAAGCATGGCTAGGGGGCCTCTAGAAAAGTGTCTTCACTGCTGAGCTTGGCAGTGGGCTATCCTTTCCCTAGGCATTTCCAAGGCTCAACTTCAGAGCTGATAACCCCCTGTCCTGCTTTCTTCTCTTGCCCCAGTCCTCTGTTAAGACTCCCTTTCACCCACATCCCACACACACTCGTACTGATCTTCTGCATCAGAAACAAAACAAAAGATACAATAGCAACCACAAAAAAGAACCCTCTTATATTCTTGCTTTTTAGAAATAAACCTTGTAAGTCTCCCAAAGAAAGATCCTGAATTATTAGCTGATGGCAGTTGATAGAAAATATGAGCATTGTCAACACATAAGGGAAATATCTGAGACAGTCATTGGGAAAAAAAGAGTGTGCCCTTAGGAGTATGGGGAGAAGGATCCAACACAACTATGGGACTAGAGAAATCCAGGTTAAGAGAGCCTTAAACAATCACCTAATCCTAATTCCTGACCTCCTACAGTTATGCCTCAAGCCAGTGCATACTTCAAGGAGGATGACATGCTAGCAACCTGGCTTATAAAACAAATTTTTCATTAATATCAGTGCCAGGTTTGTGTTAAACCATCACTTAGCTGTTATCCAGAGGCTGGCAAGTTAGAGCCTCTGCAAATTATGTATTTGGCAGTTTAACGAGGTTGTCAAGATCATCAATTGTCAGAGAAAGAGAATGGGTAATGACAAGGAAGAAAGTTCAAGGTGATGTCTTTGCTAAGCTCTGGAACGCTAATAACTGGGAATAGACATAAATACAGCATCCCCTATATAAACATAAGTGATCTTACCACATTATTACTTTCTTATTGTCAACAGCTTCTATATCCTGAGCGGTGTTTCCCTTGCTGGTTTTTATGTGCCAATTATTTTCTGCTGTAAGTCAACAACCACCTAGGAAACCAACACTTTGGTGATCACCTTTTAATTAAAACAACTGCTAAACTCAACATTCACTTTTCTATTATTAAAATGACTTGCTTGCTGCATAGGGATAACATGGAACGGATTAATTTTCCTCAAGGAGATAAAAGATACAAGGAGAGGGGAAGTAATCTCTCCCAGCTTCATATGGTGTTTGCTTCTTTTCAGATGTTCTGATTAAAAGAGATATCAAAGTGAAAAAAGGTCACACGGAGTGGCAGTAGGAGCCCACATGTGGTAGCATGCTGGGTTTAGACAGTATTTTCAGTAGGATTATGTGTTGAGATCACATCTTTATATACCATTTGTTTTGATACTGCTCAAATATTGCATGGGGACAGTATTTACCCAGGCTGTTAGGAGATCAGAATGCAGGTAATGAACAAGGGAAAACAAAAACAAAAACAAAAACAAAACAAAAAAAAAAACAAAACTAAAGAAAATAATATCCATTCCGATGTTTTAATGTCTTAAACTCTGTGATAACGGTTCAGTCCAGTGTAAGAATATAGAGTTGATGAAGTAAACAATCTGTTAATCAAGGAAAAAAGCCTCCACATCCTAAAGCCACACTATAGAAAGAACATTTTGTTTCAGCTTAAGACACTTTAAAATACATGTTTTCATTACATTAATTAAAAAAATATATATTCCAGGGGCACCTGGGTGGCTCAGTGGGTTAAAGCCTCTGCCTTCGGCTCAGGTTGTGATCCCAGGGTCCTGGGATCGAGTCCCGCATCGGGCTCTCTGCTCAGCAGGGAGCCTGTTTCCTCCTCTCTCTCTGCTTGCCTCTCTGCCTACTTGTGATCTTTGTCTGTCAAATAAATAAATAAAATCTTAAAAATATATATATATACATATACATATATGTGTGTATATATACACACACATATATACACATATATGTACTTATATATATTCCAGATTGAAGTAAATCAAAAGGTAAGCTTTGATAGGTATTTACAATTTTAAAAATATTTGTCTTCCCAGCATATGCTTATTTTTGGAATATCTATTATAAATTTGGAAAGTACAATAAAACAGTAGTTCCCAGTTGCTGCTCTGTAGAACAATTTTCACTAGTCCACTATAAAAGGTTAAGTGAGAACAGCATAGATCTTTATAATGATTTATTTAGTTAATTGAAAGATGATTCTTCTCTGACAGAAATTCCTATTAATTTTTTTGGGGGTGGTGGTAAATGTTCCTTTTTAAACACATTTTACATTTTTAAATGCAAATATTTATATAATTTTCTTTAAAATATATTTTTGCTAATTGTGATAACATAATGTTACACATTATATTGTTTCTCACTTTTTTAAACTTTGTGAAATCAAAAATTTAGGACCATCTTCCCTAAGCCCAGAGCAACGTCCCCTTTATGTTGTGACTCCTTTTGTTGAAATGATAGAGAAACAGAGAGAGTGGCTGAAGGGGAAGGGAGGTACAGGTTTGGATGTGGTACTCTGTGACTGGGGCTTTGACAGGCACCATGGGGAACATGACCATCCAATCACATGTAACCACAGGCTACATAAATGTTTTGTATAATTTTGTCACTTTCACTGTAATGAAGTATTGAAAGAATAGCACCTTAGAGCCACCAATCTTAATAGAGAACTGGGAAACATCAACTTAGTATGTTTCCATCTGAATACAGTAATAGGTAACTGTAAAGTATTCAGTTACCCAAGGATATATATACATACAGTTGTAAGGTGCTAGAGTTTGTGCTAGTCCTCACTCCCCCCTGCCCCCCTACACAAAAACGTACTAAAGACATATTAGTGTTCCTATTTTAGAGATGGCAAAACTGAGGCTCAAAGTTAAGTAATTATCTAAAGCAGCTGTGATGTGGGGGACACTACCATCTAACACAGTGCTTTCAGGTAACTTTTCCTGATTCTCTATTATAGCATGCTGGAGGTCACAGTATCCTGTTTTATGTTTAATACCTATTAGGTTCTGGTTTGTTGATTATACTGATATTATCCATAAAGCCCTTGAATTTCTTCAGCCTTCACATAATATTATCAGTCATCTGAGAGACGGAATTGCAGCATTTAAGGACTGGGGAAGAGCTTGGGGATCTCATACCAGGGGGCCTGACTTTTGCTGTTACCTTCACAGTCATAACCTTCCATCTCTGCAAACCTAGCCAGGGAGAGCTGACCACAGCAGCTGCTGGAACTTAAGCCTGGAGGACTGAAGGATTCTGAAGTGCAAGCAAGGGAATCAGGACGTATCTATCCATCTGTGGGAAATCCTATACCCTTTCCTTCCACATTGTGTGGGACATTAAGGCTGCAAGATGCAAGAAAGAGTAGCACACTATTCATATTCACAGAAGTCACCTGAAAAAGACATGCACTTCTTCAGCTCACCCATAGGAAGAGGTAGATGGTCTGAGTGGTCTGGCAGAGGGCAGCTCAAGCAGCAAAATGCTTTTTATTAAACCAGGCTTTTTTTTTTTTTCCCCCTCTTATGTCAGTTAACACCCAAACAGTTAAGAAGTTGTGGCCTTTTCTCCTCTTGATCCCAGAAGGGGATGTGGTGGAAATAAATCAAGATACTTAGGCACCCAGTCCTTCAAGTAATATTTTAGTAGTAAGTAATCTCCAGTCACTTCGTCCCAATAACCTCTTCCAATAACTCACATTACCTTTGCCTTTACATATTTAAATTAAGTTTATTTAAGAGCATGATTTTTATAGATGTAAGTTAATTGCTCTTGATTTATTTGCTTTGGTAAACTCCAATCAGATAGAAATCAGGTTTACAAAATGACAAAAATAAAAAGGACAGATTTCATTTAGCCAGATATTTTAGGTTTGAATGATGTTTACTGATTATTTTAACACTATATTTTAACAACTTAATTGACCATGTTGTGATGGATGAAGTTTTAATAGGTTAAAAGCCACCTCTATAGTGATTCCTACAGTGAATGACAGCTTTTTCAATCAGAGATTCTCAACTTGTCAGATTAAAAATATTTAGCTGATAGTAAGAAAATACTTAAGATAAATTTGTTACAAAGATTATGAATAAAAGATGAAATAAAAATCAGTAAGTAAATTTAGAAACTACAGCCTTATAAGAAAAAAAAAACTAGTGTACATCTTGTGATAAAATATTTTTCTAATTATTATTGAAATGATTATTCTTGGGGTTAAATATAAGACTATTTCTCATTAATAGAGGCTCACCAAATGATTATAAAAAATTTGTGCTATAAACTTTTTAATCTAAAAGTTCTGACAATAATTCTAGCAATTTGTGAAAATAAATTGCTATTCTATAATTTTTGGGCTTGATAGACAAATGATACCAAAATAGCCTTTCTGTTTATCTTCTAATTTTCAAAGCAATATATTTAAATTAGATACTTTGGAGCCGCAGTTTTGAAACATTCCAATCCTGCAAATCAGAAAATTTATTTATCCTTTTGCAGATTACAGAAGATAAAGGCTTTTTATCATTTTAAGTAGAAAAATAGTTGGGATGAAAAATTACCTTGACAGGATTGCTTGAAATAAAATATCTTTGTAAGATTGAGAAGCTATTATGAGTCATATAACTGTCAAATGTAAGTGAATCTTAGCAGTATTCATTGTTTCCCTGATATCCCTATTTATCTTGGGAAAATTTGAAAGGGAAATATTATTTTAAAAATATTGTTCTCAACAGGAATAAACATAGATTATTTTATATTCAAAACCGAGAGATGTATTCAGATAATCTTGTGACAGTTTTGCACATCTTATATCAACTTTGCTATTTGAGTAAGCACTATTTCACTCCCATGTGCTATTATTTATTCTGAAAATTACTGACACACTCTGGATTTCAGGAAAGATTGACAGAAATAAATATTTCTTACACCTTCATTTTGATTTTAATCAAAACATCTTTGAGTCACTGAAGTACAATTGAACTGACAGATCAGGCCTTCCTGATTTTGGTTACCGTTCTTGCCTCATTCATTCACTCATTCATTTATTCTTTTTTATCATTTGTTTGTTTATTTTTCATGGTAATCTATCAATCTTTACAAGGTTGAAGAATCCACGATACCCACCTAGTTTGGCCTGGCCTATGTTTTTTGAGTGCCTGCTCCGTAAAAGACCTCGCCATTGGAATTTGCTGCTACCATCCTGTGATGTTGAACATTTCTCTGTAAACTATTACTTAATCAAAGATACTGACCCATTTGCTTACAATTTTTTAGCCAGATTAATTCAAGATTCTGTATACTTCCATCCGGTGACTCATGGTCTCTATTTTTATAGAGATTTCATAGTTATGTTTTATTTTATTTTATTTTATTTTATTTTATTTTATTAAGATTTTTATTTGACAGAGAGAGACACAAGGAGAGCGGGAATACAAGCAGGGGGAGTGGGAGCGGGAGAAGCAGGTTTCTGGTGGAGCAGGGAGTCTGATACAGGGGACTCAGTTCCAGGACCCTGGGATCATGACCTGACCCAAGGGCAGATGCTTAACAACTGAGCCACCCAGGTACCCCTATAGCTATGTTTCAGAGCTGGAGTTAGAGGTATAGAAACTTTGTTTCTTCTCAAATTGGTTTTTGTTTATTGATTATATATTTGTCATCTTTGCTGATCTTTTGTCTTTTATGCATTTATCTGTATATTCCAAGATTCCTAGATCAATGGTGACTTCTTTTGTGTATAGCAAAGTATTTGTGTTTATGTGTGTGCGCTGGAGAGGGGAAGGAGTAAAGGGATGGGGGAAGAGAGAGAAAGGTCGAGCCATGTTTGTGTTACCTTTTGAGTTTTTTAATCAATCAACCCCCCCCACCCCACCCCTGGCTTTTTCCCCCTTCATCACTTAATTGCTGAAAGGCACCTCTCCCTTTTGCTACTTTGTCTCTCCGGTAAGTTTTGGAGACTACCTCGTTACATTGCGCATTTTTTTAAAATTTTTTATTTCTTTTCAGCATAACAGTATTTGTTGTTTTTTCACCACACCCAGGGCTCCATGCAATCTGTGCCCTCCCTAATACCCACCACCTGGTTCCCCCAACCTCCCACCCTCCCGCCCCTTATGCTCTTCCCTGGTGATGAACACAGGGTGTTGTAAGTAAATGATGAATCATTAAATCTTATACCTGAAACTAATTTACACTATATTAACTAACTGGAATGTAAATAAAAAACTTGGAGAAAAAAAAAAAAAAAAACAACTAGTGAGCTACCTTAAAGTGCTCAGTTTGAAAATATAGAGAGAGGTTCTGTTTTCTTATTTTTCCTAATTGTCTCTTGTCATAGTGTGCTTGTCAAAAATCTCAATTTTGGGGGCTCCTGAGTGGCTCAGTCATTTAAACATCTGCTTTTGGCTCAGGTCATGATCCCAGGGCCCTAGGATCGAGCCCCACATTGGACTCTCTGCTCAGCAAGGAGCCTGCTTCTCCTTCTGCCTCTGCTTCTCTCTTTCTCTGTATGTCATGAATAAATAAAATCTTAAAAAAAAAAATCTCAATTTTTTCAGACTTGTTTTATGGATTGGAATGTGGTCAATTTCTATGAATGGTGGATGTGATTTTGACATGAGAAGAATTCCTTCTCTAGTTTTGTATATGGGATTCCACACAGGTCATATATCCCCAAATAAAACTTACTATATTTTTCAAAACTTCCATAGCTTGACTATTTCTGTTGCCTGTTTGACCAATCAATAGTTGAGAGATATGGGTTCATATTTTTCACTATTATAGTAAATTTGCCAATCCACTCCCCTCACAGTCCCCTTCCACCAGTGATATGAAACATATTTTTCCTCTATGGGTATCAAAGTCTTTTTATTTGATACATATAAAACATGTTTGGAATCCTATCTTCTTAGTAAATTAAATCTTTTATCTTAGTGATACTTTCTGTATGGAAAATTTATTTAATATTAAAGTTTATTTTGTCTACTATTAATATAGTTAACAACATTTGAAGGTATACATTTAAGTGGTTTATTTTTATATCCCTTAGTTTCAAACTTTCTCTGTGCTTAGGATATTTGTATGTCTCTCAAAAAGTGTATCATTTTCTCTAGGAGTTCACGTTGGATTGATCTTTGTGAACAACATGAGTTGTTGCATTTTTTCTAGTAGGATATTTCCCTTCAGAAATGATTTGAGTATGTTTCTTCCAGGAGCCAGAACACACTGCAGAACTAGATTCCCTTAGCTCATTGAAGAGCATTGAGCTTAATCCGGGAGTCTTTGACCTTCCTTCATATACACCTTAAATTTCCTTCCACATACTTCTAGTCATACTAATAGTGGATCCCACCATCAAAATGACCCTCCTTTTTGTATTTACAATCAACTGTTCAAAACTCTTATATCTTTTCATGATTATGGACGTTTGGCAGATTTTTGTTTTGTTTTGTTTTGTTTTAACATCATGTAAGCCCTGGAATGCAACAACAACATATATGTATAATGTAGTTTCTAGTTAGTAAATGCATATATGTTACCATCTCTATGTGTGTTCCTGGAACTTTCAGAATCTTCCTCCCTTTTCAGACGTTGGAGTTATGCAGACTCAGGTTATATGCCTTGACCACACATATGAGAGCTTTAATCTTACATTGCTAAATCTTTTGTAGCTTCTAATTTCTCATCAGTGAAATTGGATGAATAATGACCTTCACTCAGGATTTCTATAAAGACTGAATTGAAGGGATAGATAGAATTCAAAATGGATTTCTAATCCCATTCTCTCTGTGAGGCAGCTATGTATAATGGTTCTTCTCATCATACAGCTCCAGGATTAACCTCGTTAGGAATCCATCTCTGCCACTTATTTATTAGCTGTGCGGTATCAAGCAAGTCACTTAACTTCCCTATGATACCATTCCTCATACAAAATAAGAATAATAATAACGTATTCTTCATAGGCTTGTTTTGAATGAGTTAATCTTTAATAAACCAAAATAGCTGCAGACACAAGTAAAACATTATCTAAATATAGATAATATAATTATATCAATTCACCTAGTGATTCTTTTTTGTTTTTATATTTTGCTCTTTGTACATTATCCACCAATACTTTTAATTTATTAAGATAATCTTTATTAAAGATGATGGAATTTACTAATTCCATTTAGTAATTTAAATTCCATTTAATTCCATTAGTACTAATTTACTAATTGCATTTGTTACAACTATAACTCAGAAAATTACACTGTAGTTATACTACAGAATCATGTAGAATGATATCTGTTTTCTTTTATTTACATATTGAAAAAAGTAAATTCTTCTTGCTTTATCCTGTATCCTTCTTAATAATTGGATGTCTTCCCCCATAGTGATCTGTTCAATGTGATTCATTTTTCACAGCAGGTAGACAGGCTGTAAAGGTTGGCTCACCCTCTCAAATGTATCCCTGACAAGTCCTGATGGTTTAATGTACTGTGGCAATTTTTATTCTTCTCATAAAAACTCCCTAATCATAGTCTCCTTTGGTTTGGAGGTTTCATGAAGGCATATTTGTGGCAACTGTGTCTCTTTTCTGTCAGCTACTCTGGTCTTATTATTTTTCTTCCACATTAAACACACTTTTTATAGTGCCTTATATTTATTTTTAGTTAACAGAAATTACTCCTAATTCTCTGTCAAATATTACTCTACTTTACTGTCAGATGGTTAAAGTTTTTAGTCCCTTCTATCTGAACAAATGTTGAAAAATAAGCTAGAACAAAATGAGAGGACCAATAGAATGTTTATGAAGGGTGATGATGAATGAATTAATAATTTTACAATTGATAACATCACTGGATTATAAGCATCTCTTAATGGACACATGGCTATAATCATCAATATACATATTCAGTATTTAAATTGTTAATAATGATTTTAATATACATATACATGGTGTTCAGAATTATTATAAAGGTTATTTCTGTTTTAACATTTTTTTAAAGATTTTATTTATTTATTTGACAGACAGAGATCACAAGTAGGCAGAGAGAGAGGAGGAAGCAGGCTCCCTGCTGAGCAGAGAGCCCAATGCGGGGCTTGATCCCAGGACTCTGGGATCATGACCTGAGCCAAAGGCAGAGGCTTTAACCCACTGAGCCACCCAGGTGCCCCTGTTTTAACATTTCAGAGGGATGATTTTGAATTATAAAAATGATATGGAAAAATACTGAAATAAACCGAAATTGGCCAAATTTTATGAAAGTTTAAGTTTTAACTCATAAACATGTAACAGAAATATAGTTTATAGGTTTTTAAATATCTAACTAAAATGCTGTTTATTTTCAGATAGTTCAATAAATATACTTTAACAAGTTTAAAAACTCTTCAGTTTTCAATTAGTTCAAATGCACAGTAGAATTGCATTCTATATTCAAAATTTGTTTAAAATGGCACCCAAAAGTAGTATTCCTTCCTGTTCTAGTACTCACATATGGTTTTAGGAACTCCATTTGATGCAGCACTTTGATTTTTCAGCTCTTCTTTTTTTATAATGTCAATTCTTACTGGTAGAAAGTAAGCCACTTGTACTTGGACCAGAACTAGCTCTTTTTTTTTTTTTTAAAGATTTTATTTATTTATTTATTTGACAGATATCACAAGTAGGCAGGGAGGCAGGCAGAGAGAGAGGAGGAAGCAGGCTCCCTGCTGAGCAGAGAGCCTGATGCAGGACTCGATTCCAGGACTCTGAGATCGTGACCTGAGCCGAAGGCAGATGCTTAACCCACTGAGCCACCCAGGTACCCCAGAAAAGAACTAGTTCTATATCAGTCAGGCTCAGTTGGTACTATCAGCTGTACCTGTAGAAACTCTGCGTGTTGTGTTCCTTGTCCACCTCAGTAACTGGAAGTTAAAATTACCCCTCGTGGTTGTTGTAGAAATCAGGGAAAGAGAACAAGTCTGCTATCGATTTGTCATTTCGCTATCATTTTGCACTAGAGCAGCACATGAGAAGTAACTTTAAAAAAATATATATGGACCAAAATATCAACCAAAACATAAGTTTAGGACTGGTCCCTGAAGAGATATGGCCCCCCAGAGTTGATTCTTGTGAGTCAGGAGTTGCAGGAGAAAGCAAAGACAGTATAGGAGAGCCATTGTTGACATTGATGTCCTGAATTTATAAAACCATATCAATCTAAGAAGAGAATAAAATCAGTTAGCTGAACTGATTAAAAGTTTAAAATAATAATAATAATAATAATGATAATAAAAGTAAATAGGTACAAATACCTTTAGAGAGTTAGCAAGTGCCAGTGGCAAGTTTACAGTTTAAATGATTAGTACAACTGAATTTCTCTTTATGCTGAATGAACAAATCTATTAAGAGCAAAGAAGATAAGAGTTAGTTTATAATTTCAGGAGGAAGAAAAAGCCAAGCAAAACTTAATTGGATCCATTTAGAAGAAAAAAGATAAACAATGTACTAAAAAGGCAGTAGTAATTAAGAAGGCATTTAAGGATTAATACAATATACTCTAATATTGTATGTCTCAGGGTAACCAAAACAGACCTAATTTAGACTTTGAAGACGGCAATTAGCAAAAAATTCTACTAATAAGCAAAATCCTTTGAAATTTCTTTTTTTATTTCTAGAGAGGAAATGTGAAGTCTTGCCGAAGACCATTCAGGAAATAAATTGTCGGGTCCAGATGGTTATTCAATAGTGTTGCATAAGGGGGAAAAAAATGACACTGGAATTCATTTCCTTTATCAGTCGTGCTTATAATCAGTTCTTGTTTAAGAGCGTCTTCCGTTTTCCATGAGTGAGACCTGAGGGCTTATTATTCAAAGGCATATAGCTTTGACAAAGCAAACTATCATTTGAGTTTGAGGATCTAGGATTCTAGCTTATGTTTTGAACTGGAAAATGGGCAATAATTTACCAATTTTCACAAGAATTTTGTTTCACTAAGGTTGTTCTAATAATCTATGCAGCTCATAAATTCCTAGTTAGAAATATTTGCAAATGTACCATTTCTAAGGGAATGTTTTGTAAAGTGGGCCCCCAGACTACCTGCAGGAAAGTCAGATGGAATGCTTGAGAAAATGCAGACATCCACCCCCACTCCACCCCACAGAGCTCGGAATAAATATTTCTGGTTGACATGCTGGACATCTGCATTTTGATAAGAACCACAAGTGACTCAGAGGCATGCTAATATTTGACAACTAGCTCTCTAGGCATCGGCCTGCATTGGCCAGCTACTCCAAACTCGTTCATCGTCCAGCTATTGCTTCTAGGTGATTTGGTCTTCATTGTCAGCACTTGTATCTCTTCTAAAAACCTCTGGACTATTAAAAGATTTCATTTTTAAGGATAGAACTAGTTTATTTATTTTCTTTCATTTTTTAAGATTTTATTTATTTATTTGACACAGAGAGAGAGATCACAAGTAGGCAGAGAGGCAGCCAGAGAAACAGGGGGAAACAGTCTCCATGCTGAGCAGAGAGCCCAATGTAGGGATCAGTCCCAGGACCCTGAGATCATGAACTGAGCCAAAGGCAGAGGCTTAACCGACTGAGCCACCCAAGTGCCCCAGGGTTAGAACTAGTTTAAAACAGTAGACAATACTACCACTATATATAATGAAAATAATAACTTCTTGCATATTTTACCACTGTATAGTTTACAAAACACGTTAATATACACTTATCTCATGGCATTCAGCAGTAAGTGAAGGAGAAACAGTTTTACTGGGTCTAGTCACAGTACCCACAAACCCATTCAATAGTTTATTGAAATACTGTTAAGCACTATAAGAAAAGCAAAGTACCTAATTGGAAAATGAGAATGAAAGAGGTTAATAATGATTGTGACAATCTCAGAATGTATACAGAAATAGTAGGATTTGGGGCACCTGGGTGGCTCAGTGGGTTAAAGCTTCTGCTTTAGGCTCAGGTCATGATCCCAGGGTCCTGGGATCAAGCCCTGCATCGGCCTCTCTGCTCAGCAGGGAGCCTGCTTCCCTTCCTCTCTTTTTCTGCCTGCCTCTCTTCCTGCTTGTGATCTCTGTCTGTCAAATAAATAAATAAAATCTTTTTAAAAAAATAAATAAATAAAATTAAATTAAAAAAAAAAGAAATAGTAGGATTTGAACAGGTTATAGAAATATTTGGAGCTTTGATAGATATAGAAATGGTTAAAGAAGGCACTTGTCCAAAAAGAAAAAATGGCATAAGAAAAAAAAAATTATGGACATTAGGAAAAGTAAGTTGGGTTTTAATACCTTGAGTTGTTAGTTGTCAATGAATTATACATGGAGAAAGGGAAGTGAAGAAATCAAGCTGTAAAGGAATGAGATGATAAAGTAATATTAAAGGCCAGGCTATGTTTTTGTGTCCCATTGAGTTTGCACTTGTGGGTAAACCTTGAGTATGTTAAAAAAAAGTGATGGGTATTGTTTATTTTTTAATAATACTAATAAAATATTTATCAGTCATTCAAATGACCCATAAGTTTTTGCTGATGATTTGTATGCAACAATGTAACCATGGAAAGGGAGGGAAAGAATTAGGGATAAAAGGGGTGGAAGGAGAATCTGATATTAGTTTTAACATCCTCCTTAAATCATCCTGATAGATTAATATGATAGATGAACTCAACCAACTCTTCTTTTTAGAATGATGATGTTTGGAATTCATTGAAGTCAAAAGAAACTAGATACATGGATAAGGAACTATTGCAGTGGTATTGTTGAAATAAATTAAAAGTTTTAGCTAAAATAGTAGAAACAAAAAAATAAAACTTGTGGAGGCCCACATAACAAAATTTGCAAACTGATTAAATGCTAAGTTAATGACTTAAGATGCACATCCCATTGGTTGTCGTAGGAGTAATATTTTGTTAGTTTTTAACTGTCATTATTTTTATAAAATTGAGCTCTGTGTAACTTTAAATTTGTTAAGTTTTTTTAAATTTTTTTAATTAAAAAATTTAGTAACTCTTTTTTTAAGAATACAAGTAGAGGCAGTGGGAAGGGAAAAAGCCGGCTCCCTGCTGAGCAGAAAGCCCATTGCGGAGCTCTATCCCAGGGTCCTGGGATCATGACCTGAGTAGTAGGTAGATGCTTAACTGACTGAAACACCCAGGTGCCCTAAAATTGTAACTTTTAAAAAGAAAATGTGAAAGCTGCACAAACTTCTACCAAAAAGGGACACTATCCTAGAAGTTGAACATGCCTTCAACGAAAGTTAGAAAAACCAGACAAATTACAGAAATGGAATCATAGTACATATATTGTTTTTGGTACAGTTTTTCTCCACATTGTGTCATAGACATATTCGTGTGTCCATCAAAATGTAGTAATATCATCCTTTTGAATGATTGTACAATATATCATTTTACACAGGTACAATATTTTAATTAGCCAATCCCTT
This sequence comes from Martes martes, assembly GCF_963455335.1. Lineage (NCBI taxonomy): Eukaryota > Metazoa > Chordata > Mammalia > Carnivora > Mustelidae > Martes > Martes martes. The sequence goes on along the minus strand of NC_137900.1, from coordinate 38,123,223 downwards.
ACCAATGAACACTTTACTACTTCCTCTCTTTTTGATATTATGAATAGAGCTTCAGTCAGCATCCTTATACATATCTATTTCTTTGGTATAAATGCTTAGATATAGAATTTTTGTGGCAAAGGGTATACACATTTGATATGTGGATCTGTGTTGAAGAACTTCACTTCCTAAAAATTATACCAATAACTGACAACAACATTTCATTTTTTGTATACACAGCACTTGCTTCTTTAAAACTTGAGAAGTTGGGGCATCTGGGTGGCTCGGTAGTTGAAATCAGCATCTGCCTTTGGTTAAGCATCTGACTTTGGCTTAGGTCATGATCCTGGGACTCCAGGATCCTGTATTGGCCTCCCTGCTCAGCAGGAAGTCTGCTTCTGCTTCTCCTTCCAGCCCCTGCTCGCTCGCTCTCTCTCTCTCTCTCAAATAAATTAATTAAATAAATAGAAATCTTTAAAACTTGAGAAGATGATGTTGATGTCTTCATACTTTACATCTTCCCTGTTTTGGGTGTTAATATCCTTTCTTTTGCTATTAAAACAAGCAAAAAATAAACATTTGAAATAGAGTATATCACTTTAATCAAATTACCAATCAAATTCTCTGTAATATACTCCTTAGAATTTTGGCAGGCAAAGTTCCTAGTTTATCTCAGTGCTGTGAAAGAAATATTTGCTTTATAAAATCAGTCATTTGAAGACATTTATATTAATATTTTTAATGTAACCTAGGAAAAGAAGGAGAGCAATACATTCAAGGAGTACTATCTTGAGTATGTTTCATGTGGGATGTGGGGCTATAGCTGAAAGTGAAGGGGCCTTGACACCCCTAAGACCTAAGTTTAAATCCTTGTCCCATCCAGTATCTAAGGGACTCTGTGTAAGATATTCCTCATGGAATATCAGTATCTTCAGCCATATATTTAGGATCTCCTCTCAGGAAACCAGAATACCAGAACATGGTAAAAATCCAATCAATGTTAGTTTCTCCCCCTCCCCTCCACTGCCCGCCCCCCTTTTTTTTTCCTTAAGATTTTATTTTTAAGTAATCTCTACACCAAATCTGGCACTTGAGCCTACACCCCGATATCAAAAACCCATACCCCACCAACTGGACCAGCCAGGTGCCCCTCCTTCTTCCATGTTCTATCACAGTGACAATTTATTTTTTTAAAGATTCATTTATTTATTTGAGAGAGAAAGCAGGAGAGAAAGAATCCTCAGGCAGACTCCCCACTGAGTATGGAGTCCACTGGACATGGGGTTCTATCTCACAACCCTGAGGTCATGAGTCTGAGATCATGACCTACGCCAAAACCAAGTCAGGTACTCAATCGACTGAGCTGCCCTGGCACCTCTCACAGTGACAATTTATGTATTTTTTGATATCAAAGGGAAAAAAAACCTACTTTTTCTATTAACTAAAATTGTTTTACTCTGATATTATCTTGTTTAGCAACTATTCTACATGTGTATATAGTTCAAATAACAGACTGAACAGAAATATCAATGAATATTGTATATTTATATCTTATTTGTATGTCCATCAATTATTTATGGATTTTAAATAACCCATTCTAGGGTTTTTATCCATAACTGGAAAGTTGGCTATTCATCTTTTTAAGACAGAATAATATTTTCTAGAGTTGCCACTCTGAATAATTTTCTCTCTCTCTCTCTCTTTCCCTCCCTCCCTTCACTGTTTCCTCCTTCTAGCCAACCTCTTTCTTTCTTTCCTACATGCCCATTCTTTCATATAATCTGCTTAATATAAATAAATATGCACACACAAAGAGAAGAGTGACGCTGATTACTTGCTTATGTATAAGAATTCAAGTATGTATAACAAGTTTTAAGTAATTGAAATAAATTCCATTTTAAAGCATAATTTTCTATGCTTAAAACTGAGGGGGGAAACTTTTTTGTGTGTGTGCTTACACAACTCTAATATGCTCTAGTTTCAGGAAGCCAAAGGTTACTAGTTTAGAAAAGCTTTCTGAGATAGAAGGTTTCTCATTAATATACAACAAAGGTAGAAAGTACTTGTTCACTGATTTTTAATCAGTTTATGACATGGACTGCAAGGCTCCTTCAAAAGAGATTCTGCTTGACTAGTAATACATTAGCAGTAATCCAGTGATCTGTCCATGCATTAAGGATACAATTTATTTTTCTACTGATCAGTTCTTTTCCTAGTAAAATGAATTGTCTAACTTTTGATGGAACTGTCTAACAAAAGAGCTTTGTGGATGAAATTGACAGACCTTATAGGTTCAGTTTGGTTTGAATGCTTAAATTAGAAGCCCTTGTATTAGGATTAAAATGGGAAAAGAGCTGATCTAATTGCACGTCCGAGCAGATATGTCAAATCTGGTTTCCTAGGAACATTAAATTCTAGCTTAGTTCATAAATGTGGTTAATACATGAGAAGAGAAGTGATTCTTAAAAGCTAAAGAAATATTAAAAGTAGATTCTCCCCACTCTATTCTTTAGAAAAAGATTCTTATATGTCAGTATCAAAATTTTGCTTTAATAGCAATTATTAAGTTCATAGATGGTTATCACTACCTACAGTAATTTCTGCATATGCTGTTAGGACTCACACCTTTTTCCATTTTTTTTTTAAATTAATTTTAAAGACAGGCTGTGTAGGGGACTCTACGAACAATCCACAACTTGTTTTTCCCTTAGATTCATAGTTTGTCATTTATTACCTGTGTGAGTAAATGTTGTTCTGTATATACATAGTCTACTTATGAATTATGAACTAATATAATTGGAAGTAATGAAAATAAAAGCTATTTCACTGAAATTCATGATTTAGTATCTGTGAAGAATGAGTGTCTGTGAGAAAAGTTATAAAACTTTATCTTTAAAAATTACCTAAACCAACTAATACACTAGTAACAAAATTAATTAAATTTTGTGTATCAAACTTTGCCTTTGACATCTGAAGTATGAATTCAATCAGATGTTACAACAGCTATTAATCAAAGCCATTAGAAGAAAATTGTAAGTAATATATATGTTATGCATATAAACATAATAAAACATATATGCATACATATGCAATATAATATATAATATATATGTATTCTTACTTAAAACCATTCTGTGAAACATTCATTATTATGTTTCTTTACCAGTGAATAAATTAAAAAGCAAAGTCAGGTCTTAATGATAATTTGGACATGAAAGAAAAAAGAGAGAGATAGTCCAGTTATAATGCCCATGTTTTTTACTTGAGCGAACTGATTGAACTGTGACATTTATTAATATAGAAAGATTGGTACAGGGATTTATTAGGGGTAGAAGTATAATTCTGTTTAGCTTATGCTTGAACTATCTATGAGAAGACAAAGAAGTTAAATGGATAATTGTTTCTACCAGTCTGGGCTGAATTTTTATTTTAAAACATATCTTATTGAGATGATGTCACTTTTTTTTTTTTAAACTTACATTGAACTATATGTCCTTACTAAGAATTGTTATGAAGTCAAGTTTCTTAATATACCTACTAAGTTCATTCATAAATATTTATAGTATTGTAATGGGAATATTACACATTTATATATTATTCAGCATAATTTTCTAATCCTGTTTCAAAATAAGTATTTTCCTCCCATAATATTGTTGAGTACAGCAGAGGTGGAAAAAGAGAAGTGGATTAATGATATCAATTCACTCCAATATTTAATTTCAATTCTGAGCTTTTTTTTTTTTTTTAAGATTTTATTTATTTATTTGGCAGAGAGAGAGATCACAAGTAGGCAGAGAGGCAGGCAGAGAGAGAGGGGGAAGCTGGTTCCCTGCTGAGCAGAGAGCTCGACGTGATGTAGGGCTTGATCCCAGACCACTGAGACCATGACCTAAGCCAAAGGCAGAAGCTTACCCCACTGAGCCACCCAGGTGCCCCAATTCTGAGCTTTAGATTATGATACTTTTGCTAGTTATAATACCTACATTCATAAACATGTTAGCTTTTGTTTTTTAGTATCAAATTTTGCTGTTTATATAACTCCAAATTAGATAGGAATTATGGGATGTAAGCTTTTTACAAAATGATAAAATTCACAAATAAAGGGAAAAAATAAATTTGATTCTTGCCTCAGTTAAAAAGGATGATATTTATTGATCTAATGATAATAACTTCAATAGAAATGAACACAACTAAAAGTCTTTGTTCTCAAGAACTCTACTGTCAAGCGAAAGACAAAACATGCATAGGGCGAACTATGGAACAAGGTAGTCTACAATGAACATCATGTGAAAGATAGCAAGATCCAAGTGGTTTTATTGTTTGGGAGCAGTCCCATTTGTGGGTTAATTTATGTAATTCTGAAAAAGAAGAAGTCTTCAGTAGGTATGTGTGGTCTAGTCATCTTGGATATTTTGCTTTGTCTTTTTAGAATCTTACCTTATATCGAGCATGTTTTCCTTACATAAAGAATCGATTGAAGTAGTGACTGAAAATATTTTTCCAGCTTTTTCATGCTGATACTATGCAGATATTTTAACAGAGAAGAAAACACTATTGCTTCATATGGTGTAAAATAATAAGGAATACGATAGCAAAACTCAACTCTTATATCTTTGTTGATGGTTTTCTCCATACGTTATTGCTTATTTATAGCACAGAATGTTTTCTCTTAAAGAGAAGCCTATTGCTGTTGTAGCAGTAATGTGGTGCAAATAAAATCATGATCACATTCCTTCGGGAAATGCAGCTGCGGTTTTCCAGTTTAACTACCTAAGGTATATATTTGAACAGTTTTCTTTTTCTACTACACATAGAGTTGAATGTCACTTTCATAATAATCAGATAATAGGTTTGTTTTGATCCTCTATAAGGAGGTTCAGTAATAACACATGTAAATACTAGAACAGAGACCTTACCTTCCCAGGCTTTGAAGATATTTTATGATTGTATAAAGTGTTAAAAATGCTACAGTTCTTTACTTCTACATAAAAGAAAACTATTTTATAATTTCTTATGGAGAATGGCAGTATTTGACTACTTCTATAAAATCAGGCATTGATATACTTTAAATTAGATCAAGAATTATATAGATATTAAGTATATATTGTATGTGTGTTTTTCTGTGTGCTTTGTGTGCATGTGTTTGTGTATTGCTAGGTAGTATTAAAAACTCTTAAAATCTATAAGAACTGGGGAGTTCAGACAGTCAGATTCACCATTGCACTGGTGTAAGCAGGTCTCAAAATAAATTAGCATTTTAATACCTGGGGTGACACAAACATTCAGATCTCCTGATTCTCAGAGTCTTTCTCCTTTCCCTCCTTACCCATCCTTCCCTCTTTCTGTCTTTCCCTTTTTCTTTTCTTCCCTTTCTTCTTTTCATTTTTCCTTAGATGATTAAAATATAAATCAGATCGTATCACTTGTCTCCTTCAAACTTTAGTGTATGGCTAGTATTATGGGCAAGAACCCAGATAAATAGCTTTAAACAGGTTAGACATGTTTTTCTTGTTACCATGAAGCTTGCAGGGCTGAAAAGACAAATATAAACAAATAAACCCATACATACATATTCTATGTTGGTAGAGTAAGCCATGTAAGTATTCCACATATCTAATGATACCATGGCTTAGTACAATTGTTAAAGGGTAGCCATTATTTGTCCATAGAAAATAAGATCAGAGGGGGAGAGGAACCATGAGACACTGTGGACTGTGAGAAACAAACTGAGGGTTTTGGAGGAGAGAGGGGTGGAGGGTTGGAAGAGCCTGGTGGTGGGTATTAAGGAGGGCAAGTATTGCATGGAGCACTGGGTGTGGTGCATAAACAATGAATCTTGGAACACTGGAAAAAGAAAAAAGAAAAGAAAAGAGAAAAGAAAAGAAAAGGAAAGGAAAGGAAAAGAAAAGAAGGTTGCTTCTACATTGAAGCATTAAAAAGATATTTGGAAAACATTTGAAAAAGAGTGCGGTAAGACTGAATACAATGCATCACTTTTTTTTTTTTTTTTTAGATTTTATTTATTTATTTGACAGAGATCACAAGCAGGCAGTGAGGCAGGCAGTGAGAGAGAGGAGGAAGCAGGCTCCCTGCTGAGCAGATAGCCCGATGTGGGGCTCGATCCCAGGATGCTGGGATCATGACCTGAGCTGAAGGCAGAGGCTTAACCCACTGAGCCACCCAGGCGCCCCCAATGTATCACTTTTAAAACATAGAGTTCATTTAATTCATCTGAAGCACTGCTTTTTAAAATACTACTTTTGGGGGGGGGGGCTGGGTGGCTCAGTTTATTAAGCATTGGCCTTCAGCTCAGATCATGATCCTAGGTTCCTGGGATCCCGCATAGGTCTCCTTGCTCCCAGGAAGCCTGCTTCTCCCTCTCCCCCTCCTCCCTGTGCATGCTCTCCCACTTTCTCTCTCTCTCTCTGACAAATAAATAAAAATCTTTAAATAAATGAATAGATAAATAAAATACTACTTTTTTGGTTACTGGATAATAGTTTTACATATTTAGTTTTAATTATTTATGTTAACACAGAGTCTTAATTAGAAAATGGTGTATATAGAAGTGAGAAAGGGACTGACTCATCTTGATTCATTATAAAACATCTGGATTGGGATTCTCTCTCTCCTTCACCCTCTGTCCCACCCCCAACCCCATTCATGTGCTCATTCTCTCTCTCTCTTTGTCTCTAAAAAAAAAAAAAAAAAAAAAAAAAAAAAAAAAAAAAAAAAAACCTGGACAGCCTCTCACTGAAAATATATAGCATACATTTACTGTTTAATTTTGACCCCCACATACAGGAAAATTGCTTAATATACTAGTGCTTCATTTTTTCTTTTTCAAGTAAGAAACTGCATTTCTTTGGGGGAAGTCATATGTTGATGCATTAGCAACAAAACTGGATAGTAGATAGTTACCTAAGTAAAACATGATTTCCCTATGAAGCTGTTTATGAAGTTAGTTTTTAAGTCTTAGTTATGGAAAGTCACTGTTTAAACATAACACAATGATCACAAGATAATGGATTCTGGCATTGACAAAAGTAAAATTTTCTTTTTCTTTTTTTTTTTTTTTTCCTTTAAGATTTTATTTATTTGACAGACAGAGATCACAAGTAGGCAGAGAGGCAGGCAGAGAGGGAGGAAGAAGCAGGCTCCCTGCTGAGCAGAGCTCCCAGGATCCTGGGATCACCACCTGAGCCAAAGGCAGAGGCTTTAACCCACTGAGCCACCCAGGTGCCCCGAAAGAAGTAAAATTTTCTAATTCAGGCTCTGATTATTATCACAGGAAGGAGGGAAAAGCTTGCAGTTGGTGGTTATTTGAATTCTGCTAAAATTGTTAGTTTTCTGTGCATAATTTGTGTGTATGTTGGAACAGGAGCAAGTGAAACACTAGAAATCACTCTATTTTGTGCTCAAATGTCTGAAATCTTTTTAAGATCCTGATAAAGTGTTGTCATATCCCAGATGAACTAAGAAATTACAATTTCTTAGAATGCTTATATATATGATCATGTCAGTTTAACTCTCAGTTTTGGAAAACATCATATGTACTGGGGTTACGTCTTCACCTTAGCTTCTCTTTTGCCCAGATCCTACATCTCAAGAACAACTCATGCCTTGCACTAGAGAAATACTGTCAATTTATTTTCTAGATCCCACTGTTCTCACCATTTATACTATTCATCAACCCAGGGCACTTACATCCCATGCTGAGATACTGAAATAATATTTTAACCTGTTTCCTTCCTTGCACCTTTCCTTATATCCTGACTCCCTGACTCCTTTTCCTTATACCTTGACTCCATCCAACCCATTCTCCATGAAAACTAGATGATCTTATTAGATCAGACAATGCTATTCCTCCATTCTGAACCAGTGGCTTCCAATTTCACTTAAAATACACTCCCCAACCTTTATGATCTTAGGCTCAGGTACTTCTCCAGTCTATCTGCTATCTCCCTTTGTCCAATTATGAATTACATGGCATTTTTTTGAAGTACAAGCATGTTGTTAGCATTTTTTTTTTAATTTTTTGTATTTCTTTGGTGTTGGTTGTGATCTCTCCTCTTTCATTCATGGTTTTATTTTATTTTATTTTATTTTTTAAAGACTTTATTTATTCATTTGACAGACAGAGATCACAAGTAGGCTGAGAGGCAGGCAGAAAGAGAGAGAGGAAGGGAAGCAGGCTCCCTGGTGAGCAGAGAGCCCGATGCGGGGCTCGATCTCAGGACCCTGGGATCACGACCTGAGCTGAAGGCAGAGGCTTTAACCCACTGAGCCACCCAGGCGCCCATGTTGTTAGCATTTAACAGGCCAAGCAAATGGAAGGCAAATAAATACCCGTCTATGTTAATTTAGAATGCAATATCCAGTTTCTTCCATTGCCTCATGTATTCTAACTTGGTTGGATAGGTTGTTCCCTTTAAATAATGCTGAAGTAACTGTTGTTTAAATGAAAAGATAGCAGCACCTGTAACATATAAGAGAATTGTGATCTTGCAAAAATAATGTTGGAAGTCTTCTGGAAGCAAATAATTTTGCAACATTCAAAAGGAAATTAAGCATGAAAGTCAAATGGTTTCCACTTGCTTGGATTAAATATGTAACAGAAATCAGACCCCATCCTTTCTTTAGGTCATGGGGAAATGTCCCACCATATTATAGTTCACTGCCCAATTAAGTGCTTTATGAAGGGTTTGTGGATTTGCCTTACTTTAAAGCATACTGCACCAACTGCTATCAAAGGGAAGACGATGGTCCATTGGTTTGTAGCAGTGTGACAAGCCTTATGGTCTTATGTCAATGTAGGCTCTAAATATCTTCTGTGCAATATGCTAAAAGGAAAACAAAATAGCCAATAAAAAAACAAGGATTAAGTTCTCAGCAAACTGTAACTTTGGTTACTGATTTTTTGAAGTGCAAATCTTTGAAATCATTAGGTAATTTGTCTCAATTTTTTATTGTATTGTTGATAATTTTTATCTCATTTTATTATATTTTTTTCTACTGTTATGAAATAGCTAGAAGTTTAGATGTTCCATTTGGTCAGTCAAATTACTTCCCAAGTATCTATTATGTTTCAGGCTCTCTGCAAAGTTTCTGGGATTCAGCATTATTCACCAACACAGTTGTCATTTATTGAGTGCACACTACATGCCAAACATAGTGCTAAATTTTTGGCATACTATTCTCATTTTTTATATAATAGACTTTATTTTTTTAGAGATTATTTTGGTTCACTAGAAAATTGAGGGGAATGCGCAGTTCCCAGAGACATTACACATTCGTGAATGTCGTATCATTGGAATAATATTGTAAGCATATTGGCTTTATTCACTTAGTAATTTGTATTTAAGATTCCTCCAGGTCTTTTCATAGCTTGATAGTTTACTTATTTTTAGTGAAGAATGATATTCCATTGTCTGGATGTACAGTTTATTCATCCATTCACCTACTGAAGGACATGTTGGTTGCTTCCAAATTTCAGCAATTATTAACAAAGCTGCTTTAAAAAGTTCTGCTCAGGTTTATATATGGATACAGTTTTCAACTCATTTGAATACATACTAAGCAGTGCAGATGCTGGATCATGTGGTAAGAATATGTTTATTTGTGTAAACAATCGCCAAATTATCTTTCAAAGTGGCAGCACTATTGTGAATTCGCATCAGCAGTGAATAGATTCCTGTTGTCCCACATCTTCATCAGCATCGTTATTGTTATTGTTTTGCATTTTCATCAATCTCACAGGTTTGTAAAGGTAGCTAATTGTTTTAATTTGCAAATCCCTAATGATACGTGATGTTGAACATCTTTTCATATACCTGTTTTCTACCTGTATACCTTCTTTGATAAAGAGTGTGTTCAGACTTTTCTCTATTTTTAATAAGGTTGTTCATATTATTATTGTTGAGTTTTAAGACTTCTTTGTACATTTTAGATAACATTTGTTATCGGATCTGTCTTTTTCAAATATTTTCTCTCTGTTTGTGGCTTGTCTTCTCAGTCTTTTGACCATGTAGTTTTAATAACAATGCTGTAAGTTAGGTGTTATGATCCCCATTCTAAAGATAAGAAAAATTTGTCAGGGTTTTTAATAAATAGCCTTACCTCAGAGGGACTAAGCAAACTTTATAGACAACTAGGATATATACATAAGCTGTATTAAAAAAATTTGAGCAAAAACATTATTCTTAAATATGTACATATCCTAGTTTTATTTATTTATTTACTTATTTAAAAGGAGTTTATTTATTTGTCAGAGAGAGAAAAAGAGCACAAGCAAGGGGATCCACAGAGGGAGATGCAGACAGAGGTTGAAACAGGGTCCCCGCTGAGTAAGGAGACTATGGGGACTTGATCCCAGGACCCCAGGATCATGATCTGAATGAAAAGCAGATGCTTAAGTGGCTGTGCCACCCAGGATTCCCCATATCCTTGTTTTAAAGCAAACTTTATGAAAGCATTTAAGGATTTCTTGAAGTCAGAGCTATGATCAGTTTTTATCTTAGGCTTTATTATAGGGATCCCTTTAGAATCTGTTAAAAGGATTAAGTCATTTATTCCATACGTAGCACCAAGCCTGGTGTGTATATGCATGCTGCATATTTGTGTGTGTGCAGATCTCAATTGACAATATCTTGCTTTTGACATTGCACCTGCCTCTAGCCAGCCTCATAATCAGATTATCTTAACCTGCAGAGGACTGAAAAGATAGATAACCAAACCTGGGAATGGAGAACTTTTTATGAATATTTGTTTTCATTATCTAAAGAGATTTGCACAGTTTATTTGGAATGCTCAGGTGCTATTTTTTGTTTGTTTTTGTGTTCTTAATAGTGTTTATAATGGATAAGTAATTATCAGTTAAATATGGTGTTATTATGAATTTCTTATGCTTTGTGTGTCTGTGTGTATAATTTATTTGCAAGTATATACTTAGACATATGTGTATAAATATAATTAACACATTGCTCATATTGAAATCATTACTTATCTCAAGCATTAACATTTTTTGAAAAATATTAAGCATGCTACTCCCCGTCATGAAATTATACATGCTACATTTTAGTATTCTTATAAATTCTCACTCTTACTGCAAATATTAAGATTAGGGGACAATAGGGTTATTAAAAATCTTCCAGTGCTATTACCTGCCTACTTACATGATATTGCAAAGAAGCATTATAATGTAGCTTGGGGTTGGATAAAAAAGTGTATTCCTTTGTAAGAATGAATTATCAGAACCAGACCATTATTTTCAGCTGAAGTCTTTGATCTAAGACTGTGGCCTTGGAAGATTTCAATTTTGTAACCCTAACCTTCCTTTCATCATGTTCTAAGTGAGGTCTATAATATCTTAGCTACATCAAAGCAAAAATAAAAAGTTCATATATAATAAAAATTACCAAAAACACCATTTAAATAAGTCTTCTATGAAAATAATAGATTTTAAGATTTTTATAAAGAAGCAAGAGGGGAAGTCTAATTTGTCTTTATCACTTCAAATACCATGTGTCCTTAGTTAATAGTCCTTCAAAACAAAACCCCTTAAGGGGAAAAAAAAAAATCCTGTAAGCGTATCAAAGAGTAAAATGTAGATAATGCCCAAAACACTAAGTTCTAGCACTGGTCTTAGTTTCTGTAAGCAAAACATTTCAATGTTTTTAAAGAATTATTTATTTATTGGGGCGGGGGGTGGCAGAGGGAGAAGGAGAGAAAGTCTCCAGCAGACCACACTGAGTGCGGAGCCTGAAGCAGGGCTCAGACTCAGGACCCTGAGATCATGACCTGAGCCAAAATCAAGAGTTGAAATGCCTATGTTGAAACCCTCCTCCTCAAAGTAACGGTATTAGCAGGGGGGCCTTCTGGAGGTAATTAGGGTTAGATGACATTGTAGAGGTGGGTCTATCATGAATGAGGTGAGGACCTCTTTGTCAGTCATGACAGAATTTGCTTGCTCTGCTCTCCACCATGTGAAGATACAACAGTGTTGGTCCTCTGCAGTTAAGAAGCGGCTCTGACCAGAACCCACCATGCTGGCATTCTGATCTTGGACCTCCAGCTTCCAGAAGAGTGAGAAATAAACTACTGTTTTTTATAAACCATCCAGTTTATGGTATTTTGTTACAGTGGCCTGAGCTAAGACAGAAAGTAAAAGACCTTGAATTTACCTTCAAGGAGTTCAGAATTTGTCTCATTCCAGCTAGGCAATAAAGGAGTTAGAGGGAGCCTAGTGAGATTATACTGGTCGACGTCCCCAGATTGTGATGTCAATAAACTACAAACTTTCCTACTTTCTTTAAACAGGAGACACAGGATTTTATTACACAGTCTGAGAGAAGTCTCTAAAATCTAAAAGGAAACAGCCATTACATATATTCACGAAAATGATCAGTTTCACATATTTTGTTTCAGATTATCGGCTAGTATGTTGGTGGAAGAGCAGGGAAGTTAAAAAAAAAAAAAATCAGATACAGGAAGTGTGAGGAGAGAACAAAGGGCTTCAAACCAAGTCAGTATATAGCATGACAAGGAAATACTGGTAATAAAGCAGATGATCTTTAAGGAGGTTTAATTAAACATTAGAAAAAATATATATCATTGCTGTTATAAATAATGTGAAATCTATATTGCCATAATAATTTTCAAAGCTTATTCTCATATAGTACCAATGTATCTTTTATATATGAGTTAACAGTTTGGTGATAGAAAAGTGTAAGACCCAACTATCCCAGTTATTACAAGAAGACCATGGGAATATTAGTTAACTTTCTTTTAGACTCAGTTGCCTTACTGAGTTTCCTTACAATGGAAGTAGTAATCCTTGACTCTTGTATTTTTGTAAAGAAGAATTATTTGTATAATTTCAACTAAATCACCTGCATATATAATTTATACACACAGAAAATTTATTCATGTTTACAAGTATTTAATAATTATAAGTGAAACATTTATAAATATATATCACACATTTATGTGTAAATGCATATTAAATTTCCCTTATATAGAAACTATAATTGTTTATTAATATTATAACTATATCTTAAATTAGATATTGTCTATTGTATACATTCCATTGTAAATATAAACATAAACATTATTTGTTTAATTATATGTAATTCCCATTAATTCATTTTAATAAATGTCTGTCAAAATATGTATGTATAAGACTGCCTTTTGAAAATGTGATATGCTAGAGAAATTTGTAATATTGTTACATTATTGTATTTACTGGATTCCTGTGACACAGATCTCCCATTATTATCCACAGTTTACAAATGAGGCTGAAAATATTTTAGAGATTCTGAACAACATTTACATACCCATCCAGTGGATATACAGCAGAGCCAGGCCTCATACCTAGTTATTCTAACTCTGGTCCTAGGTAGAGGTAGCAGGTTGGAGATAGTTCTGCCATGTTAGGAAATTACTGCTTCCACATATTTTACATCTTCTAGCAATATGTGAGAATATACATTTTACACTTAATTTTAATGTGTTTCTGCATGTGAAATATCCAGTTTTGGCAAAGTCTTTCTTCATATGTGCCTGAAAAATTACCATTTATCCTTTAAGACCAAACTCACATTATATTAACAAAATTCCGTTTCACTATCTGAAAGATAAGGCAATGTAATTAAATAATTAAAATCTCCAGATTAAACAGATAGATCCATTAACATGTATTTAAGTCAACTTTTCCATTATTTATTTGTAATATATATATAAATTTGTGTTATTTGTATTATGTATATATAATGAAAAGAAATGGGAAAAATAACTTATCGAACGACCACACAAAAATAAACCACTCTTTTTGGGATTTTTTATTCCAAACTTTTCCTCAAATGGTTTTCTTTGAGTATTTAGGAAAACTAGCTTCTTTATATTCCTTTAATCATTTATATCTTATATCTAGCTTCTTTATATACCTTTAATCATTTTCAATATAATAATAAAGTTTTTAAACATACCTTTTGGAAATTTTGATTTTGAAAAAATTTTATTAACATAAATAGTGCTTTGATAAACATTTTTATGTGTAGATCTTTCTGGAAGATGGTATTAATTTTAGATTTGATTCTTAGAATAGCTTGATTAAATGGATTAATTTTATTCAATAGTAGAAAAGTCTTCCAGACAAGTAACATAAAAGTGTAAAGTGACAGCAACAGAGAATTAGAACATAGGAAGTGATGTGGCTGGCATTCAATTGGGGTAGATACATTCTCCTTTAAAGAGTTAATAAAATTCAAAGGTTTGGAAGAAAAAGATCCTAGTATTAATATTGTAATACAAACAAGTAAACAAGTGTAACCAAACTTACATGAATTCCCTCCTTGGTGAGTTGCAAAAGAAACTAGACCAAGTAGAGTTGTCAAACAAAGTAAAATTTATTTGCTCCAAATAAGAATCACCAGAAATAACTTGCAAAGCTGTGACTCCCTGAGCAAGGGTGGATGGGTTCCTTTTATTTAAGGTGAGGATGAATAGTTTAAAAGAGAATCCCTGTCGTTGTACGTAGAGGTAGTCATAAGGTGATGCATTAGCCTTAAGGAAACAAGCCTGTTATGTAAATGTAGCATGTTATGCAAATCAGGCTTATGCTCCTCCTTAGGCAGAGATTTTAGTGTTATAATAAGCAAAGGTAGTTGTTGGTCACTCCATGGCCCTTTTGCTGAGGCATGAGTCAGGGATTAAGCTCAGACTGGTCTGGGTGGTCTGAGCTGCCTGGAGGTCTTATCAAGGCAGTTTCCATCACTCAGGCAGTGGTATTGGTTTCCATCTGCCTGAGTTAAAAGATGAGCTGGAAAGAACTTAAGGAAAAATGGGACAGAAGTCGGTGAGTACTAACAGGTGGGCAGTAAAGGTCATGTCTTGGGGTCTAGCTGGTGACCCAGGCATCAACAACAAACTCATCTTTAGGTAGAACTAGCTTCTCACTCATCCCCTTCCCTAGGACTTGATTTATGTTTGTATTTTGAAATATTTTTAATAAGTTACTAATGTGCTTTATAGGAGAGTTACATTGAATTGTGTTTGTTTACTTTATAATTCATATATTTATTTCAACAAGTATTTACCAAGGTCCTACTTCTGTTCAATTCTGAGAATTCACTGATGAACAAGGTAGACATGACGCTTTCCATCTCCTAGTGAGAAAGAGGGACTAAAGCATGGAATCAACACACACATATGATGACTGTGATATTATCAGATCACAAGAAAACAAGCAGTAGAAAGGAAGAGCCTTTCTGATGCGGTGACAATTTAATCTGAGAGTTCACTGTGAGAAGACTCTATCTAGTCATGGTAAGAGGAGGAAAGATTTTTCAGTCAGAAGAACTATGGAAAAAAAGTCTTAAATCAGGACCCAGAGAAAGAAGACAGTATAGCTTGAATAGAGGGATAAAGAACAAAATTGATGGAAATAGGAAGGGAACTTCTAGGCTACTGGAGAGTTTGAATAGCATTGTTCCTGCATAGGATGAGGAATGATCTTTTAGTAGGGAAAGGACTTGATTGAGATGGTATTTTGATCACTCTTGTTGTTACGTGAAAACAGATGAGATGGAAGAAAGAGAACTGAAGATTAAAATCAAGAGGCTGACCTACACAAAGCTGATAGTAAGGAAGGAAACGCAAATGATAGGACTGAACATTTGACATGGAGTTTGATGGATAGGGAGAAAGAAATGTTTGTGGGTAAAGCAAAAGTTCCAGTTGAGGGCAATTGAATGTCCAGATAGTCTAGAGACACACCGGAAGTACTGTCTTGTCTGGTTACCTCTCACAACTGCAGAAGTGAGTTTAGATTTTAGAAGCAAGTTCTGGATAAAAAATAGAAAACTAATACAGAAATTCTCTGGGAATGTATGGGATCAGGTTCCTATAGAGAATCTGTGAAGTGGAGACACCCCAGAATATATCCCTCGGGAAGATTAACATTTAGAAGACTGCTT
This sequence comes from Martes martes, assembly GCF_963455335.1. Lineage (NCBI taxonomy): Eukaryota > Metazoa > Chordata > Mammalia > Carnivora > Mustelidae > Martes > Martes martes. The sequence continues at coordinate 38,107,270 of NC_137900.1, read as the reverse complement.
ATGAGCATCCCTGCTGTTCTGTTGCTATTAAAAAAATACTAAAAAATTACATCTCATTTTAATTTGCATTTCTTTGATTTTTTTTGGTTGAATATATTGCAGTCACTGTATGGTATTTAAAATCATCTTGACAGAAATAGTGAGTATTTATGATTAAGGCAATATTTTTTTCTAAAAGAAAAATAGTGCAATATTGTATAATCTTAAATGGAGTAGAATCCAGCTAACAAGTGTTTTAACACTAACTTCCAGAACCTCTTCAGGAAACATAGTGACATACGAGTGGTTTGACAAATAAACTACCAGGTGTTTTTTAGAGCCACTGTGAATATACCACAGTGCTGAGCCAAAAAGGTAAATAGGCATGCTTTGATTTTCAATTCCCCCTACTTCTCATTTGGTCTTTTCCTATAGGTAGCATGACATGCTACTATATTTCTAAAACCTGGTTACATGTACTCTAACACATTAATTTTACTTAAAAATAGGAAAATATTTTTAAAAAGTTGAATATGAAGAGATATAGGTTATAGAAGACAATGCTAAGTATTTTATTATTTTTTAAAACTAACACCTTCATCTTAAATATGGAATGTTATACTTCAACAGTAATGCTGATAGGATAATCAGGTAAATACATTTATAATTACCTGTTAATAAGGGAAAGTAATAAATTATCTTACTCCAAGGTGGTACCACATTAATGAGTACAAAATGAGTGACTCTAATTGTGAGAATTTCAGATATGGTGAAAATGTAAGAAATATTTTAGTACTCTCAGGTTGAGATAAGACTCCATGTCACTAAAACTAGGGTGAATATACATTCTGGTTTTTATTTCTTTTTATAAATATAAACTGTTTCTTTTTTTTTTCTTTATAGTTTTGCTTTAAAAAAAATGTTCCCACTTTTAGAGTATATAATTAATCACCTAACTTTCCTTCCCATATATTTTCAGGTAAGTTAGTATCATTGAACTTAAGAAGTTTATAATTACACTGGCATAAAGGCTTTTCCTAATTTTGCTGTTTTACAGATATCGAGCATATGTTTTTAAACCTCAAAGTGAAATATGTAGTTTGAGAAAGAATATCCATGTTCTTCACATGCCAGTTTTGGCAATATAGTAGATATATGTAATAGTGGAATTTCTCGGGTATCCTGTTAACATATAAAATGGATCTGAATATAGGAAATGAGTAGTCTTCTAGAAAAATTCATGGTATATGCCTATATGTTGTTTATTTGCAATGTCATTATTTACAGGTCTTGAGTAATACTTCAGTCTTGGTTTGTTTACTACCTCTCAAAGTCTTGCCCAATTCCTCCAGCTGATCCTGAGGATTTGGGAAATTCAAACCTTATCAACAAGGCCCCTTCACTTGGCTGGTCAGAAATGCAGACATTCCCTATGATATTTGTTTAATATGTGAACCTGTGGGCGCCTGGGTGGCTCAGTGGGTTAAAGCCTCTGCCTTCAGCTCAGGTCATGATCCCAGGGTCCTGGGATCGAGCCCTGCATCCAGCTCTTTGCTCGGCAGGGAGCCTGCTTCCTCCTCTCTCTCTGCCTGCCTCTCTGCCTACTTGTGATCTCTACCTGTCAAATAAATAAATAAAATCTTTAAAAAAAAATCTATTCTTAAAAGTATATATATATATATATATATATATATGAACCTGTTCTTTCCCTACTGCTAGTCTTTACTATTGTGACTTAAATTTTGCTTACTTGGTAGCTATCTCACCTAATACCTCCCTGAGGGATTTCATGTTTCTATTTCCCACCTCCAGCTTATTTGAGGGTTTGGGCTATTTGTTTAGTTAGTTTGAATTTTTTGTAAAAAAGAAAAAAAAAGTTTAGAATCAGAGATAAGGGCAAAATACAATATAGCAAAATACCTTATATTTAGGGTTTGATTTACAAAGGAAAAAAACATAAAATTGACTTTATTCAAGGAATATTGGATTCAAGTCCCAGCTGGTATGATGCAGTATTGGCAAATCTCTGCACTGCCTATGGATTGTTAGGTCTGGGTGCTCTCCGAAAGTTTTTCTGCCTCTAACTATCTGCACCTCCATGTCTCACTTGACTATTAGTTTTTGTAAAAGACTTGTATATAGACTCAAATAAGTGAAGGAAGTTATTTGTAAATACAAATATAATACATTTTCAAATATGTCTTAAAAACTCAGAATTCTTTTGTCAAAATCAACATAATGACAATCAGGAAAAAAAATACAATTTCCATTGGTAGGGGGGCAAGGAAGACAAGGGGGAAAGGAAAAAAAAACACAGAGGTTGAGATCACCATGATTAAACAAATAATTTAAAAAACATTACAAAGGGGCGCCTGGGTGGCTCAGTGGGTTAAAGCCTCTGCCTTTGGCTCAAGTCATGATCCCAGGGTCCTGGGATTGAGCCCTGCAACAAGGCTGTCTGCTCGGCAGGAAGCCTGCTTCCCTTCCTCTCTCTCTGCATGCCTCTCTGCCTACTTGTGATCTCTGTCTGTCAAATAGATAAATAAAATCTTAAAAAAAAAATTACAAAATATGTTTCATGCTAAAACAAAGGAAGGGATATGTGGAAGATATGAAATGAATGTAGGAAGCTTGAGAACTGAAGTGACTGTACAACAACCTTTAGACGTTGGAGTTTCAGGATCCTTTAATTTGAGCTTTGCAGTGTAAATATAAGTTAAATCTTCCCCAGGGAGTGAGAGATAGGATTTAAAATCTAAGGCATGACCAAGTTGTGAAGACTAGTAGGAAATCTCCTCTATAAAGCCAGGATTAAAGGTCAGCCCTCACAGTGAGGGTGGTGAACAGAGAGTTTCTGTGAGGAAACTTAAATGTTTTGACAATGGCATTGGGTGGAGGGATGAGGCAGGTTTCCAATAAGAACTTATGACAACAAGCCAAATTTGATTTTTAGCTCATATTTACATTATATCTATATGAGAAATAATTTAAAAATGGTCTCATGTTGGTGATTCATATTACATATGAGATTGGCAAAAGTATAAATGTTCTTGAGGGAATTGTATATTTAATCCAGGCTTCAAAATAAAGAAGTAGAACCAAACACAGTGGGTCTCAGTAAATAGAAAATTGCACCCAAATCCAGACACATAAGTAAATTAGAAAAATAGAAAGAGAAGATCTTAATAGTAGCCAGAAGAACATGCAGGTATCTTTCAAACTACTTTTTGTTATTCTGCTAAATCATTTGTCAGTACTTCCCAACAATGAAAATTGGAAAACCTTAAAATTGTATCTTAAATGTGCTAAACATCGCACATACATGTGAGTGTGTGCACGTGCACACACACACACACACACACACACACACACACACACACATAAATTGGCAACCTAGAATTCTATGTGCTCATCATATGGTTACCAGGTGAACTGAGGAGACCCAAGGTCCCAGGGCCTTGAGCCTCACTGAGCCTTGCCTGAAAAGAGTTGCCTAAGGGTTGTGGTCTTGTTATGGGAATGAATTCAAAGAGAGACCAGCAGCACAGCAGACAGGACACCAAGCAGGAGAGTTTAGTAAAGTGAAAAGTACACTCTCAAAATATGAGAGCGGGAAAGTGCGCGAGAGAGAAAGAGAGAGATCTGCCTGTCCTGGGGATTTTCTTTCCATATTTTATTGACAGTTGTTAACTAGAGGGCAGGATAGTTATTACTTGGGGTGGGAAGCAGGGTTTTGTGCTATTTTCTACTAATTTGGTTGGGGGTTTCTTGCCATAGCATCTGCCATCTTGGGCCTGTCTGGTTTGACCCAGCTTCTTGTGGAGTGCTGCCAGGACAGGCCTCTGAGCTTCTGCCTAGCTTGATTGCTGATCTCCAGATATCCTGTTGAAACCTAACTGCCTAAATTATCTGTATCTAGTAAGATTTTCTTTTAAGAGCAGACAAAGGAAAGACATTGAAAGACAAACAAAAATTAAAGTTAAAATCAAAAGATCCTCAGTAAATGAAATTTTAAATATGTAACTTAGACAAGAATGAATATAATTCCAGATGGAAGATCTAAGATGGAAAGCATCCTGGTAAGTAAAGATAATTAAAAATATGTGTCTAAATATAAATAAACATGAAATGTATTCTAAACTAGCACAAAACAACAAGGAAAGCAGCAGTAGCAATACTAATGTCTCATTACCAGTGTGTGTTGGGGGGACAGTATAGATGCAAATGCTGTAGAAACTTTCCTTGTAATTTTGATGGAGAGTAGCCATTAAAATCCACTTAACTATTTTTGTTACATGGTTCAAGAGAAAAGCCAAGATATGAATGTTAAGATATTAAGGATTAATATTAAAATATTAGACACAGAGAACATAATTTTCAAAGATATAGAGGAGGGAATGGAATAAGAAAAAGAAGGAAAGGAAAGAAAAGAAGGAACTCCAGGTGGGTCTGATTCTAAAATGTATGCCGTTTGTAGCACCCCTTGAATATACCCCAAACTCTAGACTATATTACAGCTTAGATTCTTTTTTTTTTTTTTAAAGGTTTATTTATTTGACAGACAGAGATCACAAGTAGGCACAGAGGCAGGCAGAGAGAGAGAGGAAGGGAAGCAGGCTCCCCGCTGAGCAGAGAGCCCGATGTGGGGCTTGATCCCAGGACCCTGGGATCATGACCTGAGCTGAAGGCAGAGGCTTAACCCACTGAGCCACCCAGGCGCCCCACAGCTTAGATTCTTAAGCTAGAATACTGAAAAGTTAATAAAAAAATGTTTTGATTATTCAATACTTCATTTAAGCAAATAAAAAAGATATGTGGAGGGGCGTCTGGGTGGCTTAGTCTGTTGAATGTCCAACTTTTGATTTTTGGCTCAGGTCATGATTTCAGCATCCTGAGATTGAGCTGTGTGTCAGGCTCTGGGCTCAGACCAGAGTCAGCTTGTCCCCTTCTTTCTGCTCCTCCCCCCCCCACACACTCTCTCTCTCTCAAATAAATAAATAGGATCTTTTTAAAACTGTGGAAAAACATGAAAATTTCTATAATGCAACCCCCCCAACAAAAACACACACACACAAAAACAAAAGAAAAACCAAATATCGCCAACAACAAATCAATGTCTATTTTAGTCTTCCCAAATTTAAAAAAAAAAAAAAAAGTTTAATACTGGGTGTTCTCAAATTTTATGTCATTTTGTCTATAGAACAAGTCTTAGGAATAAGTATTGTTATTCCCAGTGAGGAAACTGAAGCTCAGGGAAGTTAAGTAACTTGCCCAGGGTCCCATAGTGGAAGAGTCAGGTTTCAAATCCAGCCCTACAGAAAGTTTGTGTTCATTATTTTATTATGGCACAGCTGAAATGAAAGATAGTCATTTTAATGGGCTTGTAAATCTTTACTCACACCAAATAATTTGAAAATGCTCATTCTGAGAGTAGAACAGCCTAAGCACAGAATAGAGATTGGACTAGTATCATCAGTCATCAATGAGCATACTAGATTTTTACTGTATTAAATCAACTAACCAAGAAGCCCAGACAAGCCTGACATTCTGCTGATCCCAGATTCCCTTCTCTGTCTTCCCAAATGCAGACATCCTTCACCACTTGAGATCTCTCCTTTTTCTACACAAGGTAAACTCAAAATGTCATGAAAGCTGAATAAGACAGCAACAATGCACACTTTCTGCTGTACCAGACAGATACCTACATAAACATTTTTTTATGAATAAAAGTAATTATCAGCAATACTTTTGTATTTCTTGAATAAAATGAAATGCATACATATTTTTAGAAAAAAAAAAAGAACAACTTAGAGGCACGGGCATTTTCAAAAACTTAAGCTTGCGATTCATAAAACTTCCTGTTAAACTTAATGACTTTAGCAAAATTTCTAAGTAACTGGTAGATTTTACACAATGGTAATAGCTGTAGAATATTGAAATGCATATGAGTTTCATTGATATAATTCTTTAGCAGACAATGGTTAAAATTAAGGTAAAATTGGTTCCAAAATAAAACATCTATTTTAGAAAACTAGGATTTATTGTGTTTGGAAACTCATGATGTGAGTTTGGGGAAAAGCAGCTTTATATTTTACTAAAAGGGACTATTATCTAAGAACAGTCATTTATATAGCTTCTGATTTGGCAATGATCCAATGATATCATTATGATAGACAAAGAAGCGAGGCTTTTCAAGCTTTTTAATTTAGAAAAACAGATTTTGTTTTATTCTTCTATTTTCTATAATATGTTTAAAAGAGAAAATAGGATTAATTTTATAAGGCGAAGACACAAAGAAAAGATTCACTATCACATCCATCAACCACAGTTGCCTAGAGCATTATTTGCTTCCTTCATGAAGAAAAATACATTCTTGTATTCAAACTGCTCATTCTAGAATCCTCTTCACTGGAACAGGTACAGTTGAAAAAGCTGTTTCCCTAGCAGTCCTGGAGTTACAACGCAATTTGAGTTTAGTGATTGAGACCCCATGTTCTTTTTATAATGTAACTCTGCAAAGCCTAGAGCTTTTTATGTGACTGGTTTTGATTAAGTATAATCTGTAATTTTATGTGTTGTCCTTTGTCATCAAGATACCACTAGAATCCTCATTGCATAGTTTCCCTGGATAAAAAATCCCCAGACTTCTGTCAGACCAGGGTTCTGTAATAGACATTCTAGACTGTGTGGTCTGAAGAATGCCTGCCTCAAAATTCCCTGAATAATTGGTTTACATTGTAAATGTCTTAGTTGCATCCATAACCTACCAACTAAAATCTCTCTCTGATGGGAATTCACATTTTAGCAAGCTTCTCTGTAATTCTTATACATATAGAAATTTGAGAACCGGCATTTTAAAGGTTTGAAGAGAGTTGGAGGCGGCTCATTCTAAGGACAAGATAATGGACTTTAAAGTCTCAAAGACTAAGATTATGTCCTAGGAGGAAATTACAGTGTACTCTTGCAGCATAGTGGCTGTGCGACCCTAAGTGCATCCCTTGATCTCTGAGCAATAGAAAGATAGGTAGACAGAGAGATAGACAGATGGCTGGATATATATGTATATAGATAGACAGGTAGATAGATATAGATATCTATTTATAGATATCTATTTATATATATCTATATCTATCTATATCTATATCTATATATATATATATATATACACATAGAGAGAGAGATGTCTGATTTTTTAAAAAAGGAACCCATGATTATCTGAGTAGTCATTCTCTTTACTTTCATAAACCTTCTTCTCATTTCTAATTGCGAGGTTGCTCAGTTCATGGGATTAAAAATGAAACCCTTTCCCATCTTTGCTTGCCCATCATCTCATTTGAAGAAAGGTTTATGGAAACTTAATGGTCTTTTTTTGCAAAACACTAGGAAAGATTTGAGCCTATCCTGTCACTTAGACAACTAATTACACCATTACATGCTGCAATTACAATTAAAGATTTTCAGCTGATGAAAGGCATGTTCACTGCATTCTCATTACCTGATATTTCCTTGCCAACACTCAAGAGTATCATGATTTTGATGAAACAAAAACAACTCAAGGAGCTATATTTGCTCAGTAACATCAACAGAACCGTTCAGGGAGCCCGTTGCAATTCCCTTCTGCCCCATTGCATTTTTCCACCAAGCTCTTTAAAGCTATAGTTTTCATTAATTCCTCACAGATCCTGTCGGCTGCCAAAATCATTAATAATTTCTGCTGATCCAGCATGATCTCTGTGAAACATCACAACCTGTTAGGTACATAGAGCAATTTTGGCAGTAAGCCAGTTAGATCTGGTCTTAAGTTGACTCAGACCGGATCAGTCAAGTCAAATCACTTAGTGCCAGCAGTGCCTGGCAAATAATGTTCTTGCCTTAAATATCCATTATTTACAACATCCTCCTAGCAGTTGCAAAATCAGACAGATGGGTCAGGGCCCAAGGACACCGCCTTAGCATTCTCTTCTTCCTTTTTGACTTATTCCTGCCTAGGATCACCCCTTGGCTTCCCAGCCCCATAAATGCCATCAAGACCAATCACCAGTCTGACGTTTGGTCCATTTTAATTCATCCCTTTCAAGTAATTGCCTAATGTCAGAATAGGAAACTTTTAATGGTTAGAAACCTGAAATTTCCTATGGATTTACCTTCTTTATGGATCTTTAGTAATTAAAAAGTTCTTCATTGTATTAGTTATGACCAGTTATGACTGTGCTCCAAGTAACTGAAAACCTGATCTGAAGTGTTTTAAGTGAAATAGTGATTTATTGTCCCAACTAAATGAAAAGTGCAAAGGCTTCAGGCATGGCAGAATATAGAGATCAAAAACAATGTCTTTGGGCTTTTGTTCCTTTCTCATGGTCTCTCAATTCTGCTTCATTGCTTACAGACAGGTTTTCTCCCCTAAATTCATGAAATAGCTACACATGCCCTGGGATCTCTTATTGGCTCAACTTCAAAAGCTAGGAGAATAGGAACAGCCACTATTAGAGCATTCGTGGCGAAGTTCTATTGTACTTCGCTGGCTATATTTAGATCACATGCATGTCACCAAGCCTATCACTCTGGGGAAAGGAATGGGGGTATTCTCATTTATCTTGAAAACACCATATATCTGCCTTTGGATCAGGTTTGATTATCCCCACTCCTACCATATAGGCTGAGAGTTGAGAGTTGAGACAGATTAAGAAGAAATCTAAGTTTAGTTACAAGAGTAGTGAGAACAATGATGAAAATATATTGTCCTTACAGTTAAACAAAATTTACCTTCTTAGAGGTGTCTCTCATTAATCTGTTATTGATTCCTTATATTCTACACAACAAAAGCTATGTCTCTCTTCTCTGCAATCTGCCGATTCTTGAAGCAATGACAAGGTTCTTTCTTTGGCCTGCAATATATTTAGGATGACTAGTTAATGCAACAGGATCACTTAAGTTTTAATACAAATTTAAGTTAACAGAAGTATAGTATGTAGATCAATGAACCTAATCTCTGGAGGCATATCAGAATTACTTCATAGAACACTGAAAAAGGAAATATGCTTGTGTATAACCACACCAGATCTATTACCTCAGCCTTTGGGAAGATGCTGCCCAGATACATACTTTTTAAAGATTTTATTCATTTATTCGACAGAGAGAGAGCACAAGCAGAGGGAGCAGCAGGCAAGGAGAGAGGGAGAAGCAGGGTCCCCTTTGAAAAGGGAGCCCGACACGGGGCTCTATCCCAGGATATCTGGAATCATGACCTGAGCTGAAGGCAGACACTTAACTGACTGAATCACTTAAGTGCCCCCAGATATATGTATTTTTTAAAAGCTTCACAGAAATTCTCATGCATGATTTTATTTATAAACCACTGATCTTTATAGACTGAGGGAAATTATAAATCTATTATTCTCTACCTGGCCAAACAATAGCAAAAGGATTTTACCTTGTATTAACTGTCTTATTTCAGAGGGACAGAGATAAGTATATCCCATTCATACGGAAATGACCAGAGTGAATCTGTGCCTTTTGAGAAATAGAAGTAACTCACCACATGGATAATAAAAGTAGGCAGTAGCTGGGAGGAGAAAAGAAAAACAACAGTATCTCAGGAGTTACTTCAGAAAATTATTAGAATTCATCTACCCATTTATTCAAGAAATATTTAATGAATTCAAACTATATGCCAGGCCCCAAGCTAGATACTAGTATTAAAATGAAAAATAAAAACAGTAATGAGGTTTGTTCAAAAGGAGGTTACAGTCCAAGACTGAGACAAATATTACATAGTTAAGCTATTTTTGCCTGCAGACCTCAAACCAAAGTGGTTTAATAATGAGAAAATTATGAACTTGAAACTGTTAGTATACATGAGGGAAAGAAGTCAAAGTTAAATAAATAAATGTCTCAGTTACCTTGCTAAATACCCAGACTCTTTTCTCTTTACTCTGCCAGCGTTGGTGTTAACTTTGTCCTCAAACCGATCATAAACTGTTTACTGCAGTTTCACAGACTAGATCCAAATACAAAATAACTAGAGAAGAAGGAAGACTGTCTTTCTTTTTATTTCCATTATGTAAGTGAAGAAAAGAGTCCCAGAAGTCCCCCATCAATTTTTTTCTGACATCTCATTGGCCAGGTTGAGGATACACAAAAATCCTTGCATCCGTCTTTGGGGAAAAGAGAAGGGATTATTAGGAGTGGCTAAACCATATCCAGATGATGTGGATATTGAGAGTGAACCAAATGTCTGCCACAAACATTAATAAATTTCAGAAACAAACAAATTATGAATGTTTGAAAACCTCTACTAGGGAAGTGTGATATCCAGAAAGATTTTCCTGAGGAAACTTAAGCAGAGAGCAAGATAATGAGTAACATTTGAATTAGTAAGGAGCAGACAGGGAAGTTATTTGGAGCCAAGGAAGAGCATGTGAAAAATGTCCCTGGACAATGAAGAGTCATAGAACAAGGGGGAATCATAGAGATATTACTACTCCTATGTAAATGAGAGCCAAAATGAATAAAGGGAGAAAAGTGAGAATTTTGAGATGATGATACTTTCTTTGACTTGAGTATTGGTAGTGAAAATGTAGAGAACCGGACTTGTCTGTTTAGAGGGAGCATTTGGCAAGACTTGAGATGAATCAGGTATGGATTGGGTGGAGTGTTTTGGGGAGTAAGGAAACATATGCTGCCAACAGTGACGTCTGGGTTTCCAGGCTTCCCAAAATAACGGGCAGTCCAGGGAAGTAAGACTGTACAGCAAGAAATAGAGTAAAATATCAGAAAAGGAGTGGCAGCCAGAATAACAAGTTACAGAGGGGCTGCATTAATGCTCCTTAAATCTGTCAGTGGTTCCAAAGCCTAGAGAGTGTCTGCCCTACACTGTGAAAATGTAACCAAGCCCACCAAGCCCCTCATTATAGTCCCCAGAATTCAATGTATTTGGGAATTTAAGTGAATAATAATTCTTGGTCCAAGTGAAACCATTAACCTCCCAGACAGGAGCAGTTTTCATGGAAAGTACAAGATCTTATTGGTAAGTATGGGAGTATTCAGTATTCAGTGCGGGAAGAATGGGCTCCCCAAGGCGCCCCTAGCAAAAAAAAAAAAAAAAAAAAAAAAAAAAAAAAAAAAAAAAAAAAAAATCTTCCTAGTAATAAAAACAAACAAACAAACAAACAAAAAATTAGCATTTCATCATTACCAAATTGGTAAAAAGCTCATAAATAGCAAATAGTGAGCCCTCAATATAATTTGAAAACATAACCCTCTCAAATAAGGATTTTTTTCACTTATATTCTGTTGGTGATCTTATTATATCTTCAAGGGAAAACAACAACAACGATGTATTTCCGTTTTCATGGCTATAGATGCCATTCTGAGTTCAAAAATAGATGAACACCTTTTAGCTGGTCTAATCCATCCTTTAAAAAAATAGTACGGTTGTGTTCTCCTGTTGAGATACTAAATGTCATTCACTCAATATACTAGTAAACATCAAATGGCGTCTAATCCGTCCATTCATCTGTGTTTAACATTTCTTCACTTCATTCTTAATCTCCTCTTTTCATCCTACAGCTTTATACAATCTTAACTCTCTAAATAGTTATCCCACAATGCAGCTAACATTCAAAATAGCATAAGTACTCAACATAAAAGTAGCATGTAATCCCCACTCTGTGGATGCTGGTACTTACCATGCCCATTAACACAGTGGGAAGTTATCCACCTTACCCTACACCCATTCAAATGAGGTGTATATGCCATCAGCATCACAGAAATCCTTTCTGAAATTGGATATCTTGATTTTTGAGTTCTTGGAATTAAGTGCTTTTTAGATTATATCTTCTGACTAGATAGAAACTACTGCTGTGAAAGATATTATTTTATTATGTATTCACATTTTGGTGATTGCATAATGGAAACATGAATTTTACCTGACAGAGATGTGATCAAACACTTCCTTCTTCCTATGGTACCTATGATTGTGTGAATTTCAGTATTTAACAATTTGATCAAAGAGTCATTGCAAAACACACACACACATGACCTCATATGATGTACTGTATGATCACAGCATTTTTTATTACCATTGTTCACATCTATTTTCTAAGCCCTGGAGTCACATAGATATTTCTATCATTGAACTTAATGACCCCCTCCTCCCTGTCTCATTCTTTGTAAGAAGGTCAAAGGTATGTTAAGGCATCAAAACAAGGATAATTGTGCTTAATGAGTTTGGGAACGTTTCAAAATTAAATAGTAGTATCTTTCCTCCATGCTGGAGGCATATTGAATTCTAGACAGCTTTGTTCTAATTTTCTTATCTCATCTCTTCAAACCACTAAATGTAATGCTCTAAGAGGTCCCATTTGTAAGCAGTTTTGAGTTCTAAGAATAATAAGAAAATTTTGTACCTGGGACCATTTTTTCATTGGCTCAACATGTATTTACTGAGCAACTACATACCCATTAAGATTCTAGGTGCTGAGGGTACAGCAATGAACAAAACAGAGGAAACAATCTCTACATTAGTGGAGTTCATGGGAAACTAACTTCCCATTCTAGCACATGTATGTGCATGTGTACAAACACACCAAGTAAAAGGAAATGGGCAATGTCAAGAAAGTGGAACCTCTGATTACGTAAAAGCAGAAGAAAGTCATTTTAATTAAATAATAAATTATATGAACTATCAAGAAAATGAAGAAAAGAAACTAACATCTATTGATTCGCTACTATCTATGAGACATCTTATTAGGTATTTTTAAGTACTGTGGCAACCACAGAAATTTCAGTATAATTACCAGAGATTTCTGATCCATCCATCCACATGTGAACAGAGTTTTGACACATGATAATTTCATGGGGAACATCATCCTACTTTTATGATCTAGACATTCCTGCTATGTAATTGAAGCTGCTTTATTAAGGTGAACGTATTACTGGCTGATAATACCTAACAATCTTAAAATAAGTAAAAATCACATAAAATAAAAGATTTAGATGTGATTAGACTCTCTCTCTCATAAAGGTTCATATTTGGATAACATGTTTTCTTCAGACAGGAAGGAGGAAAAATTAACCATATAGACTCTCAATTTTGACTCAGTGCTGTGTGTGTGCATGGTTGTTTGGGTGGCAAATGGGTGTACATAAAGTCTATTTATGCTAATAATTTTCACTGGAGAAGACGACACAAATTATTCTGAGAAAATTCTTAGGGGAAATGAACTTCCCAAATTTCAAGCAGATGGTCTTATCTAAAAATGTGTCTGTGTAAGAGATTTCCTCCTGCTCTGAAAGCCTTACTTTTCACTCATTATGTATGAGATAGCCTACAACCTTCAGGATGTGTTTTTAATTATTATCACTTTTTAGTAAAGGGATCATGAGATCACACCAACCAGATTTGGCTCTCAGGGAGCAGGGAAGAAAGTTCTCTTTAAGAAAGAATCAAGTACCTGGGTACCTGGGTGGTTCAGTCAGTTAAGCTGCCTACTCTTGATTTCTACTCAGGTCATGATCTCAGGGTCCTGGAATCAAGCCCCAACTTGGGTTCCGTACTCAGTGGAGAGTCTGCTTCAGGATTCTCTCTCTCCCTCTCCCTGCTCTCTCTCTAAAATAAATAAATAAATCTTTAAAAATGTCAAATACTACTCACTTTTGAAAACAATAAATAAATAATAAATACCTTAATACATTTGAAACTTCCACATTCTACATGCAAGGGCAGAGCAAGGAATTAATATGTATGTTATTTTGAAACAGTGCATATTTGGGAATATTTGAGTTATGAGGTGTTCAGAACATGTTGCGTCAAAATATGTTGCTTTAGCGTATTGATTATTTTAAGTTGAAGGTATTTGAGAAATTGTAGATAAAGGGTCTCTGTGACCTTTCCCTTTTTGATGAAAAGAAGGTTCATGGGAAGAGAACATTCTTCTCTCCATAGGTGGACCTGTACAAATAAACCTAATAAAATAACCCTTATCTTCCATTAGTTCCCCCATATATATCTTAATCACTATCTCCTGGTTAGCTGCCCTTACCCCAAGTCCCATTGTCTTATCATATTATGACAATTCATCATCCTTTGTTTAAAAAGGAATATAAAGTTTCTGGCTTAATCTCTTTGGGTCTTCATTTTCTTTTTGAATACTCCCATGTATACCTAAAAATACGGAATAAAATCTGTACACTTTTCTCCTGTTAGTCTATTTTAGGTCAGTTTAATTCTTAGGTCACCCACAGAAGCTAGGAGGGTAGAAGGAATATTTTCCTCCCATACAACTACATTTTGATGAGATCTTTAGTAATACTTTGTGATCTGTAGAATAGAGCTCAAATTCCTCAGCAAATAATGATGCTGACTTTTCTTACCCACTGACTGTAGCATTTATTTCTAATTTCCATTCCTTCTCAGCTGGTCATGTTTCCCAAGGATTCCCTCTGATTCTTGGTTCTTCTTCTCCTTCAATCCTTGTCATTCATCAGTGCCTGGCTCAAAATCACATCCTCTGGAAAGCCTTCTACAAACTTCTAGTTTCCCATAGTGGCACATTTACATATTTACACACTTAATCTTTAATTGTATATATACCTATATAACCATCTCGTTTTTGGCATAGTTTATCAGGCATTCTTTTGAGCCCCCTGGTGACATCCTTGAGGTCAAGCTTTATATCCTACATAGAGGTTGGAGAGCTCCATTAATAAGAGGTATGTCAAAGCAGAAAAAAAAAAAAAAAAAAGAGGCAAGCCTACATTTTATTAACTTCTTTTTGCCATTTTATTTTGTTCCTAATACATTTTGTATGGGAATGATTGATTTTGCCATGTTCTGAGGAACTAGTGCTATTAAACCCTATTTGCATTATCAACTTCAGTTTTTATACTAGTTTGAGGAACTTCTTGCAGAGGATTAGTGTCAGTATTATACTGTTATTGAGGTGTAATGATTTATCTTTCCCAATTACTTATGTTTCCTAATAATTAAAAGTTTGTTTTAACTGCCCAGCAAATGGCTGAATCTAGCTGTTTGTTTTTGTGGTGTAAATGAGGCTCTGATTGTTTTTCTATTGTAGGATGATGCTCCCTGCTAATTTTAGATGATTGTTTTTATGCTTTGCTGTGTCTAGTGTCATCAACAACAGACAGAAGATGCACTCAGAATACACAGATGACAACTTGCTCCTTTGCCTGTGTTACCTGGCATTGCTTGTGTCTGAGCTGGGTTAGAGATGAGGCTGACTATACTTGGTCTGCATTTAATTCCATAACGAGTCTGAAACCTGCTGAATCCTACAGGCTGTATTTAGAAAAAGAAGAAAAGTCCTATTATTTAAAATAAGGAATGCTGTGTAGTGAACTCAGGGAGCCAAGGAAAACTGTTGCACCTTGCTTTTAACTCAAACTTAATATTTGAAACAATAACTCTTGCCACTTTTCTACGTGTTTTAGGTACATGCCAGGTAGAACAGTTGTATACATTAGAAGGTCTATAACAGTGCTCATTCCTTCAGGTTCATCTTGCTTAATTTTCTTGGATTTGTACAATTTTACACCTGGGAGAATAATTAAAGATTATAGTCTAACTATATTTTATCCTTTTTTTTTTTAAATAAACAAGACAACTTGTGTAAAACCATGCAGCTAAGAAGTGGTTGCCCGTGTGATTACAAATGCTCTGTTCATAATCTTCTGTAACAGACTTTTCTTGCTTCCAGATGATGGCAGAATCATATATGCTTCTTTATATCAGCTGCCCCTTTCATTAAAGACATAGAAAATGAAAAAGATTTCTACATCTGCATCTATTTCTACTCTTGTATTTTACTATCTTTAATAATCTATTTTCTAATCAGATTTAATTCATCTTTTTAATCAATACATATTTATTGATCACTTTTTATATACAAATATATTTTAGGCTTTATGGGGGAAAACTGTGAAAAGCTTAATTACTGACCTTACAAAGTTTGCAGTTTTATTGGAGATATTAGGTATATGTAAATAAGCGTAATAAAATGCAACATGTGAATAATGTAAAATCAGTTTTTTTAAAAGCCTCTACTATTTGGGGTATGACTGAAGGGTTTTTTTTTTTTTTTTTTTTTTTTCCCAGTCACTATCTTCCTTCCAGATTTTATATACTGACTCCCTCATTTTGACGGCATCCTGTGTTTAGGTTTCATACATTGTTAGCCACTTTGGATTAATAAAATTTTCTTATTCGAGTATTTGAACCTACTGTGAATGCATTTTAACACTTTATTTTTTTTTTAATTTATTTATTTGACAGGCAGAGATCACAAGTAAGCAGAGAGGCAGACAGAGAGAGAGGGGGAAGCAGGCTCCCTGCTAAGCAGAGAGCCCGATGCGGGGCTCGATCCCAGGACCCTGGGATCATGACCTGAGCTGAAGGCAGAGGCTTTAACCCACTGAGTCACCCAGGTGCCCCTGTGAGTGCATTTTAAAACGTCAGGTTCTGTTCATGCTCCCTTTCGTCCCCATTCCTCACTGCAAGCCGGCCTTCTGTCTTCAGTGACTTAAACAGGAAGGTGTGGGGAAAATGGGGCTGAGGCTGGTCTCAGAGACGATTTATCTGTTGTCTTCTCTTCTATGTCAGAAGGAGAAAGATCAGGAAAAGCACAAATATCTTCTTAGGTAACTGGGAAGGATGACTTCTTCTTCACTATACAACGAATGCCCAGCATGTTGTCTATGACCTAAATGAAAATGAGTGGCAACCCCCATCCTGTCCCCAAGAAGAGGAGCTCACCTCATTCTGTTCTCTTCAGAATTTGTGAGTCCTGGATGAAAGTAGGCCACTGTGTCTGCCTGACCTTCTGGTTGTGCATCTCCGCTGATGCTCCTGTCTCCGAGAAAGACTGCAGCCCCCGTCCTAGCCCTCTCCTAGAATAACTGTCAGATCCAGGAGCACGCATGTGAGCAAACTTCCTTACTTCCCAGGAGCTAGAAGCTAAAGTCAGGCAGCAGCCTTCACCGCCTTCTTCCTGCCCGTGGCTCTCTTTGTCAGGTCTCACTGGTTCCCATTTCCTCTGTTGTTTGCTGCATGAGAGACAAGATCCCTGACCAGACATGGAATGTTATCCTCCTGTAAGGCCCCCCAACCTGTTTTGAGTGGTTCCCTCAAACCACCCTCCTTCTAAGACTTTGAATGTGGGAATGAAAGCAACCCATTCTTTCCCTCAAAGGTATTTTCCTCTCTCCTCTACCTACCTCACTGTCTGTCAACTGACAGTCTGTGTTCCTACCTTTTTGGGTAATGTAATCATCTAGTGTTTCATTGTTCCTATTATAACTTACTAAGTTTGTCTTCTCTATTTTTTAAATAAATTAATGTGCTCTTTTTTTAATCACCTGTTTTAAAAGGTGATCTGTGATTATTTCCCTCTCTTCAATGTACTCTTTCCCTCTGCAACCAGTTTGGAAACCTCTCCTCCTGCTGTCTCCAGTAGTTTCTATCAAAGGAAACAGAAAGGCTTTAGTTATTTAACAATGATACAGTACAATTTAAGTCTTATTTGTGAAAATAAATTTGTCTTTCACTTTATTAGCAGGTACCTCACATTCTAGCCCCATCTTAACTGAGAAGAGCTGAATAAGGTGTGAAATTCTAGTGCTACAAAACAGTGCTTACTTTTTTGGAGGAAAACCCTGTCAAATTGATTTAAATTGATTTCATTTATCTCTAGCTCTCTCATCAAGTACCAAATAATAAATCATTAACATAAATAGCAAATAAAGTGAATACAAACAAATCAGGCAGAAGAGGTAACTATAAGACTATGACAAGTTTTGGCACTGCTTCTTTAAAAGACACTTTAATTTTCCTTGAATTCTAGAAAGTTCCGAGTCTGTCTTATTCATTCCCAAATTATTCTAAAATTTATATTAAATTAATACTTGATGTTGACAAGTTTGTCATTCAAACTGTCTCTCCTATTGATTCCTCCATCTCCTTCTAACATCAATATAGTTATAATTTCATGGAGAGACAAATGGATTTATAGTCAAAATGTCTGAATTTGTGTCCATATGGGCACTTACTAGATAATTAATTTTGAACAAGTCATTTCATTTTACCCCTTGATATCTGTTACAATAATAATTGGGTTCCCTACCTCACAGAGCTTGATTCAGTTTTAAATTAAATATCATATGGAGAGTACTTAAGAATTATAAAGGCTTGGTTCTCATCAATGAGGTTTAAACTCACATTACTCTATGTAAAAACTTTTAAAAATCCACCTTTTTCCCTTCCTTCCTCCCTTCTCTCCTGTTTCTCTCTATTCAGCTTTTGTTTACTTTTTAATCAAAGAGTCCAGCTATACGTACAAATATGGGTTTCATTTTTTTTTTAAGATTTTATTTATTTATTTGAGAGAGAGAGAGCATGAGAGGGGAGAAGGTCAGAGGGAGAAGCAGACTCCCCGCGGAGCTGGGAGCCTGATGTGGGACTCGATCCTGGGACTCCAGGATCTTGACCTGAGCCAAAGGCAGTTGCTTAACCAACTGAGCCACCCAGGCATCCCATGGGTTTCATTTTTTAAGCCATTTAAGATAAATTCTTTCCCAGTAGTTTGGAAGTATGAATTTGCATGGATGTGAATGACTTCCTTTATTAGAAATTTAGAAAACCCTATCCCATTTGTTAAGCACTATGCTAGGTATTGAGAAACAGTGGGGTATAAAATCAGACAGAACCTTAGGTTTTAGTCTGCTTTTCAAGCTTCTTTATGAAAATAGCTATTACTATCAGCATCCTACCCACAGCGCACTAACCTATGAAGGTATTTTCGGTGTAATATGGAATAGGTTTTGCTTCATGAAAAATGCAGGCAACCCCATTGTCTGCAGGACAGGGACACTAGAAACAACGTGGATGTTTCCTCATTTTAAACTTTTTTATTCCAGAGCAGAGGTGGACAAACTATAGCCGATAGACATAATCTAGCATTCTGCAAATTTGGCAAACAAGATCCTATTGGAACCCGGCCTTACTTGTTCACTTACCTATCATCTATGGCTGTTTTTGTGCTACACTGGAAAACCCAGTGCTTGTGACAAAACCCTATGTTCCTCAAAGCTGAAAATATGTACTGTCCAGCCCTTTATAGAAGAGACCCTTGATCCCTGCATTAGAGAAAAATCTTTTCATTGCTGTCCATCACAGTCCTGGCTCTCTACTCAAGCCAGCACCATGATATAATTGACTCTGTTCTCTCTACAATTAACTGTTCTTTGCTCTGCTGTCCCTTCAAATAGAACTTACCCCGTCATTGCCTTTGAAGAAACTTCCCCAAATGGCCTTGTGAGTTCTTTGTCTCCCTTAGTTGCTGTGGCTGGCACCATGCATACAAAAGTAAGAGCTGTCCTGTGGTCATGCTGAACGGCAGCCACCCCAGACTCTGAACTCTTAACGTTTCAACATTTCTCTTGGTTCAAAAACAGTTTTTCTTTCAAAGGAGTATTTGCTCAGGAAATCTCTTTACTAATTCAGAAGTATTGACATTGTAGGAGAGTCTAACCAGGAAGCCAGAGCTGCTAGAGTTAAAAACTGGCAGAAGCTCTCTGACAGCTCCACCGTCCCCATGCTGCTGGGTCATAGTCCCTTTCTGGCCACTCTGATGGCATCTTCCAGGCTGAAGACAGTTCCAAGCATTCTCACTGCATCAGAGCCTTGGATACTGGCCAGCTGGCCTCTCTTGTTCTGCCTGAGATCCATTAACTACAGCCTCTGCTGCTTCTTCTCTGTCTGCTTCCATATTCTCTGCAGCCACCTGTGTCCTTATCCATAACCCCACCGTGACCCATCCACGAACTTAGGAGATGTTTCACATGGAAGGAATACTGACAAGCATTGGGCAAAGGCAAGTCCGAATACACTCCAGTCTATTAATGGGGTGACTTTAAATACTTTGATTGCTTTCCTAGGCCTAAATGTCACCACTGTGGATTTAAAAGCCACTTAACGATAGTGGTTATTTTTTGACTCTATGAATCAGCAAGAAATAGTCAAGTATTTATTTTTCTCCCTTGTAATGATTCTTTAGCATGACTAAATTTTAGAGAAAAGCAAAGAATAAATAAACCAAGACCACATTGCTGGTTAGCAACAGAGATAGGATAAATATCAACTCCTCCCGGCTTTAAAATCCCTACTTTCCCCGACTAACCTATCCAGTTTATCTGTAGTAACGGACCCTAAAGCAACATGATCAGAGTTCTGAGGTCTGAGACAGCAGGAAGACCCCCAAGTTTAGCACTGACAGTCCCACCGAAATAGCCGTGAAAGAGCAAGCAAACTAGGCCCTGTCACCCTGCATTAGGTCTTTTTAAACTGAACTCTTTTCCGAAACAGCTACAATAGTTAAAAACAGGAGTTATTAGAATGTCAATAGAAATGGGGAAGGAAAATAGTAAATGTATCATTTTTAAGCACATGTGTAAGCCCATGGCAACCTATACTTTCATGGACTAGGACTTGCTTTTTTCCTCTACTGGGAATGGGGATTTTCTTTTTCCACACAATCATGGTTAAATAAGGACAAAAATTGCTCCTTGACTTATGACTCCAGGTTGTTGGTTGATTCCTGTCTCATTTTCTCTGATGATCAGTGCTTCTCATGAGGATGGGTTTCTAGAAAGGCTGTTTTTTAGGAAGTCCCAGATCCACTAACCTAGTTCATCATTTACCTTGGTTTTAAACTTTCACTTGCATGTTGTTCTAGGTTTTCCATTTGTCCCAAATGTCAGTTTTATCCAATCTATAACTAAGAGAGATTGTATAAGGAAAATATTATAGAATGATTGTAAAAAAAACCCTGCTTTTTGAATATCTTTTTTTTTTTAATCCATTGACCTGTTTTCACAAGATTGTCAACTTATAGCGCCATGTTTTTCTAACTTCAGTATCTGTGAGATTCTAATTCAGTATGTCTGGGATTGGGCCCAGGAATTTGAGTTTTTAGCAAGCATCCCGATGGAAGCAGGTGGATCATTGGACCACACTGTGGAGTAACCTTTAAATGATTGCTGTATTATTTATATCCTACCGTGTGGCACAGTGCTAAGTGTTTAGTAATAAATTAGTTGAATGGATAATCAAAAGTGCTAAATATAAATAAGACAATTTATTCACTCAGTGATGCATTGTTTCAGTGCTCAATGAGTGACTGTCATGTGTTGAACATTATAGGATTATATGTGTGTGTATATATATACAATACATGTATGGACACTATAACTAGAAAAAGGCACTTTATGCATACCCCATGCTTCCAAAGAGCATGAAGTTTAGTGGGGGTTTGGAGAAACTAAAAATGTCATTTCATGGTGGTATTTAGGTGTTATTAAGGTGGAAAGTGTACAAAAGAGTGACAACAAAAATAAAAAAAAATAATATCTTATCTCTTGTGTGTTAAATGAATTATGTGAAAATAAGCTGGTAAATTGTGAAAGGCAATAGATACGCAAATAATAATATTTATAAATCTCTCCCCCCTTTATAGAGATAGCTAGGTACCCCCAGCCTCATTCAGTGTGTTGACTGGATGCCTCAGCTTACCTTCCTTACCCCACAGGGTAGCAAATTAGATATTTCTATCTGAATTTCCATCAAAGGAAATATATGTTGCCTGTCTCTGTGGCTTAAAATCTGCAGGACTATAGGTTGTAGGTAATGTCATGCTACCTGAACTTTAAAATGTTTTTCAAACTATAGTAACTATTAAATATTTAGTTGAACTTCTGGAAATAATAAAAACCCTTGTCCTGAGGTGCCTAAACAGAGTTTACCTCTCTACCAAGCATGTAAAATGATACTGTGGTAAGGTAATCCTTAAAGTTACTTCACCTAAGAGCACCTGGGTGGCTCAGTGGGTTAAGCCTCTGCCTTCAGTTCAGGTCATGATCTCAGGGTCCTGGGGCTCAGCTCAGCAGGAAGCCTGCTTCCCCCCTCTCTCTCTGCCTGCCTCTCTGCCTGCTTGTGATCTCTGTCTGTCAAATACATAAATAAAAATTTTAAAAAAGTTATTTCACCATATGATTTTTTGAAAACTGTAAACATATTTTACCAATAGTCAGAATGGACAGTTTGAACTTTTTTTTGGGGGGGGGGGATCCATGCACTATCTAAACTTTACATAATGGTGGACTTCAATAATATAAGCATTGAACTTGCATGAAGTTCATGGAAAGTAGTAGCACATTGAAAATTCTGTGATACATCACTAAGAGTTTTGGTTGACAAATACTTTTGTACATTTTTTTCCCCTTTGAGATGTAGTATTGTTTTGTTTATGCAATATGGGATACAAAATAATGAGAAGTAAAAGGAAGAAATGTGAATCATCTACGTATTAATCAAGGGCTCATAGAGACTATATATTCAACATGACATTTTCTACACAGTGTCCCTAGTTCTTTTTTTTTTTTTTTTTCTCCCCAGTGTCCCTAGTTCTTAAATTGCTACTTGATTTCATGGTGAATGTGTCTTCATGGGAGAAAATATGAAAAGCGGAAAACAAACTATTCATCTTGGCAGTCAGTACTCTGAACTTAGAATTTAATGAGTGCTAGACTTATAGAATCAGAGTTGAATATAGGAGACGGAATGGACTGTTTGGAACAACGTCAGTCCTTTTTGTCCCCTAGCCTATATATGAGGCACACTAAGTTATTCTGTGTTCCCAAATAATTTCCATGTAGATTCTGTATTTTGAGACACTTTCTGGCTAGGAGATTTTAGGAGACGTTAATAGGAATAGGACGTAAAATTAAAAAAAAAAAAATCCAAGTTAGGAAAATTTTGAGAGTCTGCCCAGAACACCAGTGGCAGCTCAGGCAGACCACATGGAACCGCTGGCTGAGTCCACTGCATGAAAAAGACCCCCCCTCCCCCGTCCAG
Organism: Martes martes; assembly: GCF_963455335.1. Lineage (NCBI taxonomy): Eukaryota > Metazoa > Chordata > Mammalia > Carnivora > Mustelidae > Martes > Martes martes. Next base: position 38,084,364 of record NC_137900.1, on the reverse strand, counting down.
GAAGGCTCCACTTCAAACTTTAAATGTATTAGAAAAATCGAATGCTTCTAAAAGCAGATTGCACCTTATAGTCTTGTTTTTCAAGTTTAAAAATTTCTTAAGAGAGGGTGATGCCTGTTTGGGATTTATGATTATTACTCATGGGCTTTATGGCCCATTCTGCTTTCCCACCGAACACCCGCATCACGTCCACCGGCGAGCATCCAGAGGCAGGCTCGTCGCTTCAAGTTGTTTTGATAATAATTTATCCTAGAGTCGGACTCCATTGTTCTGCATGTATTACATGGAACTTCTATGGAACATCAAACATATTTATTGATAGGAGAAAATTGTGTCTTTATGAGTGTTTCTGTAATGAAATAGGATGAGGGATGTGGAAAGTCACTGGCAGTTTCAGTTCAAGAGGCACTCTTCAGGAAGAGAAAAATGGAAATGTTTTTATGAACATGAAATAAAACTCTAAAAATGATGAGATGTTCTTCTAATACCCACTGTTCAATAATATATAGTCATAGTGTCCTTTGTGAATGAAGAGGGCACTGTGGATTCTCTATGGCTGCCAAAAGTGTTAAGCGTTCGCAGTTAGAGGAAATGAGGGTTCCACACCTATTCCTTTGTATCCTCAGAGCCTGGACAGTGAAACTCTCACAGATACTAAGACCCCTTCGGTGGTTTTTAGAAGGGTACCGATTACCACGTTAGCGAGAAGTTCTTTATCTCCCCCAAGCACCCCCATTCCTGCCCTCCACAGACATCAATGCAAGAGAAACCCGGTCTTAAGTTTAATGCCTTTGGCAAGATAAACCTCCACCTCTTGGAGCACTGGCTCGCAGTAAAGGCTATTACCTTGTTGGCCATGTACCATATCACTTTGCTGCCTGCTAATGCTTTACTCCTTTCTTTTCTTTTCCCTTTTAATTTGCATTTAAAAGAGCTAACAACCTCACTTGGCAAAGCTAACTGCTGATGTAGCTAACGATAAAGCACTATGACATCACTTGAATCTCAAAAATTAGAAGAAAATAAAGAGCTAACATATATTATTTTTTTTTCCCTAAAGCCAGAGCCTACTTTAATTTTGTCAAAATTGTGAAGAAGAGCTTCCCAATGTGGGCTAGGTCATATGTGGAAAAGTCAAATTGGGAAACTATAGGGGGTGAGAAGGAGCTGATTGTATGGGAATAAAGACCATTAAAAGACAATGAGAAATACAGGGATACATGGAATTCTCCACAGTGAGAGAAGGCTTAATATTTCATTTTGCTTAGTTTAAAATTTGGAGACAACAGTTCAGAGAAACACAGCTTTTCTTATAAAGCATGTTATGAAAGCCAAACCTCCCAATATTTCCAATACGGTTATCAAACTATCTTAATTTTGTACCTGCCCTGTGTGAGAGATTAGGTTAGTTAATGGATAACAGAATAATTTGACATAGTTTTTCCATTTAAAGGGCTTGTAGTCTGCTTGAATATAGTCATTCACAACCTTTTATGTTCTGGAATATGTATATCTTTCTTTCTCTGCAGTAGGGATGTGCTAGTCTAAACATATCTATGGATTCAGCAGCTTCTTCTCTCTAGAGGATGGAACAATATCACACACAGTAAGAATCAGAAATTAAAAAAAAAAAATGACTTTATAGCTCCCAGACAAATGGAACATTCTATTAGAAGGACTTTAAAACTGAGGAAAACTGTGGAAGTTTGGTGATGCTAACTCTATGTGTTGAAAACAAGCTATCTATCCATCCTCCAGTCCCCTTTTTCATATGTGTATGATTCAGGTAGGAGCAGTGTCAAAATCAGTGAATGTCAAAGTTGATATAAAAATCTTTAAGAACTATTTTAATTTGACCACTTCATATGCTGTTTATACTTCCTGTCTCTTGAGGATTTTGTTTTATCATTTATTTTCCTTCTCTTGTATCTTAAACATTCGGTTTTTAGAATGTTTCCACTTTCATACTTCCAAGTCTCTCTCATCTTATGGGAAATAATCCAAAAATACCACCTTGGTCCTACTTATCTTTACAGCAGTTCTCTTTTTTCCATTGTCAAGTATTTTGAAAGAGTTCTTTTGCTCCAAGTTTGTATCTCCTCATTTTTTGTGCATTCATTCTGGTATAATATGAAATGTAGACTCCCTCCCCCCCAATTTCATTCTTCCAACCATTGACCTTGATGTTGCTAAAGCCAAAACAAGTATTTTTTCATTCTCCCTCTTGTTTTTTCTGTGGCTTTTCATTTCTGAAAGTCTGTTTGCTTCCAGTACGATCGATACTCTCTTGCTTTTTTCTACTCTTTGGTAGCAAGAGGTAATCATATATTCTAAGCTCCCTATTGAGGATTCATTCCTCTGTTCCTTAAATGACAGTGTTTCCCTGAGTCCTCTCCAATACTGTTCACTTTTTTTCCTATACATTCTCCTTGGGTGATTCCATTTATATTCATGGCTTCAGCATAACCTGGAAAGTTATGATTTTCAAATATATATTTTAAGTTCTATCTGGATAATAAGCCTATATAAAGTAGTATGTTTATCAGTCATTCAAAAAAAAGTAAATTACTTGTGGACAGTTTAGTTAAGTTTTATGATGCTTATGAGTTAAGATAGTAGTTATAAGCACAATCATAGTATTGAGCACCCACTGGTTTTAAGTCTTGAGTCAGTTACTTGACCCTGAGTAAACTGCTTTAATTACAAGCCTTTGTTCCTTCATTTGTAAAATGAAGTACCCACTTCATAAAATTTCCATGAGGACGAAGTGGGATCATAATTGTGAAGAGCCTGCAACATAGGTCACAATAAGTAGTAGTCCTTATTGTAATAAAATGATCTCTTGAACAAGTTTCACCTCGAGTTGTAGAAAGCCAGGGTGGCACTCTGAGCCCAATCAGGAAAGAGAAACCATGTAGTAAGTTAAAGCAGGATAGTTTAATATAAAGAATCATCGATTCTGGTAAACATAACTATAAGATATAAAGAAATTCTCTATGATAATCTAAGAGTGAGAGAAAGTACTGTATCTAAAGAAGGATAAACTTGAAAGGGGTTCAGACCCCCTGGAGAAAATGTAGTTTGGCCCCTGGAGAGCAGCTGACCACTGGTTTGGCCAAAACTGGTCCGGAGCTGCTCTGCAAACACCAGGCCACCTTCCACAGTACAAAGAACAGGCAACAAGCAGACGATGGCTGGATCTGCAGTGGAACTCCAAGTGCCAGCAGGGGTGAAAGGTCGTCACAGCTTGCTCTTTCAAGAAGGACTGACTCCTTGGTGTGTGACCTTCTGGACGCAGGCGGCAGCATGCAAGCTGTGCCGGGTTTGTCAGAGGAGTCCCGGCTGTCTGTAGAAATGCTACTGTCAGGATGAGGCTGAAAGATCAAAAGACCACATCCTGGGCTTGTGGCCGCTGAATAGTGCCTCACCAAACGGATGATGCTACAAATTGGAGAAGTCTCTACCTCCTGCAAGATCTCTCCTGCTGCCCTCTACTGAGAAAGCTTAACATTGTACATTTTAAAGGAGAAATGCTAAACAAATGTTGTTGTTTGCCATATTGAAGGTGTATTTGGAACTGAAAGGCAATGAATTGATAACTGACACAGCAGATCAGCTTAACAAATACAGAGATAATCTAGAAATCACAACACCGTAAAAATGTGTTCAAATACTGTGTTTTGCTCTATAGTTCTTTCAGTTCCGAGTTTTTTGATATGAAAAATTGGCTTATATATGTATAAGGTAACTTCAGTTCACAATTTAAATATGAATATCTATTAGCTCATGATACTTACGCATGTGCTAGAAAACAATTTAATGAATTACAAAATAGCACATTGAAGAGATGCTATGGTCTATTGAACCAAAAATCCAGTTTTTGAAAACTGCCTACACATAATTTACCTATCGAATGTCAGTTTAAAATTTGAACAGTAGGCCATAACAATTTTTATAAGTTTTGTGTAAATAATGACCCATTTAATATGTTTTACAAAGAAGTATATTTTAAACAGTCTTTCATATTTCTTTGGTATATTCTAAGAGGGGGCTCATTTTCCCCCCATTACATAAAAGGGTTTTTTGGAGAAAATAATATAAAAAATTATATTCCAGAAGATTTGATTTTGATTCCAGAAAATTTGATTCCAGAAATTTTACAACTAAACACTTTGTGACCTCAGGAACCATACCTTTAATTCCTTTAATTTCAATATCTCTAATAATAATTTTTACCAATAACTGGCCATTTATTGAACATCAGACTGTTCTGAGTTCTTTTCATGGTTATCACATTTCTTAATACAGCAGCGAGGTCTTATTGTCATCATTGCACAGATTAGGAAAGTGGGGAGCATTACCTGTTCAAGAGAATCACCTTGGAAGCTGAAGGGCTGGGATTTGAAATTTTTTGTTTGTCTCTGAAGTTCCTACTGATTTTAGGCATGTTTCTAACTCTAGGTCAATGTGGGGATTTATATTTCATAATCAAAGGTGTTAAAGTTAGTGGCAGTGCTTCTCAAACTTTCATGGACACAAGGATCCCCTGAGGACCTTCGTCAAATACAGGCTCTAATGTAATAGGTCCTGAGTGAGACTTGAGATTCCAAAAGGCTCTCATGTGGTGCCCATATTACTAGTTCATAAACCATATTTGGCATAGAAAAGGTAAGTGACAATGGAGCTGTAACAGACCAAGATATTAATGATACCCAAATAACTTGAAGATCAACTTTGGAATTTATCTGAAGGAGTTGAAAACTTATCTTCACATAAAAACCCACACACAGATGTTTATAGTAGCTTTATTTACAGTTGCCAAAACGTGGAACCGAGAAGTCTTTCAATAGGTGTATGGATAAAATGATACCTGCAAACAAAGAAGTATTATTCAGCACTAAAATAAAAACGAGCTATCAAGCCCCCTGAGAAGACATGGAGGAAACTTCAGTGCAAATTACTAAATGAAAGAAGTCGATGTGACAAGGTCACATACTATAAACCTTCGACAATATGATGTTCTAGAAAAGATGAAACTGTGGACACACTAAAAAGATGAATAGTTGAACAGAGTTAGAGAGGGTTGAATTGTTTTTATTTATGTTTTTTTTTGTTAGGGCACTGAAAATATGCTATGATATTATAATAATGAATATATGCTATTGTAAATTTGTCCAAACCCATACAATGTAAATATTGAGAGTGGACCATAGTATCATCTATGGAACTTGGGTGGTTATGAGGTGTCACTATAGGTTTATCCTTGATAGTAATAATAATAACTATTATTATTATTATTATTAAAAAAATACCTTTCTGGTGAATGACTTTGATGATGGGAGAGGTGCTACGCTTGTGTAGGGCATGGTGTACATGGAGATCTCTATAGTTTTCTCTCAATTTTGTTGTAAGCCTAAGAATGCTCTAAAATAAAGTCTAAAAATCAAATAAAAAATGTTGACAAAGGAAAGGACGCTTATTTATCTACCATACCTAGGAATAGCAATCATGAAGGTAATTATCATTAGAACTCAAGTCAATTTTTTTTTTTAATCCAGGTAGGAGAATGCTTAATTAAACTTTTAACCTGACAATTTAATAACTAAAAAATACCTTTTGTTAGATTTGAGTTATTATTAATTTAACTAGTTACATCTATTGTCTATGTAAATCTACTTATAAACTTTTTTTTTTTTTTTTTTTTTCAAGACAGAAGTAGGGGAAGGGGAAGAGAGGAAATCTTAAGCAGGCTCCGCACACAGCATGGAGCTGGTCATGGCTTGATCTGACCACCCTGAGATCAGGACCTGAGCCAAAATCAAGAGGCTGATGTTTAGTTAACTGAGCCACTCAGGAGCCCCTACTTATAAACGTTTTAATACTAGTTTATATTTGTTGAAAGATTTCTGGTTACAGTTTTCAAAATCATTTCACATGTTAAGAAATCACATACATAAAATCTGTAGCTTTGTTCAGAGTATAGTGCATGGACCCACAGCATCAGCACCATCTGAGAACCTGTTAAAAAGGCCCATCTCAGGCTCCAACTCAAACCTTCTGAATCACGATCTGCATTTAAATAATACCAACACTAGGTTTCACATGCATAGTAAGGTTTGAAAAGGACTGCTCTCCAGAAGCTGTGATTTGAAAGACCCACGAAAAATATCCTTCAGTGGTGTTTGTTAAAAGTGTGTATAAACCAAATATATTTTGTAAAAAAATAAAATTAAATTAAGTTAAATGGTGACTATGTAATCACACAGTAGCAGTGTTTATATTGACAACAAAGTGTTTCCTATATCAGCATGAATCAAAATTGTCCAAGCAGAGGCTGCCTTTGAAGAACATTTTATTTCTTTCTTTTTTTCTCTCCTTTTTGTTTTCAATTTTGTCTTCATCATCCTTCCATTTTTTTTAAGATGTTGTAGTGAAAAATTATGATAATTACTGACTTAGGATAATTGGCTGACACTGATCATGGGTGATTATCCCATCAGCATTTTGACCCTTGAAGGGGAAGAAAAGAAAGAAAAACAGAAACAGATCATAAGAAGAAAAACCACTTCTTTAATTTTGCTGTTGACTTGCCCTTTGAATTTCATACTGACACCTCCACTCTGGCCTCAGCAAAACAACAGGTGCAAACTGCAGATGGATCCCCTCGCAGTGGCAGACAGACACATCTGCCACTGGTTACACGAGTCTCAATTTGAAAGATGGCCAGCAGCAACCAGATTTGTGTCCTGGGGTGGCAGGGCAGAGGGCTTCTTTGAACAGTCAGGATACTTATAGGATGTGCTATTTTCGTCTGAGCACTCAATCTAAGTCTACATTTCTAAGTTTATTTCAGAAGCTTAAATACTGATTTTCCCCCCTCCTGCGGGGAGGTATAATTAAACATCTTTCTTCAAGCTAAAAAAAAAAAAAAAAAAAAGGAAAAAGGGACCTTAAATAAACATATATTCAATTTATGTTTACCTCATATTTATCAATATTATATATATAAAATTTGCCCAAATATCATAAATTATGCTCCCCAAACTGAAAGTTTAAAGTATATTGCAATAAATGTCTTAGTTCTTTTTTTTTTTCAATTTTGCTCTCAGAAACACATAATGTATTTACGTTTTTGTGAAGCAATTGGATGTTTGTCAAGTCTTACATATTTAGTTACTAAGGCAAATATTATTCTGCCAGTTCAAAATGTGAGTTTGTGTGTGTGTGTGTACATGAGAAAGAAAGAGAGAATGAGCACAGTTTTAATATCTGAAGGAGACCTGGATATGTTTTGATGTGTAAGATAGATCAGAATTTAATATTTATACAGAATTTAATATTCTATACTTCAAATGACTATTCCAATGTTGGTATTTTTATCCTTAAATAATTCTGCATCAGTTAATGAATATACATGTGTTGCCACATAAGAAATATATGTATATGTCTGTGAATGTATAATTAACACACATGTATATGCATGTATTTTAAAATCATGCATTTTATTAATTAAATTAACTAAATTGAATGCATAATTCAATATAATTAAATATATAATTAAATAATTAAAATGCATGCATTTTAAAATCATGATTACCTAATATACAATGAATAATATAACTATATAGGAGAAGACTCTACATGTCTATGTTTCTATAGCTACATACAGAGTAGATGAGATCAAATATTTTGTACATTGGATTTCTGTTTAATTTTTAAAACAATATTATTTCCAGTTAAAGATAGTGTTATTGACACACATAAATATACAACATTAATAGTAATCAAGTAACTACAAATCTGAACAATTAGATACCATTTATTTTCCCTATAAAATTTTCAAAAATTATAACGATCAATATGAAGACTCAGTTCACTGCTGGTAGTCATCTGATATGCCAGATATGTATACTAACCAGTTTTATGTGCAAAGATGCTTACTGAAGCATTTTGGTATTAATGGTAATTTGGAGACAACTTAAATTTTCAACAGTAGAAATTATATCACATCATGTAACCATTTTAAAAAGTACTTTGTTAGAACACTGAAACACAGAAAAAAATGCTCACAATATGAAGTTAAATGAGAAGACAGAAAATAAAAAAAAATTGAAAGAACTCTAATTTTAAACACATGTTCAATCAATATCCATCAAGTGCCTACTTTTTTTGTTTTTTTTTTTTTGGTTTTGGTAAGCACTGTGTAGGTATTTTGTTCACTAGTGAACAAACAAAATGGAGGTTCCTGGTCCATATATATCTTATGATTAAGTAGTAAAAAAGACAAAAAAACAAAATGATTGAAAGATTTAATAGTAAAAGGTTGATGGTAAGATCATAGGTGAGCCATACATTATTTCTACCTCTCTGTCTCTTCTAATCATCTACATGGAGTATGGGTTACTTTTACTGTAATAAAAATACACATATTTGGGGTGCCTGGGTGGTTCAGTCTTTAAGCATCTGCCTTCGGCTCAGGTCATGATCTCAGGGTCCTGGGATTGGCCCCGTGTCAGGCTCCCTGCTCCACGGGGGCCTGCTGCTCCTCCCTCTCCGACTCCCTCTGCTGTGTTCCCTCTATAGCTGTGTCTCTCTCAGTCAAATAAATAAATAAAATCTTAAAAAAAAAAAGCCAAATATTTAAAAATGCAAAGACTATCAGAAAAATAATAATACTACTTAAAGTGTTGCTTAACTAGTACTATAGTACCAGTTAATACTAGTGTTAACTAATCCTTAGTCCTTTTCGAGTATTCAACCATTCCCTCTAGACTTTAAGCTTCAGACTGTATATATTTTTTTTAACGTTAAACTTCAGGTCACATGTATATATACACACATATATACATTTTACTTTTTCTCCTTTATTCTAGTTTGTTCTAAAAAATGTTAATGAAAATAAAATTAGTTGCAATTAATATGTAAATATGAATCTTTAGGCCTAGAATTGGTTTGCCTGGCCCAATTTAGCTGTGTAATTCTAAACAATTATCCATCCATTTAGGGTAGTGCTTTGATAGTGCACATCTAGTTTGAATTCTCTTTGTAATGTAACTCAATACTAATTTACCTGAGACTGTATGATCTGTGATTTTGTCATTTAACCAAATCATTTTTACATTTGCATCTAATATTTTTGAAAATATCATGTTTAATGTCTGCATAATGTTATAGTTGTTCAAGTACTAAGTAGGTAATTATTCTCAGTTGCAGCATGACTATTATTATATTGAAATAAACTACATTAAAACACCTGTTGATGGATTCCTAGCTTACCTCTACTGGGTTACACACTGCTGAGTGTCAGATTTTAGCACATCATCCCTTGACATCTCTGTGTCAGTGGTCCCAAGCACGAGTGTGCACGGAGATGAGCCCACTAACATGACTATATGGAGCAGGCTGGGAAGAAGGGGACAAGAGCTATTTGGAGAACTTGTGCCATGAGTACAAGGAACAGCCATCATTCAGCTTCAGCCAGTTTTGCCAATCAAGAGTATTAGCCTAAATTTTCTGATTTTTTAAATAAATTGAACTCCTTTTAAATGTAAACTTTCCCAATTAATTTGCCAATCAACCAAACACAACATACTAGCCAACTGGATTTGGTTTTCCAATAAGGGGAGTTCAAACTTAGGAAATTTCCACATTTTCACTTGTTATAACCTTCTTGAGATAGGCTTTTTTGTTTCTGTTTCTGTTTTTTTTTTGTTTTTTAAACATAGCATAGGGAAAATTTTTAAAGAAAGGCTTAGAATTTCTTTGTATGTATATAGATACACCCTCACCCTGAATTGGAGTCAGGTTTATTGCTTTTCAATCAGATGATTCTATTTTAAGTTTGTTATTTTAAGTGTGTACTTGCTTTTTAAATTGTTAGGTTTTTTTAAACTTTCTTTTGATAAGAAATCAATGTAGGTTCATAAATGTCATGGATAATCATGATGAGAAAATAGGGAAATTAAGTATATGTGTACAAATCACACGTCCAGTCTCTTGCTTCTTAAGCATTGTATACTCTTAGGTCTATAATCTAATTTTTAAAGAAAATGCAATGTATAATAAATATTGAGTTTGGAATACTATGTATAATCACAATGTTCTAGCATCCCAAAAGCAGACAGGGAAAATAAAGAGCCAGAACAAAGAGAAGCTTTTTTTTTTTTTCCCCCCCAAACCAAGAATAAATAGTAAACCAAGTCTTAGTGACTATAAACTCAAGGCATCTAGTCATGGAAGAAGGTAATTTTTATAAAGTAAGATACAGAATAATCTACCAAGGTATCAGGCAAAATTGAAACTGATAAATCTACAACTGTTAATAAAGTGCTTGGCAGAAAATCATAGAGCAAGTTCAGTCCTACCAGTTCATGTGCACAGCTGTCACCAGAGGACAGGGGTGAAATTCTGACTAGATGCAAAGGCAAAAACACAGAAGCTAGAGGGAAATTTCATGTCATTAACATTGTGAAGCAGCGCTTTCTCAGCTCAACAGCCTCAGTGATGACATTTTGTTTATCTGCACATCTATATTCTATTCATGGAATTCCCATGAGACTCAGGTGGTGTCCCTAATAGTCTTCTAACAGAGATGCCCTTGGCAAAGGACCACTGGTTACTTTATGGGGAAAGGAGGTATTTAGAGAGATATTTGTCTTGAGGATCCACACTGTTTTAAGAAAGGATGATGCCCCCTCCTGTACAACCTGAATCCCAAAACATTAGGGTGATGTGAAGGTTAGGTGAAGGTTTAAGGAAGAAGAAGTATTACAGAGGTCAAATTCCATGCTCCAGATGTGATAAAATTGTGCACATTACCTAATCTATCAAAACTTAAATAAATTATTATTTTAATATAACAACAATAGTAGTAACTGATTGTTGGTAAGCAACATGCGAGGAAATATATTGTGTATCTCACGTGAATTGGTTAATTTATCCCTAGGTCACTCTGTGAGGTAACTACAATTGTTACATCTATTTTCAGATATGGAAATAGAGTAAGTGGCAGAGCTGGAATTTGATCCTGATCAGTTTGATTCAGGAGGTAGTAAACTTAACCTCTTTGAGTGTCATTATGTTTAGTTGTTTGCTTGGTAGTCAGTCAAGTCTGGTTCTAACCCTTATTTAACCCAAGCCTTCAAAACGGAAGGTCCATTCATTTTACCAAGCTACCTTTTATTCAAATGAGGAATCTTTGGGATGCAGCTGATTACAAAAACCCCTGAGAACTCCCTCATTCACTTCAAAACTAGGAGAGTTTATTTATCCTGCTTTAATCAAATTATAACTGAACCAAATGAGAGTTTGTCCACTCAATGCACAGCAAGCCAATAAAAACTGATACAGAGCTATTGCAGTGAAGAAAAATAGACTGTTAATGATGTGGTGTCACCCATGAAGCTAATGCTCAGAAGTCCTGGACTCCCTAATGGTTGGCAAGTGAGGATTTTTAAGAGCACAGTTTGGAGGAGGGGTCTCCTGAGAAGGTGGACACTGTTGATTGGAGGCCCATGAGACCAGGCTAGCAGATGTTCCAGGGCCACTTCATCAAGTCCCCCAGAGGTCTTCTCCATCTTGAGGGATTTGGAATCTGAAAGACATCTTTATTCCTTATTTTAGAAATTTCACTGAGTACATCTGATGATTGTATTTATTTGTAAGATAGTGGGGTTGGATTCCTGCAGGTGCTTTGGCCAGTTTAGCTGTGCCTGGGGAAGATATGACCTCTATTATTCATTCTTTCATCTGAACTGACAAGATGGAAGCCAGCTTTAAATGTGATTGAACTGTGATTTGTTCAATTTATGCCATAATCTAAAATCATATTGCTACTCTTCTTTTTTTTTTTAAAGATTTACTTATTTATTTATTTAAGAGAGAGTGAGAGAGGAAAGTAGGAGTAGAGGGAGAGGGACAGCGAGCCCAACAAGAGGCTCAGTCTCATGACCCTGCGATCACCACCCTGTGATCACAACCTGAACCGAAACCAAGAGTCAGACTCTTATTCAACTGTACCACCCAGGAGCCCCATATTGCTACATTTTTAATGTTTGCTTTTGTAGGGAAGTAATTTTTTTTTTCTTAACTTTCTGGATTCTTCTGACTGGTCTATTAGTTAAATTGATTAGCATTTAATTTTGTACTTATGGGATCCCCACAAAGACATGAAAAGCTTCAAGACAGGAAATCGAGGCTTCTCTTCTATCCTGAGATAGTTAAGTGGTAGGGATCTGGGGCTTATAAAGGAAGGGAGACAATTAACAGAAAGATGGTAAAAGCAAATGTTTGGAAAACAAATATTTGACCTGCAGAGTCAATGGGACACAGAGAGGGATTTGGACAAACATCCCCTTAGTTTGGTACACTTAGCCTGTACCCTTTGTAGATATTTCTGGTGGTAACTGTCTTCCTAGACCAGGCCCTCTAAGTTCTCAGAGGCAAATAAGGGCAAGGTAAAAGTTTCTGAATCAGTGGGGTCTTAATTGCTTTCAACTCAGAACAGTTCATATGACAAAGGGACGCAATTTGTGGCAGGCAATTTTGCTTTCCTTTACTTTCAAAGGCCTTTACAACTCACAAGTGAATAAACAATTGCATTCAGTCTGTATAAAAGGTGTTGTCATTCAACTGTTTTGCATTGGGGAGTTTTCCTTTGAAGGTAAATTCCTCTGAATTGTGCGGCCCTATGAAAGCAGCTTTGCTCACCACTAATGCTGCACTATGCTGCCTTATGATATGGCAAAAATGCATCCTTTATAGTAATGACAAAGAGTCAGATTTCTCCGCCGAAATGAGCTTTCCAGATAGTTCTGTATGCCTTAAACACTGAAAAACAACACTCAAACTACAGCCTGTAGAGGATGCTAAGACATAATCTGCGTGCTTAGAGGATATTTAGACATAATTCATGTGTGCTTCACTCTCAGTTATTTTCTTGGGCTTTAAGAAATTCCTTTGTCCACCTCAATCTGCTGTTTTAATAAAGACTTCAGTAGTTTTTCTGATGTCAGAGAATTTTCTTTTTAGAGGCATATATTATCCCAGATACCTAAAATTTTTATGATCAGAAACTTTTATTTTTTTAAGATTTTATTTATTTGAGAGAGAGAAAATGCATGCGTAGGGGGAGATACAGAGTGAGAGGGAGAGAGAGAATCTGAAGCAGATTCTGAGCTGAGTGCAGAGCCTAATACCGGGCTCAATCTCATGACTCTGACATCATGAACTGAGCTGAAATCAAGAGTTGGTCCCTCAGCTGACTAAGTCACCTAGGTGCCCCGATCACAGACTCTTTAGCTTAGCGTATAAGTTCACAGCTTTTCTCTAAGATTGCCAGACTTTATCAGGTGCATAACTTCCCAAATATTGGAGGAACTTTATTCTAGTGGTGTGATGCACCCATTTCGTAATGGAGGATATAGGAACAGGCAGGGATAGAGGGAGGAAAAAACTGAAAGCTATTTGTAGCTTAAAAAAAAAGAAAAAAAAACAGATTTCATTCTATCATACAATAAGCTTCAAAGAAATTGCTGTTGTGTTGAGCCCAAACTAATTATAATGAGACAGGACCAGATAATGATAATGTGCTTTGATTTTAGAATGAAATTCAGGAAATAGCTCCAGGGTCTGTTTTTAATGACATCTCCATTGATAAAGGATGTAAAATTTTCCAAGTCTATTAGCTAGTCGTTTAATAGTAAATTTGACCAAGTGTAATGACACCTACATTTTCTTATTAGAGTGCTTATGGTTATCTACATAGTAAATGGCAAATTGGAGATTTATATGCCATTTAAATTAGGTTACATCTAGGAAAATTCAGCCTGGGTCATCATGGGAAGACTGCTCTTAAAATAGTCTAGTGGAACATTTTAGGTGGTTTTCTGTAGTACTAAGAGGCATTAATATAATAAGAGATTCCTTTTTAGCAGAAGAGTTATTTAAATAGACAGCTGGGCATTGTAGTGCAAAACAGGCAGCAGCTTAGTTTTGCACTTTGGCCTTTACTTATAACATAAAGGAGTCTCATTATGACAAGCCCCGTTATGACAGGAAATCTGTCTAATGCAGCTCATTCTTGCTCTTAATCCAAGGAGATTTAACTACCAGAAGAATTAATCTCACTAATAATAATAAGTAACATTTGTAAGGACTTTGAAGTTCACAAAGGATTTTTCCATATAGATCCTGCCCTTGTATCATTGCCCTTACTTCCTAACTTCTTCTTGACACCAGTCTCAACTCCTTCCAGTTCATTCTCTGTATTGATGGTCAAAACACAAATTTCATCGCATTATTTTCCTGATTATACATCCGCAATGTTTCCTTATTGCCTACATAGTACAGTCTAAGTCATTAACAAACCATACAGTGCAGAAAATATCACTTGTGGGGAAATCAGATTTTCCATGATGTACACACAGAAATATAGCAAAATGTATCGAAAAGTTAAAGATGATATTATAGGGAGGAATAGATGTAAATCTTTGCATAATACTTAATACATAATAGCCACTCGACAATAATGTTCTAAACTTTATTTCAGTGTTGCAAGTACTGTATTATAACATATCCTCTGATGTAGAATTTCCACAAAGACTCAGGATGATGTTATGGTAAGGTTCTCAGAGTATAAATTGCGTGAAAATACTGGGCAAAAGGAAAGGAGATGTTTTGTCAGATGATAATAGAATGCTGTAAATTCCTATTCAAAGAGAGTTTTTTTTTAAATCTGAGTTTATGAATGTATATTTCACAGTTGAAAATAAGCTCTGGCCCATTAGATTTTTACCTACATAATATCAAGGACAACATCTTGATAAAACAAGATTGTGAAGTTCATAAGAAGTTTATAAGAAAGTAGTAAAATCTACCTTTCCATACAGATTAACATTTTTGTTCTTCTGGTTTCTTCTGGAATCTGCATTTTTCTGTGAATTATGAATATTTCTTGGTCACCAAATGTTCTCTTAACCTACATTCATTTGGTAGTACACTAAAGAACTATTGAAATGTGATTAAAGACCAGGAATGTAAATGTTTTGGGCGTGGAAATGGGTCTTATTTGACTTTTTCAAATGTGCTCTTGAAAATTTGCCACTCATATGTACAGACATGACTTAAATTTCTAAATATATTAAGGCATGAAAAAGGAGATACGGTTTGAGGAAATGAGTGTAGTAATGCTTGTTATGGGAAGGACCAGTGCAAAATTGGCAGTTGAAGAACACTTTATGGAACATAATGTATTTTCATACTGTTTTTAGAGTTAAAAAGATTTCTTATACTGAATGTTGGAACATCCTTCTTTAACAGCATTCATTCTAAGACATACAAATACATTAATTTGTTAGAACTAAAATTTCACAAATCTTTCTTATATATAAATCATTTAAATTACAAAGAACCAACATTCCCTTCACAAAGTACGAATATACCCTTTCTTAACTTGAATCTTAATTGGACTTGATAAATATAATTTGATTTTCAAGATTGTTCCTATCATGTCTTATTGAATAATAAGAAACACATTTAAATTTGTTCTGTATTTCTATGGTATATGTTGTCACTGAAACAGTATTGAATTGACTGGATGCACTTTGAATGTTTAATTATACCCACAGCTGAAGATTTGTCACTGAGATGGTGCTATATATTTACATGTGTATACAAAGTAGTATTGTTCTTTCACTTTCAGTGCTAATGACTGAAGAAAACTGGGAGCCAACTCTTAAATAAGACACCTTTATGTTTCCCAGTAAAAAAAAAAAAAAAAAAAGAAAGAAATTTTAGAAGTTAAAGCAAAATTATGTAAATCCAAATTAATACTATAATATTTGCAATAAAAAATAAACAATGAATATTGGAACACTGAAAAAATTAAAAAAAAATAACAACAAGAATTAAATAACTTTTTAATTGTATATCTTGTATATCTTGTTTGGTATCAGTTGCAATTTATGATAAAGAAAAGTAGGTAAGACATTTTTACTCTTCCTACTGGTTTTGGGATCTCCATGTATCTTATAGCCTAATATGGCTTATATAAATTTTATTTGCTATTTCTCACAGTTTTGAAAGTAGGGGCACCAAAGCTGGATATAACCGCTGGCACTTAAACATCTTAGAGCTCTCAGTTTTTGGGGGTTCCTGTTTATATTTGGTTTTGTCTAACTAAGTGTCAACTACTCATGTGCATGCAATTGGTGGGACAATTCATTTCATTGTCCATCCCTGCCTAACATGGACAATACAAAGGTATTTTGATCAAGCCTGCAGCATATGTTCAGTCGTAATGTCTACTCTTTTAGAATCATCCTATCTAGAGGTGTATCTCATTTATGCATTACCTCTTCTAATCTTCCTTTAATCAAATATTTGCTGCATTTTAACCTAATCATAATCATTGTTCTTACAGTTTAAACTTGACCATCCATTATTTAAGAAAGTAATTCTTTTTTTCTTCCTCCTACTCTCATTCTCATGTATTTTGTAAGACAACCTAATCTTTTAAAACACATAAAAGCCAATTTAAGGACCTTTAGAAAAGCAATTTTCTCTAGGATAACACAAGTTATCATTCTCATTATTTAAAACTTTATGAAATAGCTGAATCATTCACAGAGATAGGTTGGGGTAGAGAAAATAAACCCATAGTGGTTGACTGGCATTATTGGTCTTCATAATTAAAAGGTAGAGGAAGAACATGGGGAAATAACTTTTCCCTTAATGAAAGAACTTTTCAAAGATTATTTAGAGAAGATTAAGATATGATAACATTGGTGAAACCACATGTCAAGGAAGACCCCATCATAGCAAAAAATCCTTGTGTGTATGTTTTTTACGATGAAAAAACTCACAGTTACACGTTACCTACAAAGAAAAAGGACTATGATGTAGGATGAGTTTACTTATATATTGCATCTTTTAATTCCTACAACAGTCTCTTAAGGTAGAAATTGCAATCCTCACTTTAGGTGTAAATTACCAGGGCAATACTATATTATATAGAATAAAATTCAGTTGTTTAGAATGAATTGGTGATTACTGTTTCACCATGTGTTTAACACTTTCTAGATGCTGTTGTTTTTAAGGAAAATTGGTATAAATGTAAAAATTCAATATATTGGTGAGATCAGTAATTGTGATCCTTTCAATATTTAAAAATCCATTTTCTGGGGTGCCTGGGTGGCTCAGTGGGTTAAAGCCTCTGCCTTCGGTTCAGGTCATGATCCCAGAGTCCTGGGATCGAGCCCTGCATGGGGCTCTCTGCTCGGCAGGGAGCCTGCTTCCCTTCCTCTTTCTCTGCCTGCCTCTCTGCCTACTTGTGATCTCTGTCTGTCAAATAAATAAATAAATAAATCTTAAAAAAATAAAAATCCATTTTCTCATTAAATGAAAAAGGGCTGTAATTAAAGAAGAAGAAACCAGGATGATTTGTATCATTAATTTTATTATTTACATTTTTTCATATTAAAAGTTAATGTTAACATGTGTAATGATAACATAGTATTTTTCAAAAAGTCTGACTCCCACAATTACTTTTAATAAAAGCAAAGATAATAGGAAAGAAGTGAACAATGTTACATAGTTTTGTGAAAACATAAAATATTGAAATTGTCCGACTTTTTTGTTTGGGACCATTATCTCTTTAATAATGTAATGAAAATAGTAAAAAAAAAAAAAAGGAAAGAAAAGAAGATAGTAGATCATCTTCTCAGAAGATCCACATGTACATACACACTAATCCTCCAATCCTTAATCAATTAAAATCACTTTAATGTATGCAGCAGTAGTATGAAATACAGAATCCACAGATTTATGATGACCCAACATCATATAATTATTCATTCCCTATAGTTTATATGCTTACCCCCAAGGACTCCAAACCCCCCTCACCCTCCACTATTTGTTTTCCCTAGCACTTTCACCATCCAACATACTATTTAATTTACTCATGTATTGAGTGTTCACTGTCTGTTCCACTTCCTATAATGCAGCTTTCATCGGGACAAGGGGCTTTGTCTGCTATAATCAGCAGTGCACCTAGAGCAGTTTCTGACACAAATCAGTCCCTCACTATTTCCTGAACCAATAAATAGATTTATGGAGACCGGATATCTTATACGAAGACTTACAGCCTGAAATTTGAATTTAAGAACCTTTCATTGAATTGTTGATCCAAATGTCCCTAACTCTATCTTTTCAAAAGTAATAGATCATGCATATTTTATAATGTTTTGGGGATGAAATAGTGAACATATAATTTTATAATAACCGTATATTACTTATATGACTCCACAGATTGTTCCCTGATTTAGCTATAGAGTGTGGAAGCCAAAGCCAGCACTTCCCAGAAGATTATCAAATATCAGTATTAAGTGTCAGTTTGGATTGAAAGTCTCTTTAAGGGTAAATTGATTTTTACAACCTCCTAATGACTAGAAAAATTTTATCAAAATAATCATAACTCATGTATTATTATGATAAGTAAATTATTAAATTCTGAATTACACACACACACAATTAGATCTTTGTCCCCCGTGTATTACCCTGGTTGTTACCCATGCTTTTTCTCTGATTTATTGACTGGTTTTCACTGTTTTATTTTGTTTTCCAGCATTGTGCCCTTTCTCTCATATTTTTGGGCCATTTCTCAAACAGAATATCCAGGTTTCATTACCAATGGTAAGATAAAACCATGGACTTAAAAAGTCACCTTAATAACCAAATGTATCATGAAACATACAAGTAGGGAAAAAAAGTCTGTGAGATCACTTGCCAATATATCTTTATCACAGCTGCTATTGAGAAGACAGACTGATAAAATGTGAGAAGATAATTCAGATTGTGTGGGGAAGGAAAAAATCTTACACTTAGAGACTATTCATTAAATTTTAGTACAAAGGAAATTTGTTATATAGCTGAGTTATCAGCCAGTGAGTGAAAACAGAAGGATGAACAGTTCTGCTATAATTGTTGTAGAATACTACCCAAGACGTGTGAGATTTGGCCTGAGGATAAGTGGGAAAGAAAGAACAGTTAAAGGGAGCTCATCAAACAGTTGATATTCTTTGTTGGGGCTGGACTCTTGATTGTCAGATAGGAGGAAGCAGGCAGATGTCAAAACTATGTTCATAGTTCCTTCTCTACAGTGACACAGATCCTGTTAGACACTTCTCACACTGAAATAAATGACTCTCTTCACATGTCAGTATGTTAGACTAGAACATTTATTCTCCATGATACGACTAAACCTGAAAACCAGGGCCAACTGGCAAACAGTGAGTGAATGAATGAATGAACGAATGAGATCTCTGAGTGGCATCCACAGAGAATGAGAGTTTATTACGTTTGTCTAGATAAGGAACATACTGGGGTATGAGTTTTTATTTGTTTGTTTGTTTTACCTAAACTTGTCAATTACACTCATTCCTACTATTACTCACTTTCAGCTTAAATTTCATTATTATCTTCTCAAATAATTTGTTATAAACACTTAACCAGCAAGTAACCTCGTTCCTGTGTTTTCTTGTACCGCAGTGATACCATTTTTTGTTTGCTTGACCAGTCTGTGTATCCCACACACATGAGAACACAGCAATTGAGATATTAACAATGTTAAATAATCATTTTCATTAATAGGATCTATATCTCCATTGATTTAGGTCTCTTTTTCCTTTCATAGTTTCACAATTTGCTGCATGAAGTCTGTAAATATTCTCTACCCAAATAACAACTAGGTATTTTATAGCATTTTCTTCATTGTGAACAGTAGCGTATACTGTGTTTTCTGACTTGTTATTATGTAGAGAAACGTGCTGGTGTTTTTAAGTTTACAGAAGGCCTTGAAATGCTGATTAAAACATCTGGAATTTTAGATATAGGGGTGAAAACGTAGAGAAAAACAAAGAGGAAAGTAGTAAATTAGACAATAAGTTTGATGAAATTACTCAGAATCAAGTGCAGAGAAATAAAGATAATATAAGAAGAGGTTGAGAAAACTGGAAGAGAGAGTGAGGAGAACGAGTCTATGGTAAAAAGTTCTAGAAGGGGAGATTTGAAATTGGTGGAAAAGCCATATTGAAATAGCGCCCAGGAAAGCCCAGGCCTGTGCTGGTGGGACTTGGACAAGTCCAAGAGGGCATGAAACATGGTTAATGGCACGGAATTTTGGTTTGAATTAATATCAGTTAAAGTCACAACTCAGGCATTTACTAAAAGAGTGAGTGGCCTTGTATAAAATACGTGTTTTCTCTAAAGCTCAGTCTGCTCATCATCCTAATGGGCATTGTGTGAGCTCCTAATTTATGATATTGTCATGGAACTCAGAAAGATAATACAAAGGTACTGTTCAGTATTCTGCCTGGCATATAAGCACTAAAAGAGTGTCACCTGTTATATAGGATTCTAGAAGCATAATGCTACTTATATTAATATAAAACACAAATATATTTATAATAAATTAATGCAATAATCAATATACTGTATATAATTCTATATCAATTATTGTCTTAATAATAACATAATGATTCATATACTACATATATTATACTAATATTAATTGTACAGAGGTGCTAAATGATATTTTTAAAACCTATCATGTGGTTAAATGCAATGTTCTTGGGAGATGAGACCATTTATTGTGCATATCTAGCACACTATCTATCATCCTGGTAGTAGTATAGTCTTCTCATTTGTCAGCTCAAAAGGCTCCACTTTGGGGGTTTAGGAACTAAGGAGCTAATGTCAGGCAAGGGGGCACCTTAGATTAAAAAAATAGTAAAGCTTAGATCATTTTTCAGAATCACACAGCTGAGAGTGATAAAGCCAAGATTCAAACCCATGTCCACGTCTATACACATTTCTTTCTAATAAGCCACTATGAGAGGAGGAACTGAGTCACTGAAATGCAGAATAAGTGATGGGGGAAGCATTAAAAATATGTTTACCAATAATGTAAAAAAGAAAAAAGGAAGGAAGAAAGAAAGAAAGGAAGGAAGGGAAGTAGGTAAAAAGTAAGGAAGGAAAAATATACTATGAATGAATTTTAAATAGGATAAGAATTTGGGCATCGCTTGTAACAAAAAAATTAAGACTTTTTCTTTTTAAATAGATGTTTTAAAACGTCTAGGAAAGAGTTAAATAAAAAGATTTATATTAGTTGCCTCTAAAAAATTCTTTATAACTTTTCATACTTTTCTACCATGAAAATTTTATTACTTTTTGATAATTTCATAAAAGTGACTTTCTTAAACAAAATGCAGTAGTCAAGGTTCAGAAGAGCAAGAAACTGCATTTGGAGTTAGGATTTTGAAGGAAAGCAATAGTGTCTCATTATAATGAAATCAGAATATTTAAAAAAAAAAAAAAAGAAAAAAAAAAGGAAAGGACGGGCTCCCACATCCTTTCCTTCCTCTCATACTCCCCTCACCGGTTTTCCCTTAGATTTTTCCTACAAATATGGTAGTGCAAAGTGTGTACTGTACAAGGGATCCAGACTTCTTTTTTTTAATTTTATTTATTTATTTGACAGAAAGTGAGAGAGAAATCACAAGTAGGCAGAGAGGCAGGCAGAGAGAGAGGAGGAAGCAGGCTCCCCGCTGAGCAGAGAGCCCGATGCGGGGCTCGATTCCAGGACCCTGAGATCATGACCTGAGCTGAAGGCAGAGGCTTAACCCACTGAACTGCCCAGGCGCCCCAGGATCCAGACTTTAATCCATTGCCAAGGCGACACTGCATCCACCAGGAGAAGATAGTTCTTATTTGGTAACCTTTCCCCTCGTATTTTTGCATGTCGGTGCTATGGTGGAAGCAAGGGTCTTAGCTGTGAGGCTCTCAGGACTGAGGATGTAGTGGGGACAGTGGGAGTAAAAACACGAACCATCAGCTCTTTCCCTGAGCCAAGTGGCCACTGAAGTCCTGCATGTGCGGCAGAATACCATCTGGTTTTTCTCCTTTCCTCTACTGATAATCATACCATGGGCTATTCCCGTACTGAATCAGCAATTGGACAAAATACTCAAGGCGGAGGATATTAAGCTTCACTTTTTTTTTTTTGTTTTGTTTTTGAGATTTCATTTTATTTGAGAGAGAGAGGTCGTGAGCAGGAACGAAGGGTGGAGGGGAAGAAGAGAGGAAGAGGGAAAAACAGACTCCCTGCTGGGTCGGGCTCTGTGCTCAGTGGGAAGTCTGCTGGAGATTCTCTCTTTCTCCCTCTGCCCTTCCCCCTGCCCCTGTGCTCGCTCTCTCTCTCTCTCTCAGACAAATAAATAAACCTTAAAAAGAAAAGAAAAGAAAAGAAAAAACATAAGACGCTAACAAAAAATATTAGTTATGGTATCAAGGAAAATTAGGACAGGATTGTGCTCTTTATCAACACTGCTAATTTAGTATTTGGCATACTATATTCTATTTAACATTCTGGTATTTCCTTATTTTAATGCCAATTTTTTTCAAATATCTCTATATCTTTCCATCTGTTTCTTGTTCACTTGCCTGTTCTGTCCATTTGTAGTACTGAACTGAAACTACTTTCTCCACCATCATCCATGACACATCTTTCTCTTTTTCTTTTTTTTTTTTTTTTTAATTTTTCACAAACCACTGATGTTTTTATTGTTCCTATCTCTTGAATTTCTGGCACTGTTGACTTCCTCTAGTTTTATAAAATTTTTCCCACTTTTGGTTTTGCACCGCTACAGTATTTTTGTTTTTGAACAGTTCTCTAAGGATGCATGTTTCTGTAATTATCAGGTTGAACAATCAGTACTCCAAGGGTATCATCCTAAAGCAATTTTAGCAGGTTTTTTCCCTTCCTGTCTTGATTAATCTATGGGATTACTTCTTTATTCCTAAATGGAATTTAAGACTTCCATTGCTTTTTAATCACTTTCAAATATAAAATGTTGTGAAATCAGTACGGTTAATATGCCATTGTCAACTATAGTGATAAGCATTTTTAATTTTGTTTAAGGTTATGACTTTTTTCCTTTCTTACTTGAATGGGCTGATAGCCTGCAATGGGGATGGTCACTTTTGTTTGTCTTTGTCCACTTTTTGATTTTAACTATGATTTTGATCCTCCTCCTTTCCCTCCTGCCCTCTTCATATTAGAGCTCCTGCAGATGTTTAAGGGCCTCTTCCCTCTCTCTTATTATTTCCCTTAGTTTCTCAGACACTGGGAGCTTCCCACCTATAGCTTGTTTGACACACGTCAATGCTTCTTCATTCTTGCTAATTACTTCTTTCTCAGTCCCAAAACCTGCTTTCTCTGACCCTTCCAGTTTCTTTATAGTAGAATAGTCTTGTCAAAAAATGGATCCCAATTTTATTCATGATAAAGTTTATATACTGACTTGTGGGATTTGTGAATAACTATATATAGATAGATATGTATAGCATATATACATATCTATCTATATATACTATATATATCTTGTATTTCTGAAAGACATCTTAAATTAAGGGCCAGATGTTTTTTATATTTCATTTTACCCAAATATTTAGAATGAATTTAAGTTAATAATAGTTCAGTGTATTGTCCAATTCACATACATAATCCTATTAGGTTATTTATTTATTTATTTATCCCCTTTTATTTATTTATTTATTTTTTACATTTTTTAAAAATTTAAGTTCTTTTCAGTGTAACACAATTCATTGTTTATGCACCACACCCAGTACTCCATGTAATACATGCCCTCCATAATACCCACCACCAGGCTCACCCAACTTCCCACCCCCCGCCCTTTCAAAACCCTCAGATTGTTTTTCAGTCCATAGTCTCTCATGGTTCATCTCCCCCTCCAATTTCCCTCAACTCCCTTCTCCTCTCCACCTATTAGGTTATTTAGATACTGATTTAAAGAATATGAACTGGTGCATACGCTAAAGTCTTTATTCTTTAACCACATCCTAGACTACATTATTTCAGCTTTTTGTTTGTTGCTGTAGCATCTGAAAGAAAACTTGCAATTAATCATTCCTTCTACATTTTGTTAGTATTAGAAAAATGAGGCTACCATCATAAATGATATGTGAGGTGATTATTTTAATGAGGTGATGTTTTAAAACTATTTCTGTATATTAACAATAACAGTTGACCTCTCTATATTTAAAAAAATGATGTTCTTTATAAAGTAAACAACGGAAAAATACAGTATGATATCATTCTTCCAAGAACCATTAAAGAAATACAAAAGGTCCTCTGAATACTTTGTTGAATATGTAAAGGTGTTTACATGTGATACTTGCATAACGTGTAGAACACTCAGACAAGAATTATTCTGTTGACATGCTGTTTACTTTTTATGGCCTTTCTGATCAAAAGATACTCACTAAAGAAACCTTTACTAGTTCCTATTTCTAACTCATCATTATGACTGAAACATTAGAATAAACACTATATAAATCAATACCTATTTAACTTAAGTGGAATGATAAACAATGTACACATGCCTATTCTTTTGCCCATGAATAAATATATGTACTATGGTTATTCTTAATTACATATATATTTTCCTAGTTAAATACAAACTTTTCCAAAGAATGTGTGTGTTCATAAGATAATGAACACTCCAAAGAGAAAAATTCTTTGCACTAGATGATAATAAGAATAATGTTTTGCATTAGTTCCATTATAAAGCCCATCTTGAGAACTGACAAAATACTTTAACATTGGTATCTAAGGAAATGTATCTAATTCATTTATCTTTCAATGCTTGCCTTTTTTTTGTTCTGTTTTATTATGTTCTTCCTTTGTGTTCTAAAATAATCCAAACTAAACTGACAGTTTTAATGCAATGAGGATACTATAGAATTGCAATGACTGCATCATTAGCTACTATCATTTATGTACAGATACTACAGTGCTATCCTACACTATCATGCCAATAGATAGCCAAGACTCCAAACACCTTTACTCAGGCGACAGATGTCCTAGGTCTTGGGAAGCAGATGTCTTCCTTGGTTAAGGAAAAGCATGCTGAGGTCATTAAGGATGTCACTCTTTATGTACAGTTGGTGGATGGGTGCTGTGCTGTGTTGAGGAAGGGATGAGTTGTCTAGCTGATAATTCATACCTTAAACAAAGGCTAATGATCAGAGGAAAATGACTAAACTTCCTCGATGACCTTAATCTTGGCTCTCCCCTAGTTTTACTTCCAGGACAGAGCATCCTCTCACTTAGGAAGATTATCTCAGCTCTTGGAGGTGCTCTCTGGGAAAGTCCCCATGCTCAATCTCTTGGTATTTGGTCCCCACCTTCTTGCAATCTGGAGTGACTTCCTCCCACATTCTCAACCTTTCCGTCAAAGTTACTGCCTCTTGCCTCAAATCCCATTCATCATATTCTCTCACAGGAGTGTTAAATAGATTATTTAAATCCAAGCAACAACAGGGGCTCCTGGGTGGCTCAGTGGGTTAAAGCCGCTGCCTTCGGCTCGGGTCATGATCCCAGCGTCCTGGGATCGAGCCCCGCATCGGGCTCTCTGCTCAGCAGGGAGCCTGCTTCCTCCCTTCTCTCTCTTCCTGCCTCTCTGCCTACTTGTGATCTGTCTGTCAAATAAATAAATAAAATCTTTTAAAAAAATAAATAAATAAAAAATAAATCCAAGCAACAACAATAAAACCATGTTTCCTGTTCTTTAAGGAGAAACATTGTCCAATATTCAAACCACTACAGAAGTGAATACAGATATAATATCAGATATACATACATGTGTGCATGTACATATTTGTATTCCTCACCTTTTCTGCAGTAGAGAAAAGGAAGCTAATATTTTTCTGTAGTCATGTTTATGAAGGTGGGTGATTATACCACCACTACTACTATGCATTCTCCAAGTGTTAATTATAGAAGCAAAAATGAAAAGAGAAAACCTTAGTTACAGTGGCTACATAGATTTATTTTATATGTATATTAATCTTTTATTTGTTTATTTGATAAAGAGAGAGCATGAGAAGGGGGAGGGGCAAAGGGATAAGTAGACTCCCAGCTGAGCAGGGAAGCCCAGCACAGGGCTTGATCCCAGATCCTGAGATCATGACCTGAGCCAAAGGCAGATGCTTAACTCACTGAGCCACCCAGGTGTCCTATTTTCTAAATATTTTAATTATCAACATCATCATCATAGCTAATATTTGGTGAATAGTTACTATGAGTTAGAACTTTTCTGCACACTTTGCATACATTTTATCAGTTAATCTTTGTAATCAAGTATAAACTTTTTGTATCTCCATTTGGAGGAATTGAGTCTTAAGAGAACTTTAATGTTATTTTGCAAAAGACATATGTTCAATTTTAAGGCAAAAATTTATCAATTTTAGTTTTTAGGTGTTACTAGTAAAGGTGACCATTTTATGGTGCTTATTTGTTGTTTGAAGCAATCCATGCCATCTCCTCTTTCTTAGGTCATTGGAGTAATATTTACTCCTAAAGATTAAAAGTGTTGAAAATTATCTAATAGTGAGGAAAAAAATACAGCTATAGTTTTATCTGATATGTGTTTAGTTTTTTATTTTTTGAGAGTAAAAACAGCACACTGTGGCAGCATATGACAGATAAACTCAGAAAAGTCTTTTTAAAGATTTTATGTATTTCTTCCATAGAAAAATTAGAGATTTTTGATTACAAATATATTCACTTTTTTCACTTATCTCCTAATATGTTTTCTTTTACAAATATTTTCTGTTAATTTAAACCCAGTACCTTGTTCTCCTGTTATCTCTTTTAAATATAGGACAAGTAATACTGATTTGTAGCAATTAAGACAGGTTGTCAGTTTCTGATTCGTCAGTAAGCCCATGGAAAATAGGATATTTCTTATGTATTTAATCAGAGCTCTAAGACAGCATTTAGCACATAGTGTTCCAGTGATATTTCAAAATGTTTAATAGCATTAGATAGCTTTTGAGGTAATTATGACTAGTATTCACAAATACAGTACCAAGATTTATGTGTCACTGGCGTTTTCTTTTTTGAATCTAAAATGCCATGAGCTATAAGACAAATCATTATTTTTATAGAGCTCTACAAATGGAAGGAAAAAAAGCTAAATTATTCCATTGGGTATGCATTTTGATTTTAGGGATGTTAAAATTTGAAAAGCAACATATGGTAAACACATGTAGCAGTAATTGTTACTATTTGCAGCTATATGAAGTCCTGTTTATGAACAACGGAAATAGCACAAGCACACAGCCCTGGTGGGAGCAGAAGCTGGTGCATGCTTCCTGGAGGTCATTTTGCTAATACCAATCTGGAGCTGTAAAACCATTCAGATCTTTGGACTCTGTAATTCCTCTTAGCCAAAAGAATTAGTGAGTGATGTGAAGATATTTAGGAATACCTTCTACATGTTAGGTTCTGTCATAAGCATTTGGGATTTGTCAAATGAGGGATTAAGGATACTTGTCTATATTTTTATTTATTTTTTGAAGATTTTATTTATTTGAAAGAGACACAGAGAGATAGAGAGGATGAGAAAGGGAGAGCACATGTGGGCAGAGGGGTAGAGGGAGAAGCAGACTCCCTCTGAGCACGGAAACTGCTGCAGAGCTCTATCTCAGGACCCCGGGATCTTGACCTGAGTAGAAGGCAGATGCTTAATCCACTGAGCCACCCAGGTGCCCCAATATCCTTGCCCTTATGAAACTCACATTCTTAAAGAATATAGAAAATGATCATGATATAGTGCACCTTGAGTAATATATGTATATGTGTATATATATACATATGTAATATATAATAATACATAATTACATATATCTATATATATAACATATATAATATTATACATATAATTATATATAATATAAATGCTTTATAGAACAGTATTTGCTGTATGAGCCTAATTTGTAATTATATTTTGACAAATAGAAACATTGCAAATGTTCCACAGTGATCGGCAGAATGTATTTAACCAACTGAGTTTTATTTGCATTTGGGTTTTATTTTATAAATCTTAACCAGATTTGATTATTAAAAAATTAAATCACTTAAATGGGCATGTTTCTCTTTTACTAACCAATCTGTATGTATCCTAGTTTTGTTCTGTTTGTGTAATCTAAAATTCTCAAAACAGAGTCTTTATGGAATTCTGAGCCTTGAGAGGCAAGACTACATAACTGGGATTCCCTTTAGTAAGCACTGACTCAGTGATTCTTAAAGTGGGGTTTCTGGATCAGCATCAACAGCCATTAATAACTTTTTGAAATGCAAATTTGGGGATTCCACTCCTCACCTAATGAATAAGAAACTGTGGAGCCCTGGCCCAGATATCTGTGGTTAACAAGACCATTCTGATGTGTTTGAGAGGCACTGTAGTAACTCATACTCAATTGGAAGGAAGCAAAGTGATGTTTGTTGGGTGGCTACCAAGAATCAGTCACTATAGTTGGTGCCTCAACTAAATTATCGCATATAAATTCTAACAACACACAAGAATGTATCATTAGCAGAGTCTTCTCCTAACTAAAACTATGCCCTTGAGGGAGTTACTTAGCTGCTCAGTTTCTCAGTGAATTTATCTATAAAATAGACATAATAGAAGTGTCCTACTATTTAGGGTTGTTAGGAGGATTAACTAAATTGACTAGTGTATGAAAATTCTAGAACACCTGTAATTCTTATGTGTTTGTGATCATCATTACTATCATGGTCCATTGTAGTCATTACTCTTGCAGTCTCAGTAACGAATAACTCACCAGATGCCGTACAACTAAAAGTTAATCATAGGTTTGATACAGCCTGAAACTGTTTCTGGTTTGTATTCCTCTAAAGGAAGGCCCATTTTTCCTCCTTTTTCCTACTAGGTACAACAATTCTATTTGTACCATATATTTTGCATCCTATGTTCACATATATTTCCCTTTCCTTTGTTGTTTAACATTGATATGATAGACTGGTCTCTGTAACTGAACATCATTAGTGAGGGCTAATGCTTTATATTTCCCAAAATCTGATATTGTGTTTAGACATGTAATAAATATATACTTAATGAACACTTGTTAATTGATGAGGAAGATCAAGTCAATGGTTAAATCTTTTTTCAGATGCCAGCAAAATGGGGTAAATCTGCTATGCTAGTGAAATCAGAGATTGAAGAATCATATTAAAGAAAAACATTTTCCCTCCATTGTTGATAGGTGTATATCGGAATAGCCTACATATGTAAACAAGGTTACAAACTTACATAGTATCTCACTAGTCCCTGTCATTTATCAATGTTCAACCTATCTAGTAGAAGTGATGGATAAATATGCAAGTGTTCATGGGTTTTTCTATTAAAAAAATAAAAGAAAAAAGAAACGGGATATTAAATAGTTAAAAAAAGGTGTTTTACCTCATAGAATTGTGGGAAATATATATCTTGAGACTAATTATTTTAATATGGTTTGCATCATTTCATATGGAAGGTTGACAACTAGAAGAAATAAGAATGTTTAATAAAGTATTTTCAACATTTAAATAACAAATGCTTAGGGACACAAAACTCAATCCATAAAATTACAAATTTACTACATACTCATAAGCACATAATAATTCCCACTATGCCAATCATATTAGATTTTTTATTGTATTAAATGTTCACTGAACCAATATATTTCTCAAATATTATATTCTTCTTTGGTGATGGGAAGCTGAGACAATCTGCCCTCAAGGCTACATAATTCAGTATAAAATGTAATTAGTAGGGTGCCTGGGCGGCTCAGTTAGTTAAGCCGCTACCTTCAGCTCAGGTCATGATCCCAGGGTCCTGGGATGGAGTCCTGCATTAGGCGCTCTGCTCAGTGGGGACTCTGCCTCTGCTTCTCCCTCTGCCTGCAGCTCCCCTGCTTGTGCTCTCTCTTTCTCTTTTTGTCAAATAAATAAATAAAAGTTTTATTATTTTTTTTAATGTAACTAGTGGCTGAGTTGAGGGGTGCTCTTGCGATTGGAGTGGGAAAATGAAAAATAAGATATGTGAGACTAATAAACAGATGGACAACAGCCAGACCATATATAACAATAGAACTCTAACCAGCAAGCCGAGGAGGACAAACCACAACCTCTACAGCAATTGGCTCAGAATAGTCAGGAAAGTCCAGGAAATACAGGACATTTTCAGGAGGATATCAGCCAATTCCCTTAATTTTTGCTATTCAGCCTTCACTCCACGTTTCCAACTCCTAACAAGCCAGAGAAAGCCAAATATGTTCCCTAAACCAATCGCATAGGATATTCTCCTTGTAGTTAGTCCACCCCAGCTTTTCTGTGCTAACAGGCTCCATTCAGAGCATACCTGAAGCTTTCCCTTTTATTCATTGCAAGGCTCTTTCACCCTGGTCTTGGCAACTATTTTTTGAATAATGATACCCAAAGCAAAAACAACAAAGACAAAAAGATAAATAAATGGAATACATCAAACTAAAAAGCTTCTGCACAGCAAAGGAAGCCATTAGCCAAATGAAAGAGGCAGCCTACATAATGGGCAAAGTATTTGCAAACCGTTTATTTGATAAGAGGTTAATATTCCAAATATACAAAGAACTCATATAACTTTGCAATCATAACTTTAAAATTCTGACTTAAAAATAGGCAGAAAAGCTCAATAGACATTTTTCTTATAAATGGCCGACAGGTACATTAAAAAATACTCAACATTACTAATGAAAACCAAGCTACACTGAGGTATCACCTCTTATCTGTTAGAATGGCTATATTCAGAAAGACTAGAGATAGTATGTGTTGACAAAAATGCAGAGGAAAGGGGATACTTGTGTGCTATTGGTGGGAATGTAAATTGATACAGCCATTATGAAGAATAATATGGAAGTTTCTAAAAAAATTGAAAATGGAATGACCATGAGATCCAACAGTCCCACTTCCGGGTATATAGCCAAAGAATATAGAACTGAATGAAGCTCCAAAGCTTATTTGAGCTCCTGCAACAGTTGAAGTGAGATGAAAATTAACGTTGCTATAGTAACCAATTAATTCACTTAAAGGTTAAGCCAATCCTGTGAACTTTCACTCATTTTTACAGATTTTCCAGTATAATCATCTCCAGTAACTAAAGAATCATCATATTATGCTGGGATTTAAATTTAATTTCATTTCTTCTCAAATGTATAGATATCTGTAGCATGACCACATTTTTTTTCCTTTTTTAAAAAATTAATTTTATTTTAAATTCCAGTATAGTTAACAACACTATTCTATTAGTTTCAGGTGTATGGTATAGTAAATGCATAACAACTTTTATGATGACATTATTATTTTTGAAGCTTTATCAATTAGTGTGGCTGAATGTTAACTTAGGAAAATTATGGTGCTATCATTCATGAAAAATTTGGAGGATCTCTTTAGTGTGTAACCATTTATAATTTGATGTTATTATTGCCAATCATATCCACACAACAGGAAACTTTTTTTTTTTTTAGAGTTTTATTTATTTAAGTAATCTCTATACCCCACATGGGGCTTCAGCTCATGACCCCAAGATCAAGAGTTGCATGTTCCTCTGAGTCAGCCAGGTGCCCCCAAAGGAAACATTTTCCATAAAATTTCAGTGTTTTGAATAATTTAGAGAGACATTTTTCATAATAGTGATGTTTGAGTTAAAATATCACACATAAGGATCTACACATTTTAGATTGAAAGATTTAAGTCCCTACCGCCAAAACAGATTGTTTAATGTTGCTTCTTTAACTATTTGATACGAAATATTTGTAATCATTGCTTTTATACTTTTTTTTAGTGGTTTTTAACATTTTTGTTTTTTGTAAGTACAATGTCAAAACAGGTACTTATTTAGATACAAAGTAATTAAAGGCACAATTACCAACAGGTTAAAACACAGATTCCAGCCTAAAGCATTTGATCCATGTTTATTGGCAACTTTCTGTTTTTCTAATCATGAATTTTGTTTTTTAGTAGTTTTCAAATGACTTCCTGTCATGTGATAAAATCCTCACAAAAGCCCTGGATGGTTAATATTGGGTCTTGGTGTTAGTTAATTCATGAATAGCCTCTTCCCTCAGTAGACTGTAGATTATGGAAGACAGAGATTGTTTTTTTTGTTGTTGTTGTTGTTGTTGTTCTATTTATTTTTTTGAAGATTATATTTATTTTTTTGACAGAGAGAGAGACAGTGAGAGAAAGAACACAAGCAGGGGGAGTGGGAGAGGGAGAAGCAAGCCTTTCTCTGAGCAGGGAGCCCGATGTGGGACTCGATCCCAGGACCCTGGGACCATGACCTCAAGTGAAGGCAGACACTTAATGATTGAGCCGTCCAGGTACCCCTGCTGTTGTTATTTTTAATTCCCCTAATTTATTCAAACATGCTAATGCATAGTAGGAAATTAATAAATTCAAGCAAATTTGAGTTCCAAAATATGCTACACAATATGCTACACAGTTTTTTAGCACAGTAAAATGTTTCTGAATTATTAAGAACAAATTAGACTAATAGGGCAAATAAGGCACACATGTTTTAAATAATAGCTTTATTGAGGTATAATTCACATACCATAAAATTCATTTTTGTGTAATTTTTTAAAGTGCACACTTTAGTGGATTTAGTATATTTGGCATTGCACAAACAGTAACTAATTTTAGAATGTTTTTCTTATCCAAAAAGAAATTCTGTACCCATCAGCAGTCATTCCCATTTTTTTCACTCCTTGGTGCCTCTAATCTATCTCCTGTTTCTATAGAATTTATTTCTTGCTCCCATTCAAGAGATAATCCTTCCAAGTCTGAGATGAGACTCACTGCTGTTCAAGATCCAGTCTCCTCCTATTTTAGTACTCTGCTTGGGAGTTTAACAGAGCAAGGAGGTGAGGGTCGTCTGTCATGATACAAAATGACTGCGGGTGCTCCAGGCATTTATTCTGCATTCTAGTGAGAAATTAATGGGAGAAAGGTCAAGGATACTCTCTACATATTTTCTACATTCAGTGACACTTTCTAAAAGTCACTCATTCTACTTCCACATATGCATTTTACAAGAACTTAGTCTAATGGCACCAAGTCTAAGGATCATAGTCTTATTCCCATGAACTCAGCTAAAATCAGAGGTTCTTATAAAAACAACATTATATGGATAGGGGAATAACTGGAATGTTCTGCCATAATATTAAACCCTCCTGAACTTAATTAAGCTTACTATGTTGGTATTTGAAAATTCTAAAGACCAATCCTTACTAAAGTGTATAGACTCTTAGGACAGTCTGTATCTAGTGGCTCTTGAGAGTGGCAACAAAATATTGTATCATTAAATATAATATCAGTAACCAGGGTATAACATCTATGAAAATAGACTATCTTTGTATTGTTCATCATTTAACCTCGCATTCTGTTATAATAGAGACTGACACATTGTTGTTCAGTAAATATCTGTTGAATAGATATATGCATGACTAAACTTATACCACATAGTTATATATGTTATATATAGTTACAGTTAAACAACAGATTTACATAGATTATCTAATCATGGGATGAGTTGATAGTCCCAAAACCCATCATTGCCTGTTACTCCAACTTACCCAGGGTTTAAAATCTACATTGAAAGAAATGATCTAGGTACTGAAAAATACATTAAGAAAGTATGGATACGGAGCTAAGGTAAAATTTAGCACCTAAATACAGGATAGCTTTCTCCCTAAGGGCCTATCCGGGGAACATTTGTTTATTGGAGCATTTAGGTTTTCATTAGTTATTTATTGAGAGTTTAAAATATGCCAGTTTTCACTGAAACAACCTATTTTTTCCTCAAACATTTTCCCTATAATTATAACAGGAGTATGTTTCTGAGATGATAAGCTTGGCAGTCTTGAAAGAAATGAGAGTTCAAAGTTTTGTTTTTTTTTTACACATTATTTGCATTTTTGTAAATGAATAGGAAACGATCTGGTTCTCCAAGTAACTGTTTATGATAACCTATACTAAATTGTGCATTTATTACATGAAATTTACATATTTTGTAAAATGTTATGTATTCTCTCTAGTTTATTGGCAGAAAATTTTAGAAATTGGCATGTCTAATAAATAATGCATAGTTTCAGTTTAACATTTAATGAACTAGACACTGAGAGGCTGTCACTACCTAAAATTAATTATAATATATTGGCATTATAAGACTGGAAAGATTTTAATTTATTTACTATTATTATAGATTTTTTTTTAGATTAGGGTATAGTCAGAGCTCTGATTTAAGAAGTTGAAGTTTTAATTTTTTTTTCTAAGTAATCTAAAATGGGAGCCTCCAAATTCTTTCAAACTTTCTTCCTATTGGAAGACTCAGAATCTTTATGCTGCATCACACTAATAAAGTTGAGAGAGTCTGTGTTTGAAACTTAGCTGTGCCTTTTACTTACTCTGTGCTCTTGGGGATATTTATCTTTCTAGTCAATTTTCCTATCTATGCGATGAAGGTGACCATAATACCTGTTAGGACTACTATAGGAATTAAATGAGATGAATTTACAGCACCTAACATACTTCCTGACATGTATATATTCACTAAATACTAACTATCATTGTTATTACCTAGGATCAACCAACCAAAATGACCGTCACATAATGAATGTGCAATTACATGTACATGATGCCCAAACCTGAAAAAATGTAAACATGCACATTGAAATACCTCTTCTAAGAACACTCCATGATGATTAACTTTCAGGTAGACTATGATGTAATACTTCACAGAACAGTCTCTGAAGCCAGAATCTCTGTATTTAAAAAATAAATAAAAGAAGGAGTCAAGATGGCGGAGAAGTAGCAGGCTGAGATGACATCAGGTAGCAGGAGATCAGCTTATCAAACCATTGCAAGCACCTACAAATCCAACAGGAGATTGAAGAGAAGAAGAACATCAATTCTAGAAACAGAAAATCGACTACTTTCTGAAAGGTAGGACCGGCGGAGAATTGACTCCAAAGCAATGAGAAGATAGACCGCAGGGGCTGGGGCCAGTTCCCGGCAAGCAACGGAGCAAAGGAGCACAAAATCAGAACTTTTAAAAGTCTGCTCCCCTGAGGGACATCGCTTCAGAGGCTAAACTGGGGTGAAGCCCACGTGGGGCCAGCATGGCCCCAGGTCCTGCAGGGTCACAGAAGGATTGGGGGGGGGGTGTCACAGAGCTCGCAGGTATTAGACAAGGGAAGCTGGCTACAGAGACAGAGCCAAGGAGTGAGATCTCAGCTCAGGGTTACCTTGAACCAGTCGCAGGCTGGGTGCGCTCGGAGCGCAGCCAGAGGCCGGGGAGACGGGAGTGATTGGGCTCTTTTCTCTGAGGGCACACTGAGGAGTGGGGCCCTGAGCTCTCGGCTCCTCTGGGCCAGAGATTGGGCTGCCGCCATTTTCATTCCCATCCTCCAGAACTCTACGGAAAGCGTTCAGGGGACAAAAGCTCCCAAAAGCAAACCCGAGCGGATTACTGAGCCTGGCCCCTGGTAAGGACGGTGCGATTTCGCCTAGGTCAAAGACACTTGAGAAAAACTACAACAGACCCCTCCTCCAGAAAATCAACAAGAAATCCAGCCAAGACCAAGTTCACCTACCAAGGACAGCAGCAGAATTCCAGAGGAGGAGAAAGCAAAGCACGGAACTCATGGCTTTCTCCCCATGATTCTTTAGTCTTGTGGTTAATTTAAGTTTTTTTTTAATTTTATTTTTTTTTCTGCTAAAATTTTTTTTAACTTTTACCCTTTTCTTTTTTAACATTTTTTTACTAGTTTATCTAATATATATATATATATATATATATATATATATATATTCTTTTTTATATTTTTTCTTTATTTGTTTTCTTTTTGTAATTTTTTTTTCCCTGAACTTCTTTTTATCCCCTTTCTCCCCCCCATGATTTGGGGTCTCTTCTGATTTGGTTAAAGTGCATTTTCCTGGGGTCTTTGCCACCCTTTCAGTATTTTATTTGCTCCTTCATATACTCTTATCTGGACAAAATGACAAGGCGAAAAAACTCACCACAAAAAAAGAACAAGGGCAGTACCGAAGGCTAGGGACCTATTCAATACAGACATTGGTAATATGTCAGATCTAGAGTTCAGAATGAGGATTCTCAAGGTTCTAGCTGGGCTCGAAAAAGGCATGGAAGATATTAGAGAAACCCTCTCTGGAGAGATAAAAGCCCTTTCTGGAGAACTAAAAGAACTAAAATCTAACCAAGTTGAAATAAAAAAAAGCTATTAATGAGGTGCAATAAAAAATGGAGGCTCTTACTGCTAGGATAAATGAGGCAGAAGAAAGAATTAGTGACATAGAATACCAAATGACAGAGAATAACGAAGCTGAGCAAAAAAGGGACAAACAGCCACTGGACCATGAGGGGAGAATTCGAGAGATAAGCAACACCATAAGCCAAAACAACATTAGAATAATTGGGATTCCAGAAGAAGAAGAAAGAGAGAGGGGAGCAGAAGGTATATTGGAGAGAATTATTGGAGAGAATTTCCCTAATATGGCAAAGGGAACAAGCATCAAAATCCAGGAGGAGCAGAGAACCCCCTCAAAATCAACAAGAATAGGTCCACACCCCATCACCTAATAGTAAAATTTACAAGTCTTAGCGACAAAGAGAAAATCCTGAAAGCAGCCTGGGAAAATAAGTATGTAACATACAATGGTAAAAATATTAGATTGGCAGCAGACTTATTCACAGAGACCTGGCAGGCCAGAAAGAACTGGCATGATATATTCAGAGCACTAAACGAGAAAAACATGCAGCCAAGAATACTATATCCAGCTAGGCTATCATTGAAAATAGAAGGAGAGATAAAAAGCTTCCTGGACAAACAAAAACTGAAAGAATTTGCAAACACCAAACCAGCTCTACAGGAAATACTGAAAGGCGTCCTCTAAGCAAAGAGAGACCCTAAAAGTAGTAGATCAGAAAGGAACAGAGACAATATACAGTAACAGTCACCTTACAGGGAGGAGTCAAGATGGCGGAGAAGTAGCAGGCTGAGACGACATCGGGTAGCAGGAGATCAGCTAGATAGCTTATCTAACCATTGTGAACACCTATAAATCCAACGGGAAATCGAAGAGAAGAAGAGCAATAATCCCAGAAACAGAAAATCGATCACTTTCTGAAAGGTAGGACCTGCGGAGAAGTGAATCCAAAGCGACGGGAAGATAGACCCCGGGGGGAGGGGCCGGCACCCGGCAAGCGGCGGAGCGACGGAGCACAAAATCGGGACTTTTAAAAGTCGGCTCCACTGGGAGACATCGCTCCAGAGGCTAAACTGGGGGGAAACCCAGGCGGGGTCAGCATAACCCCAGGACCCGCGGGGTCACAGAAGGACTGGGGGTGTCTGAGTGCCGCAGAGCTCGCAGGTATTAGAGCGGGGAAGCCGGCTATAGCGACAAAGCCGAGGAGTGAGCTCTAAGCCCGGGGTTACCTTGTGCCGGTCGCAGGCTGGGTGGGCTCGGAGCGCGGCCGGAGGCCACGGAGACAAAAGCGACCCGGCGCTTTTCTCCAGCTCCAACAATTGACTGCTTTCCTCGAGGCGCGACCGCAAGCCAGGGAGGCGGGGCTATTGGGCGCTTTGCTCTGAGAGCGCACTGAGGAGCGGAACCCCAAGCTCTCGGCTCCTCCGGGCCGGAGACTGGGAGGCCGCCATCTTCATTCCCGTCCTCCGGAACTCTACGGAAAGCGCTCAGGGAACAAAAGCTCCCAAGAGCGAACCCGAGCGGATTACTTACCCCGGCCCCTGGCAAGGGCGGTGCAATTCCGCCTGCGGCAAAGACACTTGAGAATCACTACAACAGGCCCCTCCCCCAGAAGATCAACAAGAAACCATCCAAAACCAACTTCAGTCACCAAGAACAGCGGAATTCCACAGCAGGAGAAAGCAAATCCTACCTGGACAAAATGACAAGGCGGAAAAACTCACCTCAAAAAAAAGAACAAGAGGCCGTACCGAAGGCTGGAGACCTAATCAATGCAGACATAGGTAGCATGACAGATCTAGAGTTCAGAATGACAATTCTCAAGGTTCTAGCCGGGCTCGAAAAAGGCATAGAAGATATTAGAGAAACCCTCTCCGGAGAGATAAAAGCCCTTTCTGGAGAAATAAAAGAACTAAAATCTAACCAAGTTGAAATCAAAAAAGCTATTCATGAGGTGCAATCAAAAATGGAAGCTCTCACTGCCAGGATAAATGAGGCAGAAGAAAGAATTAGTGACATAGAAGACCAAATGACAGAGAATAAAGAAGCTGAGCAAAAGAGAGACAAACAACTACTGGAACACGAGGAGAGGATTCGAGAGATAAGTGACACCATAAGACGACACAACATTAGAATAATTGGGATTCCAGAAGAAGAAGAAAGAGAGAGGGGAGCAGAAGGTATATTGGAGACAATTATTGGAGAGAATTTCCCTAATATGGCAAAGGGAACAAACATCAAAATCCAGGAGATGCTAAGAACGCCCCTCAAAATCAATAAAAATAGGTCCACACCTCGTCACCTGATAGTAAAATTTACAAGTCTTAGCGACAAAGAGAAAATCCTGAAAGCAGCCCGGGAAAAGAAGTCTGTAACATACAAGGGTAAAAACATTAGATTGGCAGCGGACCTATCCACAGAGACCTGGCAGGCCAGAAAGAACTGGCATGATATATTCAGAGCACTAAACGAGAAAAACATGCAGCCAAGAATACTATATCCGGCTAGGCTATCATTGAAAATAGAAGGAGAGATAAAGAGCTTCCAGGACAAACAAAAGCTGAAAGAATTTGCAAACACCAAACCAGCTCTACAGGAAATATTGAAAGGGGTCCTCTAAGCAAAGAGAGACCCTAAAAGTAGTAGATCAGAAAGAAACAGAAACAATATACAGTAACAATCATCTTACAGGCAATACAATGGCACTAAATTCATATCTCTCAATAGTTACCCTGAATGTTAATGGGCTAAATGCCCCAATCAAAAGACACAGGGTATCAGAATGGATAAAAAAACAAAACCCATCCATATGCTGCCTACAAGAAACTCATTTTAGACCCGAAGACACCTCCAGATTTAAAGTGAGGGGGTGGAAAACAATGTACCATGCTAATGGACATCAGAAGAAAGCTGGGGTGGCAATCCTTATATCAGATCAATTAGATTTTAAGCCAAAGACTATAATAAGAGATGAGGAAGGACACTATATCATACTCAAAGGGTCTGTCCAACAAGAAGATCTA
Organism: Martes martes; assembly: GCF_963455335.1. Classification (NCBI taxonomy): domain Eukaryota; kingdom Metazoa; phylum Chordata; class Mammalia; order Carnivora; family Mustelidae; genus Martes; species Martes martes. Next base: position 38,045,151 of record NC_137900.1, on the reverse strand, counting down.
ACAATCTTAAATATCTATGCCCCTAACATGGGAGCAGCCAACTATATAAACCAATTAATAACAAAATCAAAGAAATACATCGACAGTAATACAATAATAGCAGGGGACTTTAACACTCCCCTCACTGAAATGGACAGATCATCTAAGCAAAAGATCAACAAGGAAATAAAGGCCTTAAATGACACACTGGACCAGATGGACATCACAGATATATTCAGAACATTCCATCCCAAAGCAACAGAATATACATTCTTCTCTAGTGCACATGGAACATTCTCCAGAATAGACCACATCCTGGGTCATAAATCAGGTCTCAATCGGTACCAAAAGATCGAGATCATTCCCTGCATATTTTCAGACCACAATGCTCTGAAGCTCGAACTCAATCACAAGAGGAAATTTGGAAAGAACGCAAATACATGGAGACTAAACAGCATCCTTCTAAAAAATGAATGGGTCAACCAGGAAATTAAAGAAGAATTGAAAAAATTCATGGAAACAAATGATAATGAAAACACAACAGTTCAAAATCTGTGGGACACAACAAAGGCAGTCCTGAGAGGAAAATATATAGCAGTGCAAGCCTTTCTCAAGAAACAAGAAAGGTCTCAAATACACAACCTAACCCTACACCTAAAGGAGCTGGAGAGAGAACAACAAAGAAAGCCTAAACCCAGCAGGAGAAGAGAAATCATAAAGATCAGAGCAGAAATCAATGAAATAGAAACTAAAAAAACAATAGAACAAATCAACAAAACTAGGAGCTGGTTCTTTGAAAGAATTAATAAGATTGATAAGCCCCTGGCCAGACTTATCAAAAAGAAAAGAGAAAGGACGCAAATAAATAAAATCATGAATGAAAGAGGAGAGATCACAACCAACACCAAAGAAATACAAACAATTATAAGAACATACTACGAGCAACTCTATGGCAACAAATTTGACAATCTGGAAGAAATGGATACATTTCTAGAGATGTATAAACTACCACAACTGAACCAGGAAGAAATAGATAACCTGAACAGACCCATAACCAGTAAGGAGATTGAAACAGTCATCAAAAATCTCCAAACAAACAAAAGTCCAGGACCAGACGGCTTCCCAGGGGAATTCTACCAAACATTTAAAGAAGAATTAATTCCTATTCTCCTGAAACTGTTCCAAAAAATAGAAATGGAAGGAAAACTTCCAAACTCATTCTATGAGGCCAGCATCACCTTGATCCCAAAACCAGACAAGGATCCCACCAAAAAAGAGAATTACAGACCAATATCCTTGATGAACACAGATGCGAAAATTCTCACCAAAATACTGGCCAATAGGATTCAACAGTACATTAAAAGGATTATTCACCACGACCAAGTGGGATTTATTCCAGGGCTGCAAGGTTGGTTCAACATCCGCAGATCCATCAATGTGATACAATACATTAATAAAAGAAAGAGTAAGAACCATATGATACTCTCAATAGATGCTGAAAAAGCGTTTGACAAAGTGCAGCATCCCTTCCTGATTAAAACTCTTCAAAGTGTAGGGATAGAAGGCACATACCTCAACATTATCAAAGCCATCTATGAAAAACCCACCGCAAATATCATTCTCAATGGAGAAAAACTGAAAGCTTTTCCGCTAAGGTCAGGAACACGGCAGGGATGTCCGTTATCACCACTGCTGTTCAATATAGTACTAGAAGTCCTAGCCTCAGCAATCAGACAACAAAAAGAAATTAAAGGCATCCAAATCGGCAAAGAAGTCAAACTATCACTCTTTGCAGATGATATGATACTATATGTGGAAAACCCAAAAGGCTCCACTCCAAAACTGCTAGAACTTATACAGGAATTCAGTAAAGTGTCAGGATATAAAGTCAATGCACAGAAATCAGTCGCATTTCTTTACACTAACAACAAGACAGAAGAAAGAGAAATTGAGGAGTCAGTCCCATTTACAATCGTACCCAAAACCATAAGATACCTAGGAATAAATCTAACCAAAGAGGCAAAGAATCTATACTCAGAAAACTATAAAGTACTCATGAAAGAAATTGAGGAAGACACAAAGAAATGGAAAAATATTCCATGCTCATGGATTGGAAGAACAAATATTGTGAAAATGTCTATTTTACCTAAAGCAATCTACACATTTAATGCAATCCCTATCAAAATCCCATCCATTTTTTTTAAAGAAATAGAACAAATAATCCTAAAATTTATATGGAACCAGAAAAGACCTCGAATAGCCAAAGGAATATTGAAAAAGAAAGCCAAAGTCGGTGGTATCACAATTCCAGACTTCAAGCTCTATTACAAAGCTGTCATCATCAAGACAGTATGGTACTGGCACAAAAACAGACATATAGACCAATGGAACAGAATAGAGAGCCCAGAAATAGACCCTCAACTCTATGGTCAACTAATCTTCGACAAAGCAGGAAAGAATATCCAATGGAAAAAAGACAGCCTCTTCAACAAATGGTGCTGGGAAAATTGGACAGCCACATGCAGAAAAATGAAATTGGACTATTTCCTTACACCACACACGAAAATAGACTCAAAGTGGATGAAGGACCTCAATGTGCGAAAGGAATCTATCAAAATCCTTGAGGACAATGCAGGCAGCAACCTCTTTGACCTCCACCGCAGCAACTTCTTCCTAGGAACATCGCCAAAGGCAACAGAAGCAAGGGCAAAAATGAACTATTGGGATTTCATCAAGATCAAAAGCTTTTGCACAGCAAAGGAAACAGTTAACAAAACCAAAAGACAACTGACAGAATGGGAGAAGATATTTGCAAACGACATATCAGATAAAGGGCTCGTATCCAAAATCTATAAAGAGCTTATCAAACTCAATACCCAAAGAACAAATAATCCAGTCAAGAAATGGGCAGAGGACATGAACAGACATTTCTGCAAGGAAGACATCCAGATGGCCAACAGACACATGAAAAAATGCTCCACATCACTCGGCATCAGGGAAATACAAATCAAAACCACAATGAGATACCACCTCACACCAGTCAGAATGGCTAAAATTAACAAGTCAAGAAATGACAGATGCTGGCGAGGATGCGGAGAGAGGGGAACCCTCCTACACTGTTGGTGGGAATGCAAGCTGGTGCAACCACTCTGGAAAACAGTGTGGAGGTTCCTCAAAAAACTGAAAATAGAGCTACCCTACGACCCAGCAATTGCACTCCTGGGTATATATCCTAAAGATACAAACGTGGTGCTCCGAAGGGGCACGTGCACCCGAATGTTTATAGCAGCAATGTCCACAATAGCCAAACTGTGGAAAGCGCCTAGATGTCCATCAACAGATGAATGGATAAAGAAGATGTGGTATATATACACAATGGAATACTATGCAGCCATCAAAAGACATGAAATCTTGCCATTTGCGACGACGTGGATGGAACTAGAGGGTATCATGCTTAGCGAAATAAGTCAATCGGAGAAATATAACTATCATATGATCTCTTTGATATGAGGAAGTGGAGATGCAAGGTGGGGGGGTTTGGGGGGAGGTAGGAAAAGAAAAAATGAAAAGATGGGATTGGGAGGGAGACAAACCATAAAAGACTCAATCTCAAGAAACAGACTGAGGGTTGCGGGGGGGAAGGGGGATGGGAGAGGGTGGTGGGGAAATGGACATTGGGGAGGGTATGTGCTATGATGAGTGCTGTGAAATGTGTAAACCAGACGATTCACAGACCTGTACCCCTGGGGATAAAAATACATTATATGTTTATTAAAATAAAAAAAATTAAAAAAAAAAACCAGTCACCTTACAGGCAATACACTGGCACTAAATTCATATCTCTCAATAGTTACCCTGAATGTTAATGGACTAAATGCCCCAATCAAAAGACACAGGGTATCAGAATGGATAAAAAAACAAAACCCATCAATATGCTGCCTACAAGAAACTCATTTTAGGCCCGAAGATACCTCCGGATTTAAAGTGAGGGGGTGGAAAACAATACACCATGCTAATGGACATCAGAAGAAAGCTGGGGTGGCAATCCTTATATCAGATCAATTAGATTTTAAGCCAAAGACTATAATAAGAGATGAGGAAGGACACTTTATCATACTCAAAGAGTCTGTCCAACAAGGAGATCTAACAATTTTAAATATCTATGCCCCTAATGTGGGAGCAGCCAACTATATAAACCTATTAATAACAAAATCAAAGAAACACATCAATAATAATACAATAATAGTAGGGGACTTTAACACTCCCCTCACTGAAATGGACAGATCATCCAAGCAAAAGATCACAAGGAAATAAAGGCCTTAAATAACACACTGGACCAGATGGACATCACAGATATATTCAGAACATTTCATCCCAAAGCAACAGAATACACATTCTTCTCTAGTGCACATGGAACATTCTCCAGAATAGACCACATCCTGGGTCATAAATCAGGTTTCAACTGGTATCAAAAGATTGGGATCATTCCCTGCATATTTTCAGACCACAATGCTCTGAAGCTAGAACTCAATCACAAGAGGAAATTTGGAAAGAACCCAAATACATGGAGACTACACAGCATCCTTCTAAAGAATGAATGGGTCAACCAGGAAATTAAAGAAGAATTGAAAAAATTCATGGAAACAAATGATAATGAAAACACAATGGTTCAAAACCTGTGGGACAGAGCAAAGGCAGTCCTGAGAGGAAAATATATAGTGGTACAAGCCTTTCTCAAGAAACAAGAAAGGTCTCAAATACACAACGTAACCCTACACCTAAAGGAGGTGGAGAAAGAACAAGAAAGAAAGCCTAAACCCAGGAGGAGAAGAGAAATAATAAAGATCAGAGAAGAAATCAATGAAATAGAAACCAAAAAAACAATAGAACAAATCAACAAAACTAGGAGCTGGTTCTTTGAAAGAATTAATGAGATTGATAAACCCCTGGCCAGACTTATCAAAAAGAAAAGAGAAAAGACCCAAATAAATAAAATCATGGATGAAAGAGGAGAGATCACAACTAACACCAAAGAAATACAAACAATTATAAGAACATACTATGAGCACTCTATGCCAACAAATTTGACAATCTGGAAGAAATGGATGCCTCCATAGAGACATATAAACTACCACAACTGAACCAGGAAGAAATAGATAACCTGAACAGACCCATAACCATTAAGGAGATTGAAACAGTCATCAAAAATCTCCAAACAAAAAAAAAAAGCCCAGGGCCAGATGGCTTCCCAGGAGAATTCTACCAAACATTTGAAGAACTAATTCCTATTCTCCTGAAACTGTTCCAAAAAATAGAAATGGAAGGAAAACTTCCAAACTCATTTTATGAGGCCGGCATCACCTTGATCCCAAAACCAGACAAGGATCCCATCAAAAAAGAGAATTACAGACCAATATCCTTAATGAACACAGATGCAAAATTTCTCACCAAAATACTAGCCAATAGGATTCAACAGTACATTAAAAGGATTATTCACCATGACCAAGTGGGATTTATTCCAGGGCTGCAAGGTTGGTTCAACATCTGCAAATCAATCAATGTGATACAATACATTAATAAAAGAAAGAACAAGAACCATATGATACTCTCAATAGATGCTGAAAAAGCATTTGACAAAGTGCAGCATCCCTTCCTGATCAAAACTCTTCAAAGTGTAGGGATAGAGGGCACATACCTCAATATTATCAAAGCCATCTATGAAAAACCCACTGCAAATATCATTCTCAATGGAGAAAAACTGACAGCTTTTCCGCTAAGGTCAGGAACACGGCAGGGATGTCCATTATCACCACTGCTATTCAACATAGTACTAGAAGTCCTAGCCTCAGCAATCAGACAACAAAAAGAAATTAAAGACATCCAAATTGGCAAAGAAGAAGTCAAACTATCACTCTTTGCAGATGATATGATACTATATGTGGAAAACCCAAAAGACTCCACTCCAAAACTGCTAGAACTTGTACAGGAATTTAGTAAAGTGTCAGGATATAAATTCAATGCACAGAAATCAGTTGCATTTCTCTACACCAACAACAAGACAGAAGAAAGAGAAATTATGGAGTCAATCCCATTTACAATTGCACCCAAAACTATAAGATACCTAGGTACAAACCTAACCAAAGAGGCTAAGAATCTATACTCAGAAAACCATAAAGTACTCCTGAAAGAAATGGAGGATGACACAAAGAAATGGAAAAATGTTCCATGCTCCTGGATTAGAAGAACAAATATTGTGAAAATGTCTATGCTACCTAAAGCGATCTACACATTTAATGCAATCCCTATCAAAATTCCACCCATTTTTTTCAAAGAAAAATAATCCTAAAATTTATATGGAACCAGAAAAGACCTCAAATAGCCAAAGGAATATTGAAAAAGACAGCCAAATTTGTTGGCATCACAATTCTGGACTTCAAGCTCTATTACAAAGCTGTCATCATCAAGACAGCATGTTACTGGCACAAAAACAGACACATAGATCAATGGAGCAGAATAGAGAGCCCAGAAATAGACCATCAACTCTATGGTCAACTAATCTTCTACAAAACAGGAAGGAATGTCCAATGGAAAAAAGCCTCTTCAATAAATGGTGTTGGGAAAATTGGACGGCCACATGCAGAAAAATGAAACTGGACCATTTCCTTACACCACACACAAAGATAGACTCAAAATGGATGAAGGACCTCAATGTGAGAAAGGAATCCATCAAAATCTTTGAGGAGAACACAGGCAGCAACCTCGTCGACCTCAGCCGCAGCAACTTCTTCCTAGGAACATCACCAAAGCCAAGGAAGCAAGGGCAAAAATGAACTATTGGGATTTCATCAAGATCAAAAGCTTTTGCACAGCAAAGGAAACAGTCAACAAAACCAAAAGACAACAGACAGAATGAGAGAAGACATTTGAAAACGACATATCAGATAAGGGCTAGTGTCCAAAATCTACAAAGAACTTAGGAAACTCAACACACAAAGAAATAATCCAATCAAGAAATGGGCAGAAGACATGAACAGACATTTCTGCAAAGAAGACATCCAGATGGCCAATAGACACATGAAAAAGTGCTCCACATCACTCGGCATCAGGGAAATACAAATCAAAACCACAATGAGATATCACCTCATACCAATCAGAATGGCTAAAATTAACAAGTCAGAAAATGACAGATGTTGGTGACGAAGTGGAGAAAGGGGAACTCTCCTACACTGCTGGTGGGAATGTAAGCTTGTGCAACCACTCTGGAAAACAGCATGGAGGTTCCTCAAAAAGTTGAAAATAGAACTACCCTATGACCCAGCAATTGCACTACTGGGTATTTACCCTAAAGATACAAACGTAGTGATCCGAAGGGGCACATGCACCCGAATGTTTATAGCAGCGATGTCTACAATAGCCAAACTATGGAAAGAACCTAGATGTCCATCAACAGATGAATGGATGAAGAAGATGTGGTATATATACACAATGGAATACTGTGCAGCCATCAAAAGTAATGAAATCTTGCCATTTGCGATGACGTGGATGGAACTAGAGGGTATCATGCTTAGTGAAATAAGTCAGTCAGAGAAAGACAACTATCATTTGATCTCCCTGATATGAGGAAGTGGAGATGCAACATGAGGGGTTAGGGGGGTAGGAGAAGAATAAATGAAAGAAGATGGGACCGGGAGGGAGACAAACCATAAGTGACTCTTAATCTCACAAAACAAACTGAGGGTTGCTGGGGGAGGGGGGTCGGGAGAGGGGGGTGGGGTTATGGACATTGGGGAGGGTATGTGCAATGGTGAGTGCTGTGAAGTGTGTAAACCTGGCGATTCACAGACCTGTATCCCTGGGGATAAAAATACATTATATGTTTATAAAAAAATAAAAAATAAATAAAATAAATAAATTTAAAAAAATAAATAAATAAAAGAAAGTATAATAAAGGGCAGCTCACTTCATCTCTAGAGATACAGTTGTAAGAATTAAATGAGTTAATACCTGCAAAATACCTGACATATGATATGTATTCAGTAAATGCTATTTATTAATATGAATTAATTGGGATTCTGAATGTAATTATGCTTGGGTTGAATTTTTACTCCACAATGTACTAGCAATAAGACATTTTGCAGTTTATTCATGCAACTGTTAGCTTCCAACATCTTTTCTGAGAATGTGGAAAATAATTGTATTTTAAATAATAGTATTAAAGGAGACTTTAGTGATATCAATGTAGGATACATAACATAGAGTGTGGAAATATTAGCGTTGTTCTACTTATCCATTGCTGATTAACTATGATTTTCCTAAACCCATCAAACTATCTTTAAATGTATTTACTATCATATACTATTTTTTATAATTACTTAAAACGACTTCACAACCTTTAGGCTTCCAAATCATTTTAAAATTCTGCTTCCTTCTCCTCCCTCCAAAATATTGAACTCCCCTGTAAAAGTGAGCCAAGAAGAGATAAAACAGTCTAATTCTTTTCAGCATCAGAGAAAATCACCATCTGAAATGCTGATTCCATGAATTTCTTCAAAAGCTGAGTCACATATCTGATAGGTGCATTCATTAATAGCATTAATTAATTTATAGAAATATGAATTCAAGTACAACTGCTCAAGATTTCTGCAATACTTTAAGAGCTATGTAGACTTATGATAGGTTTAGGATATTAGAATTTCAGAATTACCCAAATTGCAATTTTGCTGAAGTCTGCTTACTTTGCTCAGCATAAATTCTTTCTGAATGGCTATCCCCACATGGACAAGAAGTACAAGTGAGAGGAGTATATCTGATCAAATCTACTTACTAGATTCTTATCTATGAAGTAAAATTTCCTCAAATACATCAATGATAAAACTCTAACATAGTACCATTGTCACTGACAGTTTAATTACTGATCCTTCACTACAAGTCTTTCCCCTAAAATAGTTATCTTATCTACATCATGTTAAGATTTATTTTATCCCCTTTAATTGTGTCCCAATAGTCATTATACTTGCCTGAGTCAGGCCATGTACATCATTTTAAGAAAGTAGATTAAAATTGGGGTGAGCCACACTTCTGCTTTGGTTTTCTTATATGACTAAAATCACCTCTCTGGTTTGGCTTTTGCTTTGAAGGCCAACTAGACAAACGTGTTGAATATGATTTGGAATCCCTGAATTTACTCATGAGTCATGATATACAGTCTTGAGTGTATAATGTATCTACTCAGTGTAACAATGCCCATAATACAAACAAAAATGTCTACTGGATTTACTATTATTGTCTGAATATTCACTTTCAGATATAGATAAGCATTCTAGATATAACTGGAGGACATAAATTCTCTTATGTGTTTATTATGTTGAAATTCTATTATTCAGTTAAAACTGCCCATTTAATATTGCAAATATGCAACGTAGTACTTGCAGGAGTGGTCTAGCATCTGATAGTGCTACAAAAAATTATTATTCCTGTTTTATAATGTCAAACTTTAGATTTAAAGTTTGAATTTAAATCTTTAATTAAAAAAATAATAATATCTACAAATATATCTATCTATCCATATATATATAGATATATATATATATCTCCAAGGAGTTCATTTTACAATGATGATACTTTGCTTCAGCCAAATGTAGATTCTAACATTTAACCTTTTAACATTTACTTCATATTTAACTTGATGCATCTCTTGATAAAAAAGGAAGAGGGGGCAGGACATTATGTAATTTCCTGATTGACTTGTTAAAGTATAAGTAATCAGATCACACTAGATTCTTGGGAATGGCTTCCTTTTTATTGAGTGTCAGTAGGAAATGGATCTTTTGAAGTCATCTTCTCACTCCTTGTTCCTGGAGGGGAAATAAAAGCAGAACACAGTAAAGAATGAATAGCAGGTTCACAAGGTTAATCCCTGTGCACTGGAATTTGTAAAAGGAATGCAGAGGAGACACATCTGTGGAAGACTAAGAAATAGCGTCTCCAACTCAGAAACAAGGAGACCTGAAGTAATGGTCAATAACTGCAGTGAAAAACAACAGGATGAGAATCAAAGACTCAGAAAGCAGTCAAGTCCTTGCCACCAGTTAGCCAGTGACTTTGACCAAGAAGTCTGAGCATTCATTATTGAAAATTTTACTTCACACATGCATTTCAATTGGCAGAAAAATAAATTTTAATGTGAATGTTCACAACTCAGAGATAGTGACGTTTTGATTTCTGCTAACATATCATCAGAAGGGTATTAGAAACATTTTATTTCACTACTCAAGTAGTTCCTTTAGTGTCAGAGTCATTTTCACATATGATAATTCCTTCTAGGAGTTAAATATCATTTCTTTGGCAGATAAACTATGTCATATGTTTCCTTCAATTACAGTAGAAAATAGTTGGAATAAGTTAATTCACAGTCCTTTGAGAAAAACATATCCTTAAAAACAACACCACTCATTAAGGCATTACATAATAGGTCCAATCTATTATGGTTTCTCTCTTCTATTAACTTAAATTGTAAGATTGTCGCATAGTGGACACCTGCCTATATACCAGTCATTCATAGTTTTCTAAAGGGTTTATAAAGGTTACTAATTTCTTCACTGATGGAAAAGATTTAATCTTCAGTCTATTCTTTTGTTCACATAGAACAGAATCTATCTAGAAGGAAACAAATTCAAGGACTTAATATGTATTTGTAATTGGTAGGTTACCACTGCGTCAAAATATTAAAACTCTTGCAAAGTACAGTAACTATTAAATACAATCACATATAATGGTAACTAAATGGCTCAATTCAAAGATGATACTAATAACTAATATGATATGGTTTTACTGCTTAATCAAATATCTTAAACAATTTAAGGTATACAACAAACTATGGAGTACTATGCAGCCTTTATATTATGATAAACAATATTTATATTCATGGAAACTTATATATTCTCCACTGATTTAAACAGATAAAGCAAAGATAAATATAGGATTACAGTATGATAACCACATTTGCATATGCATGTGTGTGCACCCACATGCGTAGCAAGTGTGTACATGTATGGGTGTGCATACATTTGAAACTGTTAAATGAAGGTAACTGAGAAGGTTCTGTAATATATGCAAAATAAATTTTGCTTGCAAATATGCCTGTCACCCAGAGGTCTAGAGGAAACAAAGGAGACAGTAAAATTTCTCTACTTGTTTGTCATCCCTGCATTAAAGAATTCAACTTAGAGTAATTAATCTTAAATCACAATAGCTTGATGTAAGCTGAGTAATGATAATACTATTTTAGAAGAATGTTGTAGTCAAAATTGCTTGTCAAATTATGTGTATACTAATTACTCATACAATGAAAAATTTTCATAATATTGAATCACTATTTAACATTTTGTAATGCTTAAATTAGAATATGATGCCAGTACTGATAGAAAATATTTTTGCTTATTTTTTTCTAGGTCTCAGGGTGGTGAACTTTTTGTCTGAATTCCTAACCGGTGAGCTTATGGTAAGAGTATAATTAATACATTCAATTTTAGAGTTCTTTTTCCTCTTTATTATCCCTGCTTGATAATATATCAGTAAATATACCTGTAAATATAAAGGTAATTTGCATAGTTTTCTTGACACTTTACCATACTTTTACATAAATGTTGAAGAAACTGTGTGATATTTTCTATTAAATGTTTATGTTCTTGGGTAGATTATAATAACGATCATTTGAAATAGTCTTTGATAGGCTCTAAGTGAATTTGAAGGCATTGTTCAGAAAGCTAAGATTTATACTACTGAAAAAGTTCTGTGGACATGAATGACAATTTTATATATTAAAATTTTTATAATGAGGTCCATTTGATGGCAGTGAATAGAGGCAATGAGTTATTGAAAGGAAAACTTATTTCATCACCTGTCAAGACTTATCAAAATTGGATTCCTCTATGAAAGCTTGATATTGGAGCTTTAGAAAGTTGAAAGTAAAATATATAACTATGGAAAAAGAAATGACAAGAAGTAATCAGCGACTTCTAAGGTGATCTTATGGGCCTTATTAATTTGTCAGTTTCTTTGGTTAATGTATTCAATTACACATGTGAATCTGGATTCCACTTATAGTTAATTACTACAGAATGTTAAGTAAACAATTTCACTTTTGTTGTTTTAGTAAGATAATTTTCAGTTTATCTCTTCTTTAATAGTAAACATAATAAAGATTTAGCTTTCAATTGATAAAAATAAAATGCAGATAATACGGACAATTGTGTCATACATTTTATATTTTTGGGTAAATGATATCTTCAGAAACACAAAGGTGATTGAGTAAACTTGTTAATTTGATAATGCAGCCTTAAAAAATGTATCTTGAAGAAGTTTTTTTAAGAGTCTGTAGGGAATAACTACTTTGGGGCATTCTAAAGTATATGCTTTGGTTACATTTTTTTGAGACATTCAACATATGATTATTGAAGACAAGTGTCAAATAGAAGCAAGGGAAAATTCCACTGCTCTACCAAGTGGACTCTGTTGATAATGAAAGAAATTTTTTATGAAATACATTATTTGGATGTGCAAAGAGCAATAATTTTAATCCCAATAGGTATTGTTAAATTGTAATTTGTATTTTACAAGTATACCTACATGAACTTTTTTCACAAGCTAATTCAACTTATAAAATATGTCAAAATATTTTTAAAAATTACACTTATCATTATTTATCTCTCTAATCTTGCTCATATCTTAAGTATACAGTTTCAGTAAATTTTAACGAAATAAACACACCCACCCATATAACCAGCTCTCACATTTAAAAAAAAAAAAAAAAAAAAAGAACATTAGTGTGCTTTGAAACCCATTGCCATAGTACTCTTTTGGTAATTATATCCATGGAAAATAAGCACTATATTGACTTCTAGAAGGATAGATTATTCTGTTTTACATCCTACAAATGAAGTCATACAGTAGTTACTACTTTGCCTCTTTTGCTTAGCATTACATTTGTAAGATTTTATGCAGTGATTAATCACTCATTTTCATTGCTGCTTAGTATTCAGCTGTGTGAATGTACCAAATTATGATCCTCTCTCCTATTTATAAGCATTCAGGTAGCTTCCAGTCTTTGGTTCTCATGAATAGTGGTTATGTGGACATCTGGAACATGTCTTTTAGGAAATACATGCATGTATTTTGTTGGATACATAGGATATGCATATGTTCTACTTTAGTAGAGACTGAAAGTTTGCCAAAGTGATTGTATTGATTTTTGGGAGCAGGATGTGAGATTTCTGTTGCTCCGTATATTCACTAACATTGTAGAATTTTTTATCCTTCTATTTTAGCCAAATCGGTGTGTTTATAGAAATGTAAAATAGAAATATTTCAATTTGAATACCTTGAAGATTGATGGCACTTTTATGATTATCGTATTTGTGATGATTATTTGTCATATGAATATTCTCCTTTTTGAAGTGTTAGGACTTGCCCTTTTTCTACTATACTGTGTATCCTTTTTCATTATGTGTGTAATGGGTATTGAATCCTCTGTGATGGAGCTAGCTCAGACCGATTCACAAGAGCGAACCGTGAAAGTGTCAGGAATTTTGAGAGCTGCTCGGTAGTTTGAAAATCTGCCATGGTAGAAATTTTTATACCACACACACTGGCAAACACTAAAAAACAAGAAAGTTAGTTGTTAAACATTTTCTGGCATACCACTGGATATTTATATTTTATATTAAAGCACTTGGAGGATTATCTTAGTACTCTCCTAGTGATGTCTTTTGGTAAATAGAAATTCTCAATTGGGTTTATTTCTTATGTGATTAGGGCTTTTTGTGACCTAGTTAAGAAATGTTAAAAAAAAAAAGAGAGAGAAATATCTGCCTTTGCCATGGTTGCTAAGATATTTTCCTACAGTTTCTCTAAAAGCTTTATTATTTAAACTTTTACACCTAATAATTTCCAGGTTTTAAGGATATTATTCTATTGTTAAATTGAAAGGATAGTGCTACTATCTTGTATGTTTAAAATAGTTTTCTGGTGCTGGCTTCAGCAGCACATATACTAAAATAGTTTTCTGGATAGCTTCTCATAGAATAGTAATTGCTTTGTGTGTATTTTAACTCATTGTAATATTCATAAATAAATATGAAGATGTTGGTATTTGTTTAATAATTTAATGTTGCTATTTATAAGCAATTTGTAGGTTTGTATAATATTTAGATATGTATTTATGTCTTGTCTACTCTGTGTGACACACAATCAGTTACAATTTTGAAATAAATATTCAGCAGCATACCAAAATTAATATTTGACTTTAACCCTTAGTGTATTATGATAATTTATTTCCAGCATATATTAAGTGAAGCAAAGTCTACAAAAAAATCTACAGAATCATTAAAAAAACTCAGAAATTAGTCTATTTAGTATTCAAATAAAATTATTAAAATGTATTTAGTTGTCTCCAAAATATTATATTTAATAAATTACATAAACACATAACAGCCATGGTAAATGCTGCCAGAAGGATTAGCTACAGAATACTTTTGTATGTACTTCACCGAAATTTTATTTGTTTTGAGATTTAATGAAGACATATATATGTGTAACATTTTCCATGACAAACACAGAAGTGTATCACATACCCATTTTGTGTTTGATAAAAATCAGTATTATGTCTTCCTTAAAATTCTGAGTCAATTATGCAAATGTGTATATGTTTGCCACAGATTGTATTGTCCTATTATGCGTGATTTTGCATTGCATGTCTTTTTCTCTTGAAGTATTCATCTTTATTTAAATACTTTCAATTGTCTCCAGAACAGTTGAAATACTCAAGAGATGTAATGAAACATAATGGAATTAAATAATTACTTAAAATGGAAAGTTCAATAATTTCATATTCATATATCCAATTTTGGCCATTTCTTTTTTAATCTCTGGGTCCATAATACAAGCTATTTCATTAACTTTGGAGTAACTCCTAACTCAAACAATAGAAGTACAAAAGCAAAATGTATAATGGGTTGTTTTTAACAATTAGTTATTATTTTTAAGTCTTTGTAATAGTGAAAGATCTGATAAGAATGTAGGGTTCATGGGTTAAAAATCCTTGAAGCTAAAGATAGTACTTAATTTATTTTCATAAATTTGGAGAGCATGGAGTTTGTATCAGAACTGTTTAAAAAAAGAGAGAGAGCTTCATTTTTTCTTTTGGGCTTCCTTGTCTGTTTTAGGTAGCCAAAGATGATGAAATATGAAGCATGTACTAATTAAAAGCTAATTAGGTGATTTTCACTTTTACTAAATTACTGATCTCTGTGGGGCAATTAGAGCAGGAAGAACAGCGGTGAAACACAGAAAGGTATCTTGAAGATTGGTACAAAGACTTTATGTAGCATTAATATGTCTGATCCTTCACTAAACATTTCAAATAGCTAAATAACAAGTTTATTAATGAGTTTATCTGTGAAAATACACATAGTTTACACAGACACTTCAGGATTTAATATTTGAAGGCGTCCCTGGTGGTAAATGATACGTAAAGGGAAAAAAATGCACTTAAGACATATCACAGATAAAAGTAATTGATGCCAGTTAAATACACTTGACTTCATTTTCACAGAGATGACAGAGTTTGGGGACAAATAAAGTTCAAAGACATGTAATTAATGTGCTGCATGAAGGAAAATGTACAAATTGAAGAGTTATAAAAATGTAGACTGTTTTATTATGCACAGTTTGAACCCAAAATTAAAAGATTGAATAATGCAATAAAATTATAATCTGAGAGCATGAACACTTATTAAAAAGGCCAAAAAAAGAGACAGAGTCAGAAAAAATTATATAGCTAAGTTTTGGTAACATAAATGAAGATTGAACTTGAGAATAACGTGACTAGATGCACAAAATACTCTATTTTTTTCTTTTTTGTTGACCTATTCAATGATACATTTTGTTTAACTGTTAAAGTAATACTAGGGTCCCCCCTGAAAAATAAAAGTATTTTCTAGTTCCTGGCAGTATCTTGCAGTAGCAGATGCTTTCTAAATTTTTGCTGTATAGAAAAACCTATTGTGTATGAGCTAAACAGATCAGTGGGTTGTTTTTGATTTTGTGTTGTTTTGTTCTTATTAAATCAAACATTTGTTTCTCCACACATTCCTTTTTCAACCACTTTTTTCTCTTCTCTTCCTTCTTCCTCCCTCTTTTTTCTCTCTCTTTCTTTCCATTAACTTATGAAGAACTTACTACGTGCTAGGAAAATGGCTAACTCATGTCACAATGGCAGAGCAGACAAAGTTTTTGTCTTATTGATTTCATAGTTTAATGGGGAAAAAAAAGAATTAAACATGAGAAAAATAAATCTCAACTTTGATGAATGTCCTGAAGAAAAATACTCTCAAATATAGAATAATGAGGACAGGCATTGGTATTTAAGCTAATAATTTTAAATGAAAGATGAGTTCACCACATGAAGAATTGGAGAAAGGAAGGGGTTATAATGGGATTTCTTGGCTCTGAATTAAAGAGAAGCTTGGAATGTTCAAGAAAATAAATGAATGTTTGTGTAGCTGGAGCACAGTAAGTAAAAAAGGAGAGGGGCTTGGAATGAGGTAAGCTTTGTAGTCCATGACAAGTATATTTGATCTCATTGTAAATGCAATTGGAAGACATTGAGTGCTTTTAAATAAAAGTGTGCGGTAATTCCATTTATGTTTTAAGATAAGTGCTTTGTGGAGAATGAATTAGTGGGAAGGAAGTCTAGAAGTAGGAAGATCATTTAGGAGGAGACACTTGAAGATTTCTGAGAGAGAAAGATGTGATGTCCTAGATCAGGATGGGATCACTGAGATGGATTTGCAGTCTATTGGGGGCAGAACACAAAGGAATTAATTACTTATTGGATGTAAAGGGCAAGAGAAAAAGAGACAACAAGCATGAGTCCTAGATTAGAGCAATCGGTTATACAACAAAGCAATTCACAACTAAGTTGGTCAAGATGAAATTGGGAGACAGGCTCTAGCAAAAGAATCAAAAGGGATTGATAATCTATTATCCTATCTTATTCAACTCAAAGTGTGATATTTATGTTACTTTAGATGAAAAACTAAAGTAGAAGTAAGGAATGAGGATTTAATACTGAACATTCTAAGGATTCTTCCTACTCATTGGTCTAGCAACCCAGACTATTCTAGCTAAATGTTCTGGGTTGATGCGTGTAGGAGTATGTATGAATTGACACTGCAAAGACATATGGTAAACATTGGGGCCTAAGCATTGTATGGGATAAGGTTGGGATTAAATATATTTTTAAAACAACAGACTTCAACAATATTTGGGATTATAAAATAAATCTATAGTGTGATCGGGACAATGATAAATGGAAAGGAATAGCGATGGCTGGGATTCTTTAAAGAAACAAATTGGGGGAAAGAATAGGAAAGGTTATTTTACTGAGCAAAGAATTTCTAACTTTAACATGTCCTCTCACAGCTGAATATAAGTACAAGTCAGAACAGTATGGAAGGAGGAATTCACTAGAATAAGTGGAATCTGAAAGATCTCTATAAACTTCTATCATCATCATCTTCTCTGGAAAATCACATCTCTAAACTTGAGGGAATCTGATAGAGGAGAGATGAAAATGGAGCATTTTCCCTCATTAACTTGCAAAGAGGTTTCTGTACATTTGTATCTGCCTCTTTGGCAAAAGTTGAAAACATTGGAACAAAAACTTTCCTGTCATTCCTTATATCTGTTTGTCTGTGAAGGTAGGGACATCTGATTGTCTTGCAATTGTGTTTGTAGCATGTGGTCCCTGATGCTTCATTTCATTTATTTAATAATAAATAAATTATTTATTTATTTAATAGCTTAAGAATATCATAACTTATATCTATCCACACTATCATAAACTGACCTGTATTTTCACACATTTTACCTGAAATCTTGACCTTGGAATTTTTTAGCATTTACTCCAGACCGTCCCATTCCATTTTAGTCCAACATATCCATAATTATAATCCTGAGAACAGCATATGATATTTAGCCATGATTAATAAATGCAGAAAAATTTGGCATTTAAGCATATGACTTCTCATTCAAAGAGCTCGTTTTTACACATGATAAGCATAATTCATGTCTGCAAAAGAAGAATTATGATATGGTAAAATTAAAACCTTAATTATCTCAGAAATTTTATAAATTAATTATATGTACAAATGATCCCCTACTTATAATGGTGTAAACGCTATACACACTGAGTAGGAACCATACTTCAAATTTTGAATTTGAACCTTTCCCCAGGCTAGAAATATGTAACACAATCCTCTCCCACAACCCAGGCAGCAGTGGTGAGCCACAGCTCCTGGTCAGTAATGCCATGAAAAGGGTAAATAACCAATACACTCACAACAATTCCATAGCCACACAACCATTCTCTCTCACTGTCAGTACACTATTCAATAAATTACAAGAGATATTCAACATTATTAAAGGATTTTGTCCAACTACAGGCTAATGTAAGTGTTCTGAGCACATTTAAAGTGGGCTAAACTAAGTTATGATGGTCAGTAGGTTAGGTGTACTAAGTGCATTTCAACTCACGATATATTCAATTTATGATGGGTTAATCAAGATATAAGCCCATCATAAATCAAGAAAATCTGTGTTGAATTTTTTATTATGTTATGTTAGTCACTATACAATACATCATTTGTTTTTGCTGTAGAGTTCCAAGATTCATTGTTTGCATATAACACCAGTTCTCTATGCAATACATGCCCTCCTTAATACCGACCATCAGACTCACCCATTTCCCAACTCCCTCCACCCTCTAAAACCTTCAGTTTGTCTCCCAGAGTCCATAATCCTTCATGGTTTGTTTCCCCCTCTGATTTCCCCACCTTCATTTTTTCCTTCCTTCTCCTAATGTTCTCCATGCTATTCCTTATGTTCCACAAATAAATTTCAGATTCAAATAAATAAGCTAAGCATACTTATTGGAAATCCATTGTTATTTGTTATAATCATTCACTGGATAGTGAGTTTATTTCAATGTATCATTATAATAAAATGCAAATATACTATCTTTCATAAAAAAATTTTGGAATATGCATTCATCTCAACTATGACATCTTATTCCAATCTTGTGGGCTAAAAGGAAAGATAAGAATATCTTGTTATCTCAAAATAGACTTGAGTAAAGGTGTTTTATTTATTTTGTTGTATTCAGAGAGGTAAATATATATTTTAAGTTAAATTGATAAATCTCTATTATCTGCTTAAAGTAAGGTCAGAAGTATTTTAGCTCATAAGTGAAGCGTTGTAAGAAATCACAGTGGTATCAGTAAGAACTCGGCATAGCATTTCTGTTGGCTATCTGACATTCTTGCCAAGTGCCCTGAGATGGACAATAATCTGCACCAGCGTAAAAGGGAATGGAACAAGATGGTGGGTGGAGAAAGGCTGAGGTGGTCGAGGAAATCTATTACTGAAAACTATATGTCAACTTTTAAAAGATACAATAATTATTATTCTGTTGATACTTCTATTGTGCTGGATATATATATATTTATAGGAAGTAATGTGTGTGTGTGTGTGTATGTGTGTGTGCGTGTGTGTGAGAGAGAGAGAGAGAGAAAAGAAGAGAGAGAGATAAAATACAGATACCCTAAATATTTTGAAGCAGCATAAATGGAATCCACCTCCCCACCACCCTTTCCTCCAAATTATAAAAACACCATTCAATAATATCTGAATTAATAGAGAAATCATAAGCTATGAACATCTGTAATTTAGGGGCAATGCTAATTTTCTTTTCCAAAAGTAGATCTTTAAAATGAGCTTTTTGCCCCCTGCTATAAAATCTATAAAATGAACTTAAGTAAGGTAGATTCTCTCCCCGAAAGTTTTGTATGAAATATATTAGCTAAGAGGATTTTTTTATTTTGATAAGTCTCTGAAGCCAAGAAGTAAGATGTTCGAGTTTATTCTCTTATTATAAGTGATAACATTTATAATCAAGCAAAAATCTTTGAGAGGTTTGTTTCTAACCTGAAGAGGTTCTAACACGTCTCTTATTAATAGCATTGCTTCCCCATGTTCATAGAATCTGTAGGACTACCTGGATATAAATTTGTGATAGAGATGGGTTTCCTGTGGCATCATAATTTTACAATGAGTCTTTTTCCAATAGCAGAGTAAACATGTTTATCATTGTGAACATTGATTTTTTCTCACTTTGTAGGTTTTTTTTTTCAAAATTGAAAATAATTATAACACATATATATTTATTTATTATACTTAAGTCTGCATTTATTTATTAAGTGAATCATTAAAGTAAGATCCTTTATTTCAAATTACTCATAAAATATAATTTTATTCATGAATTTTCATAGTTCCTTAAAAGTATCATTAAGTAAGGAAGTCAATTGTTCTTCTAATGTAAATTTCAAGCATGACAGGTAAAATGTTATATAAAAAGCTTACCATGCAAAATTGTTTTGAATACTATTGCTAGAGCATTTGCCCACGCATGAAATGGAGATATAACTTTGAAATTTTCAGGTCAAACTACAGCATCAGGAAAAGGTTGAATATAAATTAAGGATAAAATCCAATATATTTGGGTGGGACTACATTTTCTTCTTGAGAAATCATAGAAGGACACAATTATTATACCTGGTATGAAATTTCTCAAGTAAAACAAAAATTCTTGACTTTGTAAGGACACACATAACAAAAACACTGGCTTATTCAGTGTTTTATTTTAAAACTTCTAGAAATAATTTTGATTAAGGGTGTGCCTAGTCTGAAGGATATATGATGGAGAAGGGATTTTACCAGGGACCAAGCATGTGAGACTATTCATTCCTTAACATGTTCAACACAGACTTCTTGAAGGTAAAGTGTGCACAACCCAGTGCTAGTCACTGAGCTACTGACTGAATTAGAGCTCTTTTGGAACTCCCCAACTAGTGCAAGGCAAGGGTGTGTGGATACATGAATTATATTAGCCCAAAAACAGTAAGATTTTTTGAGCATGCACGGTGTGCCAGGAAACGTGCTAAATCATTTACAATGATTATTTCTTTTAATTGTTTCAATATCCTTGAGAGAGAAAGGGATTGTTGCTTATTCCAATAAAACTGAGATTCAAAGAAGGTACGAAACTTGCTCAAGGCTTCACAGCCTGAGAGAGGTTTATCAGAGTTGATAGATCCTATTAGAAGGATAGGAAATAAATGTTATAGGAGAGGCTAGAATAAGAACAAATTCCTACAGGAGTCTGTGAAGGTATCCTACCTCACAGATGCAAAATTTGAGCTAGATCTGATAGAAAGAATGTGAGGTTTTCTAGGTAGTGAGGGTAGATAAGGGGAATGTTTTCATCTAATAAGATTTTCTAGGAGCTTTTTGGCGTTCATTTTATCATTTATAATATGTGATAGTGGGACAACACTACTTCTAAGGTTTTTTGAGTTCTGGAATTTTTTGATTATATATTTGTTTACATAAAAATAAAAGAAGAGGCTTCTGAGTAAATGCTGAAGCATCAGAGACTTTTGACAATATATCACTGTTTCTCCAAAAGAAGAAAGATTTCTTTTATCCTGTGCATGGATAAAACATCATCTGTTTTCTTCAAAGACAGCTAGTTATACTTAGAACTTTTCCCCCTAAAGGAGATGGGAGAAAGTATGATAGTGACATAAGGGGGGACAGCGTAGCCAGTCTGTGGTAGCCGATAGTTTAGGATTCTGTATTCTATAAACCCAATTACTTCTGGTTTAGGGCTTTCTTACCTTTTTTCTAATTACTTTGGGAAAACTTCATGTTTTAGACTTCAAAGGATTTCCTTTTGTTATGTGAGAAAAGCCATAGTGTTTATAGCCTCTAGAGAGGTGTTGCACAGTGCTGGTGGTGACAGCCACTTAGACTCCCTGTAAAAGCCAAGGGAGATGGGATGATAGCAAAGGAAACAAATACGAAAATGGCTACAATTGTATGTTCCCTTCACCTTGGCCATTTTCCTTATGGAACATTGGGCAAACAAGGTCAGGATGAATTTGTTAGGAAGGTTTACCAAATGTTTTGCAGTATCACCCGTGTTTACAATATGTTAGTGTAATTTATTGATGAAAAAACAATCAGAAAACCTCTGTTCTTATTTTAGGGAGAATGGAATAAACTTACAGAAGTTAGCCCAGTGAATCGGAGCTTTCAGGACCTAAGTAACTGGAAAGACTAATAATTTATAGGGTGTCCCTACTAATATAAATACATCTGCATTTATATGTACACTAGATATCTAGAATAATTAGAATCACATACATCAAAGCAATGAAAGTGCATGGTGGTAAGTGAGAATGTTTCTGTGTTGAGAATTATTGCCAGAGTCAAAGGGACATTTTTAGACATGTACAAGTATGCCTTGGTGTACAGAACTAAATATGTACAGGTGGAATTCATGACTTTGAGTGTGGTGTTTGGAATCCTGTCAATGAATAACTATCATTACTTTTATTTTATTTTATTATTTTATTTTTAAATATTCTCTACATCCAACATGGGGCTCAAACCCATGACTCCAGGATCAAGAGTCACATACTCTACTGACTGAGACAGACTAGTGTCCTTAAAATCATTATAGAATGAAGAAATTTCATAAAGCTTAAACATTGAAAGAGAAATAGAAGAGCACAATATCAGAGAAATAAAAAGGAAAAAAGTAGTTTCGCAGGCCAAGGGGTCTGTGTTCAAATCCTGATTTACCCTCTTTATCAACCAAGAGGGTTATAATAATCTTAAATTACTGTTGAGTGCATCACAAATTATACTCACAACAATCATAACGGCAGGAAAAGACATTGGATTTGGCCAAGAGAAAGTCATTGCAATCTTAGCAATTCATTTATCATATTGAGATCTTTTCTTAAATGAGTGTTTTGACAAACTGACCCATTGCCTATATGAATGTTTGTGATTATAAGGTTAGTTTTGTAGGTGTGTAATAAAGATTATTTACATGAGTATTCTATCTCTTAGCTGCTAATAATAGTAACAACAATAATACATATACAAATATTTTCTTGAGTACCACGTACCAAGCCAAAATAATTTGAAGAAAATGTCACCTACATGTTTTTGCATTAAGTAGAAGTAGCAGTAAAAACAATGAGAAAACCCTTGAATTCTTTTTAAGAGCTTCTGATGTTCTAATTTCAATGTTACCTGACAGATGACATAGTTTTAAATTTGGGCCTTAAATAGTATAATTATATCAGAAAAGAAACCTGAAAAGATTTTTAGTTATATAATTTAAAAATATGAAAGAGTTCAAAGGAGAAATTACATTTGGAACCAAATCATCAGAAAATAAAGCAGGAACATAGTGAACGAGGATGCCAGTAATTGCCTGTCCCGTTTTGGAATAGTGTAGGTTTTGCTATTTGATGCTGACGGACCACATTTCTAATCAAAAAGCACAGCACTAATGATATCTAGTGCATTTTGGTAGATGCAATACCAGAATAATAAGAACAGTTCAAGACCTTTTTATGGTTTGCCTTTGACCTTTATCTTTAATCCAGGAATGGTCTAGTTAATATAATCATTATTACTCCCTAGAACTACATTTTAAAGAAATATAATTATTTATTCTGTTATTAAAACATGTTACTGTCCACTTATCAAAAAAATCAAGGTTATATAACATTTTCTGAGAGGTGCAATCTAGGAAATTAACAGGTAATATACATTTTTGTGGTCAGCATCAATGAGTTTAACTGAAACAAAAATTATTTTAAAATACTGCTTAGCCAAGTAGATTTCACTCATTCATTCTAAGTTCTGTGAGCTTCCTAGAGAAAATAATTATGTAACTGAAGACCCAGACAATATTCTGACACAATCTTAAAAATTTATCCTTATGGAACTAGACTCAGTATATCCATGTGTTTTCATCCACTAATAATTGAACTTGAGACGTGCCTGGGTGGCTCAGTTGGTTAAGCATCTGCCTTCGGCTCAGGTCATGATCCCAGAGTCCTGGAATCGAGACCCGCGTTGGGTTCTCCGGTCTATGGGGAGTCTGCTTCTCCCTCTGACCTTCTCCCCTCTCTTGCTCTCTCTCTCACTCTCTCTCTCTAATAAATAAATAAAATCTTTAAAAAAATAATTGAACTTGTGGTTTGAAATGAGTGGCTCTTACATCAAATGTATGCTGTATTAATTCTACTATAATAAGCTGTTTCATCTCATCTATAAAAATTAAAAATGACAAGTATTCAGGAAGATCTTTTACAAATTCAAATAAATATAAAGATATTTACTTTATTAATTTACTGGCGCCGTCGTTTAAATGCTCGTTTTCAGAGAAGAGTGACAAAATTGTCTTCTTACCCATAAACATTGTCCTTTATAATTTCTGCACTATATTGAGATTTTTTTCTTTTAACATTAGGATGTAAAAAGAAAAGAAAAGATGAATAACCAATATGTTTATTAGTATTTAGTGAAAAGGAATACAAGGAATTCAGAATATAAGCCAAAAAAAAAAAAAAATCACAAAAGGCAGAGTCAATCATAAGTTGCTGGTAAGTACTTGAATGGATATAGTACTCTCACTACCTACCATCTCTGCCCAGGCTGAGTTATTGTGAAGAGCAATTAATTCCATTTACCACTTTTTGTTTTTCTTATGTTAAATTTAGAAGTCAGCCTGCCAGCTGTGATTAAGATTTACCAGAGAAGAGGTGCTAGAACATAATAGAAGACATTTAAAACCATTGTGTAAGCATAATGGCTTAAATCAATTGTATGCAAATTTAGTGTGCACATTTCTCAGAGCAAGCTTGTTAAAACACACATTTTCAGGTATTCATGCCATCCAGGGTGTCTGATTTGGTAAGATCTGGAGTAAAGCCTGGGAAGTGACATTTTCATCAAGCATCCCAAGGTGATTCTGACACAGGTTGTTTTTAGAACACCTTTTGGGAAATTGTTTTGGAAAGGAATGAAGAGCAGAGTATATTTTTATATGAAAGCACAATAGGGAAAAAACAAGGAATTAAAAATGTGAATAAGGGGCAGAAATAAGGAGAAAAAAGGGACTCTCATATTAAAATATTTAGTTAAATCAGTTTCTATTTTATTTAATCTTCATAAAATTTCTGTGAGAGTCATTACTACCTCCATCTCATAGAATGAAGGTCTGTGACTCTAAGATACCCATGACTTTTCCATATGTGACCAGCAAGACAGCCCTCAAAGCTCGTTATTTTCACTATACCAAATGAAACTGAGGGGGTGAGTGAGACAGGAAAAAAAGAAATCATTTAAGCAGCAACTCGGGGAAAAGCTAATGAGTTTTTGTATTTGTTATCTTCCTAAAAGGCAAGTGCTAGTAGTATGTTAAGGACCAAGAAAGGGCGGGTGGGTACTACCCTTGTAACCCATTGGTCATATGTATACACAAACATACCACAACTCTCCAGCCTCTGGAAGCTAATGGCTATAGATTTGTTTAAAATCTTCATTATGCTGTGAATTCTCCCAGAAGGTTTTCCTAAATCCAATGCTATGTACTTTTCTTTAACACTTTGAGCATACACACTGCCAATAAATCCAGCTCCACAGGAAGGGCTCACCTTGATCTTCAGAATGTTTTATAGAAAAGACACTTATGTTGATCAAAATTTCCATTTATATTCACATTGTGAGTAACTTTCAACCACCTAGCTAATTATCATGAGTAAGTTAGTTTACGAAAATTCCATTAAAATTGTCTCTTCTTGAACTATGAAAGTCTAAAAACTGTCACTTCCCATTACCTGAATTTAGAATGGGGAAAACTGAGGCTTTTATTCTTCTACTTCTCTTCTACTCTTCTTTTGAACTTCTAAAGGTCTTCTCTTTAGAAACTTATTAATGAGTACTATTGTATAATATTTTCTCCAATGAATGAGAAACACACACACATACACGTTCTCTTTCATTTCTATTATCCATGGCAAAATTTTATCTTGGGTAATATACTTATTTCCCATTATCCCCCTTTTCCCCTTCCCTCCTCTCATGTAATCTTATCTGCTAGTAGGTGTTTAAATATTGCTACCTGATGATTAATATTTTAAATGAAAGAGATTTAAGTTTGATATCTTTCAGAGCATTTGTATTTTAAGTGTGAAATTTTAAAAACAGACAAAAATTCTCAAGTATCATTTGAAAAAGGTTTTAATCATGGAATAAATAAAAGTGAATCTGAGATTATGGTCTTGAGATTTAATAATAAGAATACTTTTAACTATCTGATGGATGAAAGCTAGTACTCTAACAAAATATTTATAGTACAAAGTGTTACATATTTCTTTACTGATTGCCATGCCAAATCTTACATCAAAATCTCTGAACTCTGTCCAATTGTTTAATTGTGTATCAATTTTTAATCTTTCTACAACTAGAGTAGCTCATATGCCTTTAGCCAATCTTCCCTCAAATCCTCATAGCACACATTTGGAAGCCTGAGACCAACAGAGGTCATGTAAAATATGTTAGGTAACTGGTGGTGATGTAATCCTGCATAGCCAAATTGAGCAATACATAGAAAAAAACGAAGTTCAACTCCGATTACTATTTATGAAAATCTGGTTCATTGATGTTTATTTATAAAATGCCTCATCTAAATCCTTTAGTCTGAATACATATGGACTATCACCTCCTTACACCTTTAAATAGATTGTTTCTATCTGGCTAGCTCACACCTAACTCTGATTAATAAATTATCCATTCTCTGGGCTTAACTTTTAATACTTAGCCTATATTATTTCCACACTAAGTCTAGCCTTCTCCCTCTCCCAACATGTCAGAAACAAGTAATTCCGTTGCTAAGACTTTTCCATTTGTCTAAAGGCAAACTTATCAACCTCTATAAACATCTGTGTTTTATCTTGCTCCCTGTTTGGTATACCATGGATATCCAGGAAAATCAAGATTAGACTTCTGTCGATTTGACTTGTTGATAATGAGGTAGTAGGAAAAGCAGTAAAGGTATTGAAGAAAAGAGCTTTAAATCATATTTAAGCTTACTAAAGCCTTGCAACAGAACATATTTAATTCTGGTAGTAATAAAATGGATGGGATTTCATTGTAAAGCTGAGCAGAATTCGGCTTATAATATGTCAGCTTTACATGACAGATTATTAATAAACTGCCACTGTTATCACTTGATACCAATCTCTGGTGACGGCCTTTTTTAAACTTGAAACTCAAATGTATTTTTTAAAGTAATCTTACTTTGTGAATCAGTTTCTTCTTTTAAATACTTTTTTTTTCCTTCTGCTCTATAGAAATTGTTGTGTCATTCAATTAATGGTTTCAATTTCATTATACTAATATGTTCTAAAAATCACTAGGGTGTTATATGACTTCACATAGATCAAGTTTTGTATTTATTTATTTATTTATTTATTTTTATTTGATGAAGATGAAGACAAGGCAGAGTAAAATTGAGAAAGAGGATTTACTTTAAACTTGGTACCTCACAAAATGAGAAAATTGGAAGAATTCATTTTCCCGACTAACTTTCCCCAGCGTGTTTGCCTTTTTCTCTCTTTTGTTCACCTATCCCTGTTCTAGATACACATTTTCTATTGTCCATTAATTCAACAAAACACATTAAATATTTGTATGAAATAGGCATTTTGTTAATGTTGGCAAACTCTTCAGCAGTGGGGCACGCCTGCAGGAAATTGGCTGTTCAGAAGAGCTTACTTTAAAAAAAGTTGCAATCAACTGGGTTAAAGGACAGAACATTCAGTGGTGTTAGAGAAAGTGTGTATAAGGTCACAGAGCAAAGAAAGTAGAAGAACATGAAGGTGTGACCCACTGAGTTTAATCTAAGTAGTACATATCATCCTCATTGTCATAATTGGATGGTTAATGTCAAAACTGTTGGACAAAGCTGAAAATAAAGACTCGTAGTTAGTAAGGGACACATCAGTAATTACTGATCACTTAGTTATTACATACCACACTCTGCTGGATGATTTTATACAAATGAAAGAGTACTATTTTTGAAATAAAACTGAAGTATAGGTTAGCAGAGTATTTGTGGACCTTAGGAAGCCTGACTCTGCTTATAATTAATTGAATGAAATCACACGAGTCATTTACTGCCTCAGGTCCTCCCCTTGTTCAACTATCAGTCAAGGCAGAGGAGCACTGCAAATTTTTAACCATTTCAAGCTTTACATTTAGTTATTCTTATTGTATAGTTTGGGGGGGCAGTGCTTTTGGCTACAAGTAATAGGAAACTAACTGTTTAAACTCTAAAAAAAGAAGGTTTTATCATACATCATAAGAAATTCAGCAGTTGTAATAGTTCCACAAATGATTAATTCAGTGATTCACTGACATCATTAAGGACTTAGGTTTTTCCGTGTTTGCACTCTGCCTCTTGTCATAAGCTTGTTCTTGGCCAGCTTCCTTCAACAGTGAAAGATGTTGGCCAGAGTTTCAGGGTTCACACCCAGGCATAAGTTACCCAGTAAAGAAAAAGGGACTTTGCCTTCTTTCTTTGTCTTTTAAGATTAAGGAAGCTATTTTGAGATGTCCCACCTGACGACCTCCTGCTGCAAAAATCTCTTCACATATCATTGATCAACTGTGTCATATGCCCCAGACTACAAGAACCAGTTACAGCACGCTTAGACCGGTCATGTTTACCCTCTGCATCGAAAACATGTATTGCTTTCTGAGGAGCTCATGGCTGCGCAAAGGAGGAAAGAGCTCAAAAAAAAAAAAAAAAAAATCACTTTAGAAAGGTGGAATGGTTCTCAGTCAGCCATGCAGTGGTATCTGTTATGCTAATTATGCTTTGTTGATTTACTTCATTCTTCCTAGATTAAAATTTTTATTTTCTCAGAGGACAAAACAGATAAACTGTGGCTCCACTTTAGAATGAAAAGTCTCCAGGAATACGCACATCAAATTGAAGAGGAGATCGCCTACTAAGTAGATGATTGACAATGACCAGATAACCCTCCGAGCTGCTGTTTGCCCCTGTGGTTCTCTCAACACCACAACAATCACACCCTTAGCAGTGCCAACCCCAGCAACCAATCTTACTTGTAATTCTCCCTTGTACCTGACCAGCTCATGTATATTTATTTGCCCGACTAAAGAGGAGTTGTTCTTCCATCATCCCTTCATATTTTAGTGATATACTTCACTTCCTCTGTGAAATATTTCACAAGTCCTCAGGTGACCTATTGCTCCTTCATTTACCCATTAATCTTGGACCATATTCCTATTAGATTGATTATTTTATGGCTTTACATTTACTTGGATGATTTCTCCCTGCACTGAACTTTACACTTCTGGAGGATAAAGCTGGTGGCCTTGCTGCTTTTGTATTTGAGTCTGTAATAACTGGCATAAGGCAAGTTATTATGTGTTTGCTAGAGTGTGTGCCTGGGCAACAGATGGTGTTAGAGTCAGTGTACATAAACCAAGCAAACAGTTGGGCTTTTTTTTTTTTTTTCTTTTTCCATGATAAGGAAATAAGGCACCCTAGAAAAGTGTTTCTCAAAAATTTCCACAGATGTCTAAATGTTTCTTTACCCCAAAACTTGAACTATAAGAGACAATCTGTAGAATATAATTAATAATGACCTACTATAAGTGTAAACTTTCTTTAAATAGGGTGTTTGGGGTGCCTGGGTGGCTCAGTTGGTTAAGCAACTGGCTTCGGCTCAGGTCAGGATCCTGGACCTCCATCAGGCTCCCAGCAAAATGGGGAGTCTGCTTCTCCCTCTGACTTTTTCCCCTCTCATGCTCTTGCTCTCTCTCTTTCTCTCAAATAAATAAATAAAATCTTTAAAAACATAAAATAAAATAAAATAAAATAGGGTGTTTAATCTTTGAAAACCATACTGATTTTTTATTTTATAGTGTTTAGTCTTTAAATCCTTGACATAGCTATATTTAGATCATATAATATCCAGGATTTGTTTAGCATAAAATAATGTTTACATATTATTATGTTAAATCAATATCCAGGGAGAATCACCTTGTTTATTTATCTTAATATCCCAGGAAAATGATTAGATATTCTCCAAACACTTGAATTCTATAATCAAGAAGCATGGATGATTATGACTATTATGATTATGATTATTTTAGCCAAGAATTCAAAAATCCTAAGATGAAGCCACTGGGGAAGAAAAAAAGTCTGCAGGAAAAAAAAAAAAAAAAAGCCGGTCCTAACAACGTAGTGTTTGAGTTGTCACAAATGAGGAGGCAGCCAATAAATGATTCATTCTTTGTCTATCACAGCATATTTAAAAATACATCTGACATGTTTGGCCTATCAGAGGGCTGAAAAATGAAATTATAGATTTCCTACTATAGATGACACCATCAGTGAAGGGGTTTAGGGAGGGTTATTTGGTCATTTTCATTTATCTCATCTCTCTCTGTCCCATGCTTGACAGCTGTAAAACATAGGTCTTCAAAATCCCAGGAAGCAGGGCCAAAGTTTAATCCTTTTTTGTGTGTTTACCGAGGACATTTGGTTGTTTTTATAATCACACAAAAATATAAATAATATGTACAATTCTGGGAATACATTAAGGTAGAAAAAAATATAAAAGTGATTATAAAAACAGAAAGACCCATAGTTTGTTATTGACTTCTATAGATAGTTGAATCATACTCTTTTTATTTCTTCTATCTAAAAGTGTTTTCATATCCTTACAAAAGTAGTTTGCAATAGTAAGAACCAGTTTAAAAAATTCCAGAAAAAAGAGAACAACAAAAGGAAAGAATCCTCCTTAAATCTGTCATCCTAGGATGCAGATTCTGAAGTATTGAGGTAAACAAAATTGCATGCTTTTTGGTCCAATCCTTGTGCAGATTCACATGCAGATAACATCATTCAAAACAAGAATTTCTTCCCAATTTAAACTCAATATTTTTACTCTTAATAAATGTATCCCTATACCCACATACTCTTCAAAATTGGAAATTTGAAATACTACATATTATTTTAGTTCAGAAAAATTCCTCTCAAAACAGATCAAGGCATCATTTAGCGGGCTTAAACATGTATGGTTAGAGTGGCAAAGAGAGAGGGAAATTAACAGAATATCTTTTATTTCATAATTACCAATTTAGGCAATCCTTCCCAGATTGTGAGACTATTAATAATACTAGTAAATTTTAATCTTTGAATATTATGTCTTCATTAAAATTCTTTTTATTAGATTACATAAGTTTGAGATAGTTAATAGGAAACAGCAGAAACGAGATAAAAGCAACTTGAAAACAAGATGTTGTTCTTTAATACTTTGAAAAACTGCTATATGTTCTTTTTTTTATTGAAACATAATTGACATATAACATTACATTAGTTTCAGGTGTAAAACATAATGATTTGATGTTTGTATATATTGCAAAATGATCTACCACAGTAAGTATAGTTAACAGGAATTGCCGTATATAGTTACAATTTGTGTGTGTGTGTGGGGGGGGTGAGAACTTTCAAGATCTATCCATCCCTCACTCTGTGCCTTTTGTGACCACCATATCTATAAGTTTGGCTTGGGGTGTTTCATTTTATTTTTTCAGATTGAACATGCAAGTGAGATTTTATGGTATTTGTCTCTCTCTTCGTGACTTACTTCTCTTAAGCATAATGCCCTCAGGTTCATCCATTTTGTCACAAACAGCAGATTTCCCTTTTCATGTGTGAATAATATTCATATATGTATATTTTCTTTATCCATTCACCCATTTATGGATACTACATTGTTTCCATGTCTTAGCTATTCTAAATAATGTTGCAATAAATATGGGGATGCAGAAATCTCTTTCAGATATTGAATTTATTTTATTTTAGATATATAACCACAAGCGGATTCCTGGATCATACAGTAGTTCTATTTTTAATTGTTTGAGGAGCCTCCATATTGTCTTCCATAGTACCTATATCAAATTATATTCCCACCAACATTGCACAAGGATTCCCTTTTCTCCACACCCTTGCCACATTTGTTAAGGCTTGTCTTCCTAATAGCCATTCTAATAAGTATGAGGTAATACACCGTTGTGGCTTTGATTTGCATTCACCTGATCTTTAGTAATGTTAAGGATATTTTCATGTACCTATTGTGCATGTGCATATCTTCTGTGGGGGGAAAACCTACTCAGGTCTTTTACCCATTTTAAATCAGATTATTTGTTTTTTGCTGTTGAATTTAGTGTTTCATATATATATGTGTGTGTGTGTGTGTGTGTGTGTGTGTATGTATATTTTAAAGATTTTATTTATTTGAGAGAGAGAGTAAAAGGAAGCATGAGCAGGATGAGGGACAGTGGGAGAAGCAGGGAGCAGGATGCATGGCTTGATCCTGAATCTCCAGGAATCATGACCTGAACCAAAGATAGACACTTAACTGACTGAACCACCCAGGCACCCCTATTGTTTCTTATATGTTTTAGATGTTAACTGCTGTGTGCAAATATTGTTTCTTTGTCATGGGTTGCTTTTCATTTTGTTGAACGTTGTGCAGGAGCATTTTAATTTAATATTATCCCACTTTTTTTTTTGCTTTTATTGCTTATAATTTTGATGTCGTATATAATGCATCATTGCAAAGACTGATATCAAGGATTGTTTTCCCCTAAGTTCCCCTACATTTTCTTCTAAAACTCTTATGGTTTTAAGTCTTCACGTAAATGTTAATCCATTTTGAGTTAATTTTGTGAATGAAGTAAAATTCAGTTTCATGTGAATACCAGTTTTCCAAAAACCATTTACTGAGGAGACTATGTTTTCCGAAATGAGTATTCTTGGCTACTTTATCAAATAATAGTTGACCATATATGTGTGGGTTTATTTCTGGGCTCTCAATTTTCTTCCATTGATCTATGTGTCTTTTATACCAGTACCAAACTGTTTGTTTGTTTTTCAGTACCAAACTGTTTTGATTACTATAGCTACATAGTATCCTTTGAAATCAGGAAGTGTGATGACTCCACCTTTGTTCTTTCTTCAAATTGCTTTGGTTATCACATTTTCGATTAATAATTATTTTAATACATGAACATGGGCTATTTTTTCAATTTTGTGTTTTCTTGTATTTCTTTTATCAATGTCTTGCAATTTTTAGGGCACAGACTTTTATCTCCCCAGTTAAATTTTTTAAAGTAACTTTACAATTTTTGATGTTGTTTTAAATGGATTTTCTTCTCTGTTTTTCAGGTAGTTCTTTGTTAGTGGATAGAAGTACAATTGATTTCTGTATGTTGACCTTATATCTTGCTACTTTACTGAATTCATATATTAGTTTTAACAGTTTTTGGAAATTTTTCTTAGAATTTTCTATAAGCCATTTATCAGCAAGTGGAACAATGTTACTTTTTTTGGGGGGGGGTCAAATTTGAAGGTCTTTTATTTATTCTTCTGGCCTGGTTGCTCTGGCTAGGACATCCAGACTATTCACTATGGTGAATAGGAGTAGTGAGACTAGGCACTCTTGTCTTGTTTGTGATCTTAGGGGAAAAAATCCATTAACCTGTCACTCTTGAGCATGTTATTATCTGTGAATTATCACATGGCCTTTATTATGATGAGGCACATTCCTTCTCTATCCAACTTATTGGGAGTTTTTTATCATGAACTTACATTTTATTTTGTCATATATCTTTCAGCATCAATTGAGGTAATCATATGATTTAAAAATGTTTTTCATTCTACTACTGTGATGGGATCACCTTAATTGATTTATATATGTTGAACCATAACAGGGATGCAGCCCAGGGAGGAATCCCAACTTATTGTAGTGTATGATTCTTTGAATGCACTGTTGAATTTGGTTTGTTAAAATTTTGTTGAGATTTGTCTCTATATTCATCAAGAATATTGGCTTGTAGTTTTCTTTCTTGGTGTTTTTATTTGGCTTTGGTGTGAGGGTCATGCTGGCCTCTTGAGTGAGTTGAGAGTATTCCCTCCGTTTCAATTTTTGGAAGACTTTGAGAAGGATTGACATTAATTATTCCTTAAATATTTAGTAGAATTCATCAGTGAAACCATCTGATACTGGGCTTTTTTTGCTGTTGTTGGAAGATTTTCGTTTACTGTGTCTATTTCCTTAGTCATTATTAGTCTGTGAAGGTTTCCTATTTCTTCATCATTCAGTCTTGATAGTAATATATTTCTAGCAAGTTGTCCATTTCTATCTGGATTATCAATTTTCTGGCATATCATTTTTCATAGCTATCTCTTGTGTTTCTGTGGTATCAGTCGTGATGCCTCCTCTTTCATATACAGTTTGATTTTAGTCTTCTCTCCTTTTATCTTGGTTAGTTTAGCTAAAGATTTCTCTATTTTATCTTTTCAAAGAAATAGATACTTTCTATTGTTCTCCTGTCTCTATTTCATTTATTTCTGCTCTAATCTTTGTTATTTTCTTCCTTCTCCTAAATCTGAGTTTAGTTAGTTTTTTTTTTCCTCATTCCTTGAGGCATTAAGTTGTTTTTTGAGATTTATTTTTTCTTGATTTATGCATTTATTACTATAAACTTCCATCTTAGTATTCTTTTTGCTGCATCCCATAAGTTTTAGCATGTTGTGTTTTCATTTTCATTTGTCTAAAGATATATATTTCTTAAGTTTCCTTTTTTTATTTATTTATTTTTCAGAGAGAGAGAGAGAGAGAGAGAGAGCAAAGTAGGGCAAACGGCAGGCAGAGGGAGAAGCAGGCTTCCCGTTGAGCAGGGAGCCCGATGACGGACTTGATATCAGGACCCCCGGGATCATGACCTGAGCTGAAGGCAGACGCTTAACAGACTGAGCCACCAAGGTGTCCCTAAAGTTTCCTTTGATTTCTTTTTGATCCATTGGTTGTTCAGGAGTATGCTATTTAATTTCCACGTATTTATGAGTTTTTAGCTTTCCTTTTGTTACTGATTTCTAATTTCAAACTTTGTATTCACTAAAGGTACTTGATATAATTCAAATCATATGCATTAGTTTAGACTTGTTTTGTGGTCTAACATACGATCTATCCTGGAGAATGTTCAATGCACAATTAACAAGAATATGTATGATGCGAGTTCTGTAGGATAGAATATTCTGTATCTATCTCTTAGGTCAGTATGCTCTAAAGTGTTGTTCAAATATGCTATTTTCTTTTTGATTCTATTTAGGTGATTAGTATTCATTATAGAAAGTAGACTATTAAGTCCCCAAATATTGTACTGCTATATTTATTTCTCCTTCTAGCTATGTTAGTGTAGTGTCTAAATGAGGTGTCTCTCCAGATCAGATGAGGGTCCCCAAATGTGGGGTGACTATTGGGTGGAGGCCAATGGCGTGGGCAGTGAAAGATTCCCCTGAGGTGGAACAAAAGAGATAGAAGAAAATCAACACAGATATTTTATACATTAGTAACCTCCCTCTTTTGAAAACAATGGAGTATTGTATTTTAGTTAAGGCATGGACTAAGTACCTTTCCCCTTCCACATTCCCCACTGTAGTTGTGAAAATAGAAAGAAGGTACTCTCCTTCATTACTTGACTATTATGTCATTTGACTGTGAAAATGCTATTTCCCCCCAAATACTATGATGAAAAATTAATGACCACTTATTGAATGGCAGTGAAGGTCAGACAATGTGCTGGCAGGATACTCCGTCTTTCCCTTGTGGACATCATATCTTACACTCACAACCATCATTCAGTCAACATTTTGTGGATGAAGAACAAAGTCTCAGAGAGGTTAGGTATATTACCTAAGGTACTCGAGAAAGTAGCCAGTGCAACCACCAAGTACATCTTAGTTCAAGCCTTTGCTTTTCTTGCAGTAGAATTGAATATTTCATCTGAAGTTAGAATAGAGTTCTAGTTGTTTAGCTTTTTCTGGTAGCTGAGAGACCTTCCAAGGCATTAAGCGTATCTAAAACTTTACTCCCCCATCATCAAGATGGTAAAATAGAGAATTCTCAGTTTCTTGCCAGGAATCATATTCTGAGGCTTAGATTTAATCTGACTTGCTCATCATCTAAGTTATGATAGTCTCAGGTTTTGTTAGCTCTCAGAGAAATAAAGATAAAGCTATATACTGTCTATTCATCTAATGCAAGGCCCCAGCAACAATAACTAAACAACAAATATGGATTATTTACAATATGGCAAGGCACTGGGCAAGAAAATTGGAAGCAGGTTAGATTCAAAGGGTGAAATATAATTTTTAGCCCTCCAAGAGTTTGCAGTTCACTCACAATTTTTGTGAACAAGCATAATATAAGTCTATATAAAGGAATAGTTTAGATAAAAATAATAAATATAATAGAAGACAGAACTTTTGTTCATTTACTTTTCTATTGTAAACTTTTCAGGCATTTGTTAGTTTTGTATTTGTCTTTATTTTTTAATATTATCAATGTTAAATGTCATACAACAATCACATTTGGGTTTATTGTTTTCTCATACAATGCAATGAAAAATATCATTTCATACCTAATGTTTTCTTAAGTTTTATCTGTGTACTTGAGAACACATGAATTTGGGATATATTTTGTAACCTACATAATAAATGCAAAAGACAATTCCTTATGTATACTAGGACCATAAGATATTGAATTTAGCCTGTTCCTAAAATAGAAAGCAAACTGGGAAGTAATTAGTTGATAAAGATGTTTCCATCTCACAGTGATGCTGAGCTATTGTTATAGATACTACTGGAAATAACATGTAATTGTGTGTGTGTGTGTGTGTGTGTATGTGTGTGTGTGTGTTTGTGTATGTTAGCAAAGTTGGTGGGAGCACAATACAATGAAGTCAAACTTAAGGATTTCCCTATAGGGTTGTTTAAGATTTGTACCAGTCTGTGACTGCCAACTTTCTCCCTCATCCTAGAAAGTCCGCTCAATAATGTGTGATACTGCTCAAAAGGTGAACTGGATCAATGAGCAAAGGGAAAATTTAGGTTCACATAGGTAAATAATGTGGGAGACATAGTCATATATCTGCCCTAATAAAATATTTTACTATATTAAAAATTATTCTAGATGTATAAGAAATCAGTATTTCATATATTGAATGTCTTACAGAGTATGAACACAATATATTTATGAAACATTTATGTTGGCTGTGTTACATATAGTTTCTCTTTAAAATTTACACTCAAAACTGTGAAATACAGCACAAGTATATAGAAGTATGTTCCTTTTTACAGAAACACTAAAAATCTCAACCCATGTTTGACCAGGTTATAGATACAAAATAAAATTTGTAAAATACAGAAAATACAAGCTATAAGCAAGGAAGTTAAATTAAAATCCATATTTTCTGACTGGCTTTATTTCATTGAACAATTAAATATACATAGATTTCTTTGGCTTGAAATTTATGACCTTATTGGCCTGTACTCATACCTTCATACTGTGTGTGTTATGGAGCAAATTCCATTAAATCTAAGTTTCCTGCAGTTAAGAAGCGTTGTCGTTTCCTCAGTGCTTCTTTTTATCTGTATTTCTCAGTATCTGTGTAGAGATTCTTATTCATTTGAAGACAGTGGAGCTGAATTCTAATGAGTCAAGCCCCAAGTGTTCATTTCATGGGTAATTTCTTCAGGTGCCAAACATCGACCAACGTTTTCAGGTGCCAGAGTGGGTATGATTGTTCATTTTCTCTTGGGTGGTGCCAGAATGCATTTCTTTCAAGATATTTAACCCTACACTATTTACTTGACATGCCCCCTTAAAACTCATGTCAAGATTTTTTTTTTTCTAAATAGCTACCAGTGTAATCTAAAAAATGAGTGACTTGGATCAAAGAAAAAAAAATTAAAACAGAATCATTTGTCACCATGTGCTCTAGTAAATAAATACTCTGGTCTCAATAATGTTGGGGAAGGAGAATATATTAGTCTCTATCCATTAGTCACACACTCATCCATAAAATGCTCAAATATCATTCGGATGGACATTCTCTGGCATGTGGACTAGAAGAAGCTACATCCTTATTGGCATGGCATTGAAGATAAATTACTTGGTAGTGTTTCCTGAATTTCACACACCCACATGAGCAAGTTAATGACATTTGCAATTAATATTTTTGGATTTTTGCCCACTTTTCTTTTGAAATCCTGTAATATGAGAAAGTGGAAGTTGACTTTAGTTTTACTACGTAGTCTATAACAGAATGTTAAAAAATGACGTTAATCCCAGATGTCATGTTCCTATTAGGGTCTAGTTTATTCCTTTAAAAAAATCATAGAATCAGAAACAGGCAAAATTCCCATGTATAAGCTCTGTTTTTTGAAGGTATGTGCCTAAAGCTGTCAATTTTCCTTCCTCGCTCCCACAGGGGCCAATAATCACCAATCACATAATTGATACATGTTGAGAAGTTGTGAGCATTATTTAAATTTTTTAGTCTAGCTGTAATTATTGAATTTTGAAACATATTAAGCTTTGCCTCATTTTTCTTTTTTTTTCTTTTTTTTTTTTTTTAAGATTTTATTTATTTTATTTGACACAGAGAGAGAGATCACAAGTAGGCAGAGAGGCAGGCAGAGAGAGTGAGAGAGGGAAGCAGGCTCCCCGCCAAGCAGAGAGCCCGATGTGGGACTCGATCCCAGGACCCTGAGATCATGACCTGAGCCGAAGGCAGCGGCTTAAACCACTGAGCCACCCAGGCACCCCTTTGCCTCATTTTTCTAAAAAACTCTAGGTACTAATGGGTCACTCCATGAATATTTTGGTAGAAAGTTCCTTACTGTTGGTAATATTGTCTGGCATATTTGAATTTACTTGGTAGCAAAAGGTAATTGTATGCTCTCTTGCCCAACCTCATAAATTCAGCAAGCTAAGAGTATCCACAATCTCATTTAGAAGCCTTAGAGCACAGTAGAAAGAGCATGATCTTTGAAATTCCAGCCTGTGAAAAAATACCAGTTTTCCACTTCTTATTTACGGGACTTGAGCAATTGTCTTAATTCTTTGAGTCTAAATAGCTTCATCTGTTAAGTGGGAATGATGTCATTTGCTACTACATGGAAGGATGTTTCTAGAAATTAAATGAGATTATTTTGTCCTATTTGCAGAATGGTGTGTTTAGTAAGTATTGTTTAATAAGGTGTCTTTAATAAGGTGTGTTAACAATGACTATATTCTTAAATAAGAAATTTGAAAAGAATTAATTTACCCACTCAATAAATATTAAATGCTTAGTAGTTGTTAGGTATTTGTTGTCTATGTGCAAATCAGTAAAAGAATTTCCCAGAAGCAGACTTCTAAGAATTAGATACTAAGTTTTGTCTATCAATCCAGTGGTTTCAAATTGTCAAAGAAGATCCTGGGAAAAGCAAAAAGTGGCAATGATCTATTTTATAAAATCTCTTCCCAGATATTAGAAATGTTGGTATAGTTTGTGGCTTCAATAAATACATACTTAATAAATAAGAAACCTAAGAAATCGTTGTACTACCACAATGCAAATTTGGCCCCAGTGTCCATAACTTATTTTATCTTCTGAGAAGGGAGAAGGCGGTCCTCTCAAATTGGCTTTTGAAATCAGACCAAATGCTCCAGATGTTCTAGCCCTGCCAGCAGAGCTTGCCTGTGATCCATGTCAGAACTACAGCTGTCGACACAAAAGCACACCTGCCACTGGTTTACTGTCAGCAAATGACTTTTCAATTGTGTTAGGAAGTGAAGCAAACTGCCGAATGAAGCATTCACCTTTGAAAAGAATCTGTGTCATAGTATGATTTTGCTCCATAAAAAATGCAGAATCTCTTGAGCCTTCTCAGGCACTAACTTTGAGCCTGGGCAACGTCAGAAAATCAGTAGATAAATCTGAGTGTTCTTAGGTCATTAGATAGAAGAAGCTTGTCATAGGCTCATTAC
Source organism: Martes martes (assembly GCF_963455335.1). Lineage (NCBI taxonomy): Eukaryota > Metazoa > Chordata > Mammalia > Carnivora > Mustelidae > Martes > Martes martes. The sequence continues at coordinate 38,005,264 of NC_137900.1, read as the reverse complement.
AGAGAAGCAAGAATTTGCACATTAATTAAGGAAACCCTACTACAAATTGGCACAATTCACTTCATAAGCAGAACTAAATTGTAAAGTAGAACTGAGTAAGACTCTCACTGTTTGGAATAAGAAGATTTTAAACATTTTTAGGTTTTAATTATGTTTTGAGATATAAATAAACTTGGAAAATGGCAATTGACAATGAAGCCCATTCCCAAGTGCAAGTGCAGGAGCAATGACTCTTTGACTTCGGATTCAAATCAGCTCCCTGTTTTTGCCTGCTCCCCATCTATTGTTTCCCTTCCGTTTTATTTTGTTTTTGAAGTTTCCTGAAGCAATGGAGAGGTCATGTGTTTTGGAGTCAGACCGGGCAAATGAAATAAACTCTCTGAGCTTCAGTTTCTTTTTTGTAAAAATGAGACACTTCTACTTGGCTTACATGAAGAGTAAATGAAATTCTAAATATTGATGATTCTCAGACTTAGAGGAAATTCTGAAGTGGGGCATATAGATCCATGCACTTAGAAACCCTTGCAGGTCATGGTGATGAGCAGTTAAACTTATGCATCTTTATAATGTCTGTGTATTTGCTGCCTCTTCTGTCTCATGGTTTCAGTTAACTTTCTCTCTCCACTTCCTGCCTTCGCTACAATGACAGCCATCTTTCTGCCTGTCTTAAATTCAAACTTCTTGAAGGATGATCCCAATGTTCCACTTAGTCCCTCGTCCCCTTTTGATTATCATCTTGCAATACCCCAACTTACAGGGCAGTGGCAAATATAAAAATTGGCCCGAAGCATTGTGCCTCAGCCTGGTCCAGGCTGGTGTTTGGTGTGGTTGGTGTGGTTGCATGGTCAGCTTTCTTAACAACAGCTTTATTCAGTAGGATGGTATTCACTGACCATTAAAATGGGGGCTACAGCTAAATTTCAAAAAATCTTAATGAAAGGAGGGCAGAGGGTACAGTGAAAAGTCCATAAGGGCCAAACATGAATATAATATTCTCAGCCTGTTTCTTATATCTTCATATATCTTCATATTAGTTTCACAGAACGATGCCTCAGAATTCTAATAGGTGGATGTAGAGTGAATTTCCTTATCTGATATACTTTTGTAAATGTTTTTTAAAAGATTTTATTTATTTATTTATTTGAGAGAGAGAGAGAGAGAGGGTGAGCACAAGTGGGAGGAGGGGCAGAGAGAAAGGGAGAAGAAAACTCCCCACTTGGCACCAAGCCCAATGAGGATTGTTGCTAATACATAACGGTATCTATGCCAGCCTAGTCTGCTTACATATTATCATGTGTAGAAGAAAGTACTTGTGTTGATGGAGGACTAAAGACAAATAATGCTGCTAATTACTACTATTGGAAAACTGGAAGTGTACTAGCTTATTGAATAAATACATACCCTTATTTTGAATACTATATTTCTAAAGGTTATAAAGTTTTGATCTCAAATTGTCAGCTTTATGAAATTTTACAATTAAGCATTTAGCGCTTTTTCTATTGTAATTTTATGAAGTTTATGAAAGGTCAGCTTGGTTATCATTACAAATGATAACCTCCACCTTACTCCCATTCCTTGAAATACCATCAGATTAGACATATAAAGAATACTGACTTGAGTCTCTACTCAAAGCCAATTTACAGTTTTGAGCATGTGTCTGTAGCCATCCAGGGGGCTAACACTGTGTACATTTTACCAAAACTAATACTCTCTGGGGACATCGCCATTTACACCCTCTATTGTCCATTTTGTTATGTGCCAGGGAAGGGAAATGGGGCTGCTGAGTATGGGCTGGTTAAAAAGAAGCTATTTTCAAAAATATCATGAAATCCATAATATTATTTGAAATCCTAAAATGAATCATTTTGAAGAAAGTCTAGAAATTGACTAACTTTAGAATCTTTGACCTACCATGAATTGGAAGAAAAGATTTTTTTCCAATCCATATGACTTGTTTTCTCTAAAGCTGTACCACATTTCTCAGGAGAAAGACAAAGATACATTTAAATACAATTACGGATTCCGTGGGGAATTCTATCAAACTTTCAAAGAAGAAATAACACCTATTCTCCTGAAGCTGTTTCAAAAAATTGAAGCAGAAGGAAAACTTCCAGACTCTTTTTATGAAGCCAGCATTACCCTGATCCCCAAACCAGACAAAGACCCTACGAAAGAGGAGAATTTCAGACCAATATCACTGGTGAATATAGATGCTAAGATTCTCAACAAGATCCTAGCAAACAGGATCCAAAAGCACATTAAAAGGATTATCCACCATGACCAGGTTGGATTCATCCCTGGGTTACAAGGATGGTTCAACATTCGCAAATCAATCAATGTGATAGAACAAATCAATAAGAGAAGAGAGAAGAACCACATGGTCCTCTCAATTGATGCAGAAAAAGCATTTGACAAAATCCAGCATCCGTTCCTGATTAAAACGCTTCAAAGTACAGGGATAGAGGGAACATTCCTGAACTTCATCAAATCTATCTATGAAAGACCTACAGCAAATATCATCCTTAATGGGAAAAAGCTTGCAGACTTCCCATTGAGATCAGGAACACGACAAGGATGCCCACTCTCACCACTCTTGTTCAACATAGTATTAGAAGTCCTAGCAACAGCAATCAGACAACAAAGAGAAATAAAAGGTATCCAAATTGGCAAGGAAGAAGTCAAACTCTCTCTCTTCACAGATGACATGATTCTTTATATGGAAAACCCAAAAGACTCCACCCCCAAACTTCTAGAACTCATACAGCAATTCAGTAACGTAGCAGAATACAAAGTCAATGTACAGAAATCAGTGGCTTTCTTATACACTAACAATGAAAATACAGAAAGGCAAATTAGAGAATCGATTCCATTTACTATAGCACCAAGAACCATAAGATACCTTGGAATAAACCTAACCAAAGAGGTTAAGGATCTGTTCTCGAGGAACTACAGAACACTCATAAAAGAAATTGAAGAAGACACAAAAAGATGGAAGACCATTCCATGCTCTTGGATCAGAAGAATAAACATTGTTAAAATGTCTATACTGCCTAGAGCAATCTATACTTTTAATGCCATTCCGATCAAAATTCTACTGGTATTTTTCAAAGAGCTGGAGCAAATAATCCTAAAATTTGTATGGAATCAGAAGAGACCCCGAATTGCTAAGGAAATGGTGAAAAAGAAAAACAAAACTGGGAGCATCACATTACCTGATTTCAAGCTATACTACAAAGCTGTGATCACCAAGACAGCATGGTACTGGCATAAAAACAGACATGTAGACCAGTGGAACAGAGTAGAGAGCCCAGATATGGACCCTCAACTCTATGGTCAAATAATCTTCAACAAAACAGGAAAAAATATCCAGTGGAAAAAAGACAGTCTCTTCAATAAATGGTGCTGGGAAAACTGGACAGCTATATGTAGGAGAATGAAACTCAACCATTCTCTTACACCGTACACAAAGATAAACTCGAAATGGATAAAAGACCTCAGCGTGAGACAGGAATTCATCAGAATCCTAGAGGAGAACATAGGCAGTAACCTCTTTGATATCAGCCACAGCAACTTCTTTCAAGGTATGTCTCCAAAGGCGAAGGAAACAAAAGCGAAAATGAACTTTTGGGACTTCATCAGGATCAAAAGCTTCTCCACAGTGAAGGAAACAGTCAACAAAACAAAGAGCAAAACAAAGAAGCAACCCACAGAATGGGAGAAGATATTTGCAAATGACAGTTCAGACAAAAGGTTGATATCCGGGATCTATAAAGAACTCCTCAAACTCAACACACACAAAACAGACAATCATATTAAAAAATGGGCAGAAGATATGAAGAGACACTTCTCCAATGAAGACATACAAATGGCTATCAGACACATGAAAAAATGTTCATCGTCACTAGCCATCAGGGAGATTCAAATTAAAACCACATTGAGATACCACCTTACACCAGTTAGAATGGCCAAAATTAGCAAGACAGGAAACAACGTGTGTTGGAGAGGATGTGGAGAAAGGGGAGCCCTCTTACACTGTTAGTGGGAATGCAAGTTGGTGCAGCTACTTTGGAGAACAGTGTGGAGATTCCTCAAGAAATTAAAAATAGAGCTTCCCTATGACCCTGCAATTGCACTACTGGGTATTTACCCCAAAGATACAGATGTAGTGAAAAGAAGGGCCATCTGTACCCCAATGTTTATAGCAGCAATGGCCACGGTCACCAAACTGTGGAAAGAACCAAGATGCCCTTCAACGGATGAATGGATAAGGAAGATGTGGTCTGTATACACTATGGAGTATTATGCCTCCATCAGAAAGGACAAATACCCAACTTTTGTAGCAACATGGACAGGACTGGAAGAGATTATACTGAGTGAAATAAGTCAAGCAGAGAGAGTCAAGTATCATATGGTTTCACTTATTTGTGGAGCATAACAAATAATATGGAGGACAAGGGTAAATGGAGAGGAGAAGGGAGTTGAGGGAAATTGGAAGGGGATGTGAACCATGAGAGACTCTGGACTCTGAGGAACAACCTGAGGGTTTTGAAGGGGCGGGGGTCGGAGGTTGGGGGAACCAGGTGGTGGGTATTAGGGAGGGCACGGATTGCATGGAGCACTGGGTGTGGTGAAAAAACAATGAATACTGTTACACTGAAAAGAAATAAAAAATTTAAAATAAATAAATAAATAAATAAATACAATTACATTTGAAATGAGAAAATGAGAGTTACACCCACAGACATACTTGACTCCAAGCTTTTGGATATTGTCTTTCTGCCTAGTAAATTTTTTAACTTAGTTTTTTTTTTTTAGATTTTTATTTTATTTATTTGACAGACAGAGATCACAAGTAGGCAGAGAGGCAGGCAGAGAGAGAGAGGAGGAAGCGGGCTCGCTGCTGAGCAGAGAGCCTGATGCGGGGCTTGATCCCAGGACCCTGGGATCATGACCTGAGCCGAAGGCAGAGGCTTTAACCCACTGAGCCACCCAGGCACCCCTAGTTTTTAAATATTATTATGAATTATACAAATATCAATATTCATATGCTTTTAAATCTAGAAATAATTTAAACACAGTGAAATCTTCATATTTTAAGATGAGTTTTGTCAACTGTGTATACCTGTTTATTTCACATTCTTGTCAAAATATAGACTATTTCCACCAATCTGGAAAACTTCCTCATTTCACTTCCCAGGTAATCTCTGCTCCTCCAAGAAAGAACCACTGTTATCCTTTGTATCATCAAAGATTAGTCTTAACTGTGAATGAACTTCAAATGAATTGAATCATTCAACATGTACTCCTTTGTGACTGGCTTTAGTTGTTCAACATAAAGGTTTTGTGATTTAAACATGTTTTACACATATTATTAGTGTATTCTCTTCCATGGCATGAATATATACAATTTGTATATCAGTTATGTCAAGTTTTTTACATATTACAAGGAAATCTCTTGTGGTCATTCTTGTATGTACATTTTTTATTGAAACTTTTGTTGAAATAATTATAGATTCCGCATACGGGTACAAGAAATAATTCAAGTTTCCTTGTACACTTTGCTAAACTTCCTCCCAATATCCTCCTATATTTGCAAAAATATACCATAATATCACAACCAAGGTGTCAACCTTGACACAATCTACCTACTACTCTCATATTTTTGCAGTTTTATATGTACTCACATTTGTGTGCAAGTGTGTGTATTAAGTTATGTGCAATTTTATCACCTGTGTAGGTTAGTGTATCTACCGCCATATTCAAAATACTCAGCAGTTCCAACACCACAAGCAATGTCCCATGTTGCTCTTATATAACCAGACCTACATCCTTCCTCAACCTACCCTCTATCACTTATTAATCCATCCTTCACTACTAACTTTTGGCAATCACTGATCTATCCTCCATTTCCAAAATTTTGTCTTTTCAAATGTGAGATAAATGGAACCATAACATTTTAAGATTGGCCTTTTTCATTCAACACAATTTTCAGGAAATTTGTTCAAGTGGTTTTGCGTATCAGGGATTCATTTCTTTTTATTGCTCAGTATTGCTATGGATATACCACAATGATTTTAACTATTCACCTGTTGAAAGACATCTAGGCAGATTCCAGTTTGGCACCATTTCAGATAAAGCTGCTATGAAACATGCAAGTTTTATGTGAATATAAGTTTTTTTTTTTTTTCCCCCTGGGAGTACAAGGATTTATATATTTAATATAATTGCTAGGTCTTTTGTATTTGTACGATTAATTTAAAAGAAACTGCCAAACTAATATGTAGATGATTGTAGCATTTTACATTCATATCAGCACTCATTTATGAGTGGTTCAATTTTTCAGGTTCCTTGCAGTATTTGGTATTGCCACTAACTTTTACTTTAGCCACTTTGATCAGTGTGTAATGGTATTTCATCATGGTTATAATTTACATTTCCCTGATAACTAATGATAGTGAACATCTTTTCATGTGCTTATTTACCATCTCTGAATCCTCTTGGGTGAAATGTTTATGTCTTTTGCTCAATTTCTAATTAGATTTTTTTTTTTTACTGTTGATTTTGAACGGTATCTAAATTACATTCAGTAACAGTCCTTTGTCAGATATGTGACTTGAAAACAGTTTCCTCCAGGATGTCACTTACCTTTACATTCTCTTCATGTAAAGATTCAGAGAAAAACTTTTAATATTTATGAGATGTGTATAAGTCGATTCTCGAGAGAAGTTAAACTATTAGAAAATATATTATGCATGTGTGTATATATACTTATGAATATATACATATTTATAATATATAAATGTATTTCATAATATATATGTGTATGCATATGTACACTTATGTATATACATACATATACATACATATACATACACACACATATATGTATATATGTATACATACGTATATATATGCGAAGAGGTATTTTAAGGAATTGGCTTATGTGATTGTGGGGCTGGCAAGTCTGAAATCTGTAAGGCAAGCTGGAGTTTAAGGTAAGGGTTGATATTACAGTCTTAACTCTGAATACTTAGACTGTTGTTTGGCCAAACAACTGGTTACCAGAGTTTAGTCATGTTCACACAAAGAGTTAACCATCACTGGTTCAATTTATCATTTATTTCCTTGTATCAGTCATGCTTTTGTTGTCATATCTAAGAAATCTTTGTCTAGTTATAGATCCCCATTCTGTGTTTTTTTTACTTGAAAGTTCTATACTTTGTTTTAGACCTAGGTCTATGCTGCACTTTGAGATAGTTTTTGTATGTAATATGAGGCTTAAGTTGAGTTTATATTCTTTACCTATAGATGTCTGATTGCTCCAGTGCCATTTGTTGAATAATTCCAAATTGAATTCATTTGGTACCTTTGTCCAAAATCAGTGGAGCATATTAATTTGGGTTTATTTTCCAATAGCATTTTTGTGACCTGTCTTTATCTTTTTTGGGTGAACACCAGGGCATGGAACATGCTGGAACATCCTAGATCATCATTGGTATTTAATACATTGTCACAGCAGTTGGTCATATCAGTCTTGAAGGGTTTGTTCATTCACATTGGATGTTTAGTGGCATTTCATCATGATTCCAACTTTCATTTCCCTAAGGATGAATGGTCTTGAACACTTTTTATATATTTGTTGGCTTTTTGAGTTATCTGCTCACCTTTTACCCATTTAAAAATTGGGTTGTTTGTATTTTGATTAGATTGTAGGAGATGTTTATATATTCTCAGTGTAAGCAGAATTTTTAAAAATTGATGCTTTTTTTTCAGATTTCTTTCTTTTAAAATTTTGTAATTTCTGTGTAAGATTTTTTTTTTTTGCCTGCTCCAAAGACAGTTGCCTATGCTTGTCTTGAAAAGAAGATATATTCTAAAGTTATTTGGTATAGTGTTCTAAAAATATTAATTATGTCAGATTGTTTCATAGTATTGATCAAATTGTTTATATTCCAATTAATTTTTCTGTTAAGTACTGAAAATTGGCATAAAAATAAGTTCCATGAGTGTGGATTTTTTTTTCCCTATCTACTGTTGTCAATTTTTGCTTCATTTATATTTAATGCGCTCTCTCTCTCTCTCTCTCTTTTTAAAGATTTTATTTATTTATTTGACAGACAGAGATCACAAGTAGGCAGAGAGGCAGGCAGAGAGAGAGGAGGAAGCAGGCTCACTGGTGAGCAGAGAGCCCAATGTGGTGCTCGATCCCAGTACCCTGGGATCATGACCTGAGCCAAAGGCAGAGGCTTTAACTCACTGAGCCACCTGGGCACCCCATTAAAGCTCTCTTTTTGAGTGCGTATACATTTAAGATTTTTTATATCTAACCATTTTATTATTGCAATACATCCTTCTTTACCCTTGGCAATGTTTCTTGTTTTGAAATCAGCTTTGTCTTATACATCACCTCCAGATTTCTTATGAATAGTGCCTGCAAGGTGTAATTTTTACCATTGTTTGCTATTGGAGTCTTTATGTAACAGTGTGTGTTTAAACAGTAAATAGTTGCAACTTGATCTGTCACACACTGATACTTTTTGCCTTTTAACCAAGAGTGCAGCCTACATTTTAGTCTATTTTCATTTAATATAATCATTGACAAATGTGAGTTTAAGTGAATAGTTTTGCTATTTGTTTTTAGTTTGTCCTAAAACTCGTTTATTATTTGCAGCCCTTATCTTCATACATATAGATTCTAATTTTAATCTAGCATCATTTCTATTCATCATGAAGAATTCCTTTTATCATTCCTTGATGTACATAGCTGCTAATGACAAATTATCTTATATTTTATTGCTCAGCAAATGCCTTTATTTTACTTTTATTTGGCTAGATAAAGTAATCTTGGATGACAGTGGTTCTCTTTTTTCCTTTGTCATTTTAAAGATATATCCTTGTCCTCTGGCTTGTTTTGTTTTTGAGAAAAAGTCAGGAAAAAAAGTCTTATCATAGCTGTTTTCTACTGTAATAAACCTTTTTCTTGAGTTACATTGAAATTTTCCTCATTATCTTTCAGTTTGAGCAATTTGTTTATGATATATCTTGGGTTGTTTCTTGGTATGTGTGCACATACATGTACATAAGTGCATTCATGTTTATCCTGCTTAAGGTTCCCTCAGCTTTCTTGGATTGGTGGTTTTATAGTTTTCATCAATTTGGGAAAACGGGGAAAGTTTTAGACAGTATTCTTCAAATATTGTTTTTTATTCTAACCTTTTCTTTTTCTTGCACTTCAATTGAATATATCTTATGTCACATGTTATGATCTTATGTGTATCTGAGACTCATGTCAGCCATTGCTTCTCTGTCTTCAGTTTGGACATTTTCTATTGCTTTGCTAACGTGTGGGTGTATATGTTGTATTATTTTATGATATGATATTTTTATATTATATTACAGCTATATGTATTATTCCCAACTTCTCATTTATTTTTTTTTAAGATTTTATTTCTTTATTTGACAGACAGAGATCACAAGTAGGCAGGGAGGCAGGCAGAGAGAGAGGAGGAAGCAGGCTCCCTGCTAAACAGAGAGCCGATGCAGGGCTCAATCCCTTGACCCTGGGATCGTGACCTGAGCTGAAGGCAGAGGCATTAACCCACTGAGCCACCAGGGGTGCTCCATCATTTATTTATTCTTTATAGTCATTTCTTGTTGAGAATCCCCAACTATCCATTTGTTAAATGCACTTTTCCTTAAAATCATCGATCACAGTTGTAATGTCTGTTTTAAAATCCTTTTCTGACGATTCCAACATGGGTATTCTTACTGACTTTTTTTTTTTTTTTTTTTTTTCTGGATACAAGACATATTCTTCTGCTTCTTCTTTTTTTTTTTTTAAGATTTTATTTATTTATTTGACAGACAGAGATCACAAGTAGGCAGAGAGGCAGGCAGAGAGAGAGGAGGAAGCAGGCTCCCCGCCGAGCAGAGAGCCCGATGCGGGGCTCGATCCCAGGATGCCAGGATCATGGCCTGAGCCGAAGGCAGCGGCTTTAACCCACTGAGCCACCCAGGTGCCCCTATTCTTCTGCTTCTATATATGTCTAGCAGTTTTTATTTACTTGCCTATTATTTCAGAAAGTGATATGATTTGGAGAACAGAGATTATGTTATCTTTTTAAAGATTATGTAATCCCATCAGTTAATTTCTTGGTGGCTCCCTATGATTTTGTGGGCGTAGAGTTTAGAATTTATACAGTGGGTAGACAGTACTTCTTTCTCTAAAGCAGAGTAGTTTTACTCCTAAGTCCTTGTCTTTCAGGAATCTCTGTTAAATGCTGTCTTGCTCACAGTGGTGTCTGCACTCTGAATGATCAGAATTCTACTTCCTCTCAGCAGTGTGTGATCTAAATGAATCTCTATGCAGTTCACAAGTCCAACATAGCTATTCTTGGCTTTCCATTTTCTAACTGTGCATAATTCATTTCTATACCCATTTTTCTTTCTCTTCAAGGATTATTCATTTTTCAAGTAAGTCAGGTAAATAAATGGAATGCTATGTGAGTTTACTGGAAACAAGACCTATTTATCAACTGTAGTATTTTTTAAACACCAAATTGGAATTTTTAACTGGCCCATGAATGTTTAAATACTTCATCTAAGCCAGCAAATAAATATCTTTACTTGACTTAGCTCTTGATGTTGTATCTTAAAGAAATTTCAAAATTGCAAAGAAAAAAAAAAATAAAGTAACAATTAGGAGAAAAAGATAGTTATTTTTCTTGGGTTGTTCTGGGATTCTTCATTGGAAATGAAAAATAATGTAGCTATCTAATTCTAGTCATTAAATCAAAAGAGAAAAATTCAAACTAAGAGGGGTTCTTTAGGTCACCAGAGGGATTAAATAAGCTGAAACACAAGATGAATATTTTTGTCATGTAGATACTCCAGAGCATGCCATTCTAAGGCTGTAACAACTTTTATTTACTGAGCCCTTACTGGGTGAGTGTCAGTCACTGCACCAAGCATTTTACCTGCGTTTAATCCCCAAAACAGTTTAAAGTAGACTCTTATTATTCATGTTTTAAAAATGAGGCTTCTGAGAGTTTAACCTAGTTTTAGGGCTAAAATTCATTGAATCCAGATCATGAGCTATTACCACCCATTAGCTCTTTACTTTTTAAATAAGATTCCCTTGGGACGTCTGGGTGGCTCAGTTGGTTAAGCCTCTGCCTTCCGCTCAGGTCGTGATCCCAGGGTCCTGGGATCGAGTCCCGCATGGGGTTCCTTGCTCGGCAGGGAGCCTGCTTCTCTCGCTGACTCTGCCTGCCTCTCTGACTGCTTGTGTGTTCTATCTCTCTCTCTCCCTCTGGCAAATAAATAAAATCTCAAAAAAAAAAAAAAAGTTAAATAAGATTCCCTTATTTATTTGATGTTTTCAATGTTCTTTCATTGAGAAACAATGTTTTCAAATATCTCAAATATTATACTTACTCACATTATAAATATTCTATGAATCTCAAGGATTTTAATCTTTCATTACAGATACATGATAATACATGCAAAGCACTTAGCAGAGTAGTTGACATAAGTCATCAATAGAAGTAATTGTTATTACTGACATAAAGATAGAATCTAGTGCTAAAAGGAAGAGCACTTTCAAATTTGGACATTGCTGTCAGCATTTTAAATATAAAGGAAATAATCTTTAAAAATAATCAGTAATTGGGAATACCAAAGAGCCAAAAAGTAATACTGAAAGTTAATATAGAATAAACAAAGAAAAGGGACAACAATGAAATTAAGTAGATGAAAGAGATTATTTCAAAACCGTCTAAGGGAAAACTATAAAAGGACATTAACTAGAGAAATTTAGAACTATAAAATAACATTAATTAGAGAAATTGAAAAATGAATTAAATTAAAATTTAAAGCAGATAAAAAATAAAATAAGTGAAAAATACAGAAGAATCTGTAACAAATGAAAGAGCTGGCATTTGATTTTGCTTTAAATAGCATGAGATTTGGGTTAGCTGAAGCTTCCAAACTTATTCGGGGCTAGTCAAAAGCCTCTCCTAATTAGAAATGTGAACTGTGGGCTAGAATTTGCTTCAGGGTCCCACTTTTTAGCTTCCTATCATAATTAACCTATGATAAAATGATAAAATAAAATACCTAAAATAAAAATTTAAAATAAAATTATAATAAAATGTCTAAAGATAAGTCCTATTGGACTTGCCTGTACACTAAATATTTTGAAGTGGATGAGCCAAAGTATGTTTTATTAATATGCATAGAAAATAACCATTTCAATCTAATTTGCATGAATGTTAAGGGTGCACCAAGATATTAAAATTATATTTTTGATTAAAGTAAATTATTATAAATTCAGGTGATTAATATTCTTTGTGCTTCAAAATAGATCTGAAGGCAATTTCAAGATAAGTTCCCAAAACATTCTAGACATAGTTGGGTTAAGTGTATACCAAATAAAGAGAATATTTTGAAAGAAATATTTCTTTTTAAAGATTTTATTTATTTATTTTACAGAGAGAGACATAGCGAGAGAGGGAACACAAGCAGGGGAGTGAGAGAGGGAGAAGCAGGCTTCCTGCTGAGCAAGGAGCCAGATGTGGGGCTCAATCCCAGGACCCTGGGATCATGACTTAAGCCTAAGGCAAACACTTAACTGCTGAGTCACCCTGGTGCCCCTGGAAGAAATATTTTTTAATGGAGTATAAACCTTAATAGAATCAAGAAATTTAGTCCTTTTGGAAAATTTTATAGAATAAAAGGCATTTTCAGATAACAGCTTTAAAAAAATATTTAATCTAATCAATTAAAATGTCATAAACATTTGTTTTAGACATAGCCAATAATACTTGCTTCTCATATATTTGATTTTTATGACTTTTTATGATTTATATGATATTTTTATGATAAAACTTTTAGGGAGAAAAGTTTAGGGAAAAATAAAATCTGCAAGTTTAATGAAATAAGATGAAGTACTGTTTTATAAGAGACAGTTTGGTATTGGTTTGGTATTAAATAGGCTTTCTAAATGTTTCCCATTTATCAGTAAGCTTAATTCAAACCAAGGTTATTTTGAAGTATGTCACAGAGATACGGGCAGTAGCTTAGATGCATTTCCTACAAGAGAACAGATTAAGTCCAGTTTTTTGAAATTTGGAATAGCTTACAAAATTGAAGGCACAGGTTCTAATCTGACAGTTTCCTGATAAAATGTGGACTCAAAGCAAATTTTGTTAAGAGCTCTGAAAAATGGTAGTTTCTAATAATATGCATTTAATAAACACAAATTATTCCAAAATATTTGAATACATATCCTTCTGATTCCATTAGGCAACTACTTTTAAGTTTTAAGGCAGTAACCCTCTAGCAAAGTTAAGCGTACAGTACAATAAAAGGGACTGGATTACAAAGAAGAAGCCCCAAACCAAAATCCTCTTATCTGACTTATTCCTTTTTGTTTTTCCCCTGTAATACTCATCCTGGCTCTATCTATGACCTAAAATGAACTCTGGTACTTGGAAAATTCTTGGCAAGTTATTTGTATATCTTTTATCCATCACCAAAGAAGTGTATCATTAAATATACACTTAAATGGAAAAACAATGGAATTTTTTGTCAATTAAATTTTTAGGCAGTTACCTAATCTGTATTAGAACATAATTTGTTTAAAATAAAATTTGATTATATGAACAGTTGTGTATTGATATGATATAATATTAAGTCCAATTAATTTGGTAATTGTATATTCCCTTGGGATTGCTACCTAAAGCAAAACATGGAACATTTGCAACCCTCCAGAAAGTTGTTTTTTACAAATTTCCAGTCAATTCTACATCTCTAGCACCCACCATTGGCAAACTTTTTCTGCTTTCTATTGCCATAATTAGTTTTGCCTGTTCCTAAAATCCATGCACGTGAAATCTTAACTATGCATTCTTTTGTGCCTTTTTTTTTCTCAGATTAATGTTTTTGAATTTCATTCAAAGATTGTGTTTATCAATAACCCATTCCTTTTTATTCGTGGGTGATGATATATCACTATATGGATTCATCACAATTAGTTTATCTATCTTGTCTTTAGTGTGATGAATATTGTCATACAAATCCTCTTGTAGACATGTGTTTTCATGTATTGGGGATAAATGCCTAGTAGTTGAATTGCTGGATGTTAAGATAGGTTTAGCTTGAGCTTTATAAGTACATAGAAGTTCTCTGAAATAATTGCATGAATTTATACTGCTGCCAAGGTAATCCTTAGCATCGTATATGAATTCCAGTTATTCCTGAGGCTCCTGGGTAGCTCAGTCGGTAGATGTCTGACTCTTGACTTTGGCTCAGGTCATGATCTCTGGGTCATGAGATGGAGTTCAGCCTTGGGCTCTGCAGTGGGCATGGAGCCTGCTTAAGATTCTCTCCTTCTCCCTCTGCACCCGCCCCCCATTCTCAATCCCTCTCTCCTGCTATAAAAAAAGAAGGAAGGAAAGAAGGAAGGAAGGAAGGAAGGGAAGAAGGAAGGAAGGATGGAAGGAGAAAGAAAGAAAAGAAAGAAAGAAAGGGAAAGAAAATGAGGGAAGGAAGGAAGAAAAAGAAGAAAGAAAGAAAAGAATTCCAGTTACCCCACTTTCTTGCTAACATTTGGAATGGTCTATATTGCTGATTTTTAGCCATTCTAGTAAATTGAACTGGTATCACCTTGGTTCTACTTATATCTTTCTAATGATATTAAGTACCTTTTCATAGATCTTCTTTTATGAAGTGTCTATTCAAGTCTTCTGTCCATATTTAATTGGGTTGTTTGTCTCTGTAGTGTTGGTTTGTCAGTGTTCTCTATATATTCTGTATATAAGTCTTTGTCAGATATAAGTACTTCTAATATTTGCTCCCACTCTGTAGCTTCATTGGCTTGTTTACTTTCTTAATGATGTATTTTGATGGGTTGGTATTTTTAACGTGATGAACTTCAGTTTAACATTATAATCTAATATGTTTTTGTGGTTAGTATTTTTATGTGCAGGGTAAAAGAAATGTGTGTTCTGTATAAGAAATATTTGACTAATGCAAGTTTTGAAGATATTCTCCCACATACTTGTAGCTTTTACATTTATGTATGATCTACCACAAATTAATTTTTGGTGTTAAATGAGAAGAGTCATGCAATTTTTAAAGGAATCTATTCGTTTTATCTGAGCTATCCAAATTGTTGACATAAAGTTGTACATGATATTCTCTCATTCTTTGAATGTCTATAGATTTGATGTGACATCTACTCTTTCATACCTGATGGTAGTAAATTGTATTAATCTCCTTTTCTCATTCTCTTTTAATATCTTCTTTTTGTTGGTTAGCATAACTCAGACTTTATCAATTTTGTTGATCTTTTCCAAATTTTCTACTAATCTGTCATTTTTCTATTTTGCTGACCTCTCCTATTATCTATATTATTTCTTTACTTTGCTCTTTTTAACCTGTTGTTGTTGTTTCTTTTAACAGAAACTTAGCTCGTTAATTTTAGGTGCTTCCTTTTTCAGAGACTCCTTTTCTGCCCCACCCAGCCTTAGCTTGGCACTGATTTACACTCACTCGGAGCCCTGAATTCATCACAAAGAGTATTGCATCATCACTGCACTACTGTCATTCCTCAGCTGGCATCAGCTTACATTTGGGAAATACTCCACTTGCCTCAGGGGGACGCCCCTTATCTAGTCTACCCTCCCCGTAGCCATCAGCCTAGCACTTCCCCGTACTGGGTGAATGCCCTTCACCGAGTGTGTGGTACTGGGTGAATGCCCTTCACCGAGTGTGTGGCTGGATTCACACTTGTTCTGAAATAAGCCGCCCTGTCAATGTAATTCAGCAAACCTGCCACAGTAGCGATGTGAAAGTTTGTCAAATTTGGAAGTTTGTTAAAATTTAACTGGTTTATCAGTGATTTATTCCTGTTTAACAAATTACTCCAAAATGGTAGTTTAAACCTCAACATTCTTGGGTGTCTGGGTGGCTCAGTTGGTTGAACATCTGCCCTTAGCTCAGGTCATGATCCCAGGGTCCTGGGATGGAGCCCCGCATGGCTCCCTTCTCAGCAGGGAGCCTGCTTCTCCTTCTCCCTCTGCTTGCCACTCCCCCTGCTTGCGCATGCTCTCTCTGTCTCTGTCAAATAAATTAATTAATTTAAAAAAAAATCTTAAACCTTAACATTCTTTATGATTCTGGTTGGTGAGGCAGTTCTACTCCACATGCTCGTGTAGATCACTCATGTGGCCTAAATGAGCTGGTAGCTAGACTAGGCTGGAAGTTTCAAGATGGCCGCTCTCCTGTTTCTGAAGTCTCGGTACAAAGACAACTGTCAGTCTGTGCCTCAGTTCTCGACATGGCTGCTGTATTCACATGGCGTTTTATCTTCCTGGGCCTCTCTATATGACCTCTCAGCAGTATAACCTGGATTTCCTTCTGTCATGGCAGACAGATTCAAATACGGAGCATTTTAAAAGGAGAAGCCCCAGTATGCAAGCACCTTTCAAGGTTGCTTGCATGACAGTTCTAACTTCCTCGACCAGTGCTCGCTGCGGCAGCACACATACTAACTTCCTCGACCGAAGCAAGTCACACAGGAGAGCTGAGGAAGATTAGCTCATCTAGACCACCATGGCCATTTGTTCCTTATTCCTGATGATCTGTGGCAAGTAGATCCTCCCACCACTCAGCAGGGAATGAAAACAATAAATAAAGAGAAATATCTTTATTTTCTTATTTAATCTTTTCAGGTTTCTTTGTATCCTCAGCTATCTGAGGAGTTAAACAAAAATGAAAGGTATGATTCTGTAGATTATATGTTTGTCTTTAGAGTTAACTTGGAAGTAAAAATTTCCTGCAACTTTTTACGTCCAATCTCTGAGTGCAACCAGTGCCCACTGTTTGTATTTCAAACTTTCTCGCTGTCCTTAATACTTCAGGACCCTGTAGCTTTCCCCCTTAAGCTAAGTAGATAATCTTATCTATGATGGCACATCAGAGGAAACAGAAGCCAGCAGAGAAGGTTTTACCTCATCTTTCTCTCACCAGGCCTGTAAATGCAGCTAATGTAATATAAATAAGCTAATAGAACTTATTTTCTCACCACCAAGGCTTTTTCTTACACTGTACCTAGGAATCTTCTTTTTCTCAAGTTCCATTTTATCTGCCTTATTGCTAACTTTGCTTTGTTGCCTTATTGCTGCCTAATTGCCTCTGGTTTTTAAATATGTACAGGTACCATTCCTTGCTCTTTCTGTCTCACTCAATTCTTCTTCTGGACCAGATACTATCACTGCATATTGCACTTGACTACTGGCCTGTCTGCAACCCCTTCCATGGCTCCACATATACACCATCCTAGACCATGACTTTTGGAAGGTAGAAATTGTATCTCTCTACCTCCTGGTTGTACACCCAGTTCAGTGCAGTGCCCAACACTAAATGTGTACACAATAAGAATGCGTTCAATACATGGATGTGTGAATAATGTATCTCTCAACTGATCGTGTGACACCAGCATGTTGCAAAACCCTGGCTGGGAGATACTGGCCTAATGATAAAGCAATAAGTGGTCAAAGCTTTAAAAACAAAAGCTATACATGCAATAGCAGAAAGTAAGGAACTTTCTTTAAGTTAATGACTTTTATTTAGTATAATTAGTAACTTTAGAAGAATGATTCTTGTGGAAGAAGAACAAAAAGGAGTCATATTCCCCGAAGAGGAATCGTATACCAAAAGGATAGCAAATTATTCAGAGTCCAGAGTGCTAACCATTACACCATGGAACCATGATAGCAAATTATTCAAATGCCTTCATGGGGTAATTCCCATTTCACCTTTAGGAATATTACTAATAGGGACGTATATGAAACTGACATGACATTTGGGAAAAGGCCGAAAAACATTGATTTAAAAAAATGGATTCCTAAATGTAGATTGATTCTCTATATTCTATATATGCCTCGAGTTTAGCTAACTGGAGATGCTTTTTCTAGTCATTGAAGCAAAGCAACAATTTACTAAGTAGCATCCTAACATCCTGAAAGAGTTTAACGCAATTTCCAAAAATGGACAACACTCCCAGTTAATGGCAGTGAGCACTTTGGGAGAACTGATTTTACAAATACATTTTTATCTAGTGCTTTAAAAACATTCAGTGCATTACCAGCACAGATAGAGGCTTTAACTCTTTTAGACAAGGAGTGTATGTTTCTAAATGCCAGCAATGGTTAATGTGAGTGAATTACCAAAGAATACCTAGCCCTCTGGAAGTATGTCAACAGAATATTTTTGATGTGAAGGGACCCCAAAGATCAGCTCATGATTTATGAGAAACATAAGGCCCGAATCCATTAAGTTTTGCCTGTACAAGAAACAAAAGTAGTTTACAGCAGAAGCCTTTCATCTTGTCAGGATGTCCTTCTTCTTCCCACTACCACCTTCCCTTTCTACTCTCCATGTTCGAGATACAAAAGATTACTTTCTGCAGTTGAATATTCTAAGGTTATTCCTATTTAAGGGCCTTTGTATCTGCTCATGATTCTGCAAGGGGTGTTCCTTCCCCATATTTTTTCATGTGACACCTCTCCATTCAGGTCTCAAGAAAATAGGTCACCATGAGTACTCTGCTTCAAGTAACTCCTTTCACTCCCCTCATTATTTTATTATATCACTCTGGATTGTTTTCTTCATAGTACTTATCTGAAGTTACCTTATGCACTAATTTAATTGCATTCTGTCTCCCTATCTTGAATCAAAACTCCATAAAGTAACATAGCTGTCTTACTTGCTATAGTATCATCAAAGCGTAGAACAGTGCCTGGTACTGGAGAGCATTCAATAAATATGTGCAGAGTGATTGAATTATTTAGACATATATCTGCGATGCCAGTCTGGTTACAGTGTTTCAAAAGGAAAGAAAAGCAAAGAGTAAAATAAGAATATGCATTTAAATGTGTGTTCAATTCCAATTGACTTTTTAAATCAAACCTTTTTAAATAATCTCTCTTCAGGGCATTTGTTTAGAAAATGAAAATGATTCCGTAACTTTTCTTTGACATGCATGTATCAATATCAATTTAAAAGTGCATCAATATTCTTATTCAGGTCTCCCTGCATTAATTCATATACCACTACGCATTCTGCTTCTTGGCATCTGCTGATTCCAGATTTTCTATTTTGCAGCATAGCATCATTGAGTTTTGTGCCATATGGCTGCCCTTCTTTGGTACAAGTTTTGATCAATCAAGTGATGGCAGACTGACTCATGCCATTTTGAAGAAGATAGGGATTTGATCTGGAGGAAGTCCACTAAAAGATTTCTTAAAGAAAACTCTGTTCTAAGCATCAAGCTTGTGGGGAGGAAATGCTCTGATATTATATATAAGTATATAATATCACATATATATGCATAAAATCATAGTACATATTATATATAATATTACATATTATATGTATAATGTACATGTATGTATAAGAACATTTTATACTTTATGACTGTTATATATTTATAAATGGAATCACTTTGTACTTAATGGCTGTCTCAGAAACAAATTGCCAGAAAACTTGTTTTATCCCTAAAAGGAAATGCTCCTTCCAAAATTTTAACTGGTACTGTGCTCACGTGTGTGACTAAAATTATTCTTTATCAACAGTACTAAGGGCTTTTATCCCCGGGAGTAGGGTTGTCCATTCTTTTCCTGATAGCAACCTGAAAACCCAATGTTGCGGTTTAGTGATTTGAAACGCCACCAACAAATATGAGGAAATACTTCGAAAGACGTTCTGATTATGATCTAATGGTATAAAAAAAATGCATCAAGAAGTCTGGTCCACATTCTTCCTCTGGCTCCAGTCCAAATTCTGTTTAGTTATTTATTGATAACATATCTCATTCTCAAAAATGATAGAGACAGCTATAAAAGTGTTCATAATGACATGGAATAAATGTTGAAGGGATGGAGAAATTTTTAAAAACATTAAAATAAACCCAAGGGTAAAATTAAGGTTAAAAAATAATTTCCAGAAGTTTGTAAAACTGGATAGTAAACTTGGCCTTGATATTATTAGTGGCTAAAGTAGAAGTGACAAAGGGTTTTTCAGTACCTATGAGATACATAGTTTTTAAATACCAATTATTTAAGAAAAATAAAACTTCAAATTCACACCGATGTTTGAGAAAAAAAAATATTTGTTATATGGCAAAGAAGGCACAGTTCTTGACTGAATGTAATATGCCTAATGACAATTATTGGGTCAATAGTGGGAATTTTGTTGAACTATGCCAAACAATAAGAGGCACCAATGCAATTCTGAAAAACAGATTTTAAAATGTAGCATACTTTTGTGTTAGAAATTTGCTGAAGTTTTCTGAATTGGTTTTAAGTGCAGGGTGTTGGATGCAAGTGTAGGATGTAAGTAAATTGTACACCTGAAACTAATATTACATTGCATATTAACTAACTGGAATTTAAGTATAAGCTTTAAGATAAGATACCAAAAAAAAAGGAATTGGTCTTAAGATAAAAGACTACTGGCTATATAAGTTTCACAAACTTCATTTAAGGAAAGTCCAAAGGAGAAGTGCCATTAATTATGTCAGTATGTTGATGTTATCTGTAATTCTCCACTTTTAAATTTTAGCAACATTGTAGCTATATACAAGGTAAGCAGGGCATATTTGAACTCTACCACTCAAGAGCTGTGTGACCATACAGAAGTTACTTAATTTCTTTACTCATGCATTTCTTTTTCTGTATAAACAAAACATGAGAATAGTCATATCTGTATCATATGTATTAGCAGAAATGAAACAGCACATGTAATATTTACATGAAATAACAAGAATAAGAGTTCCCCATCCCCATCCCTCTACTGATAGTCCCTGGCCCAAGCAGGTACTTGGTAATTGATACATTATTCCCCCTTTGCCTTCTTAGACTGTGTATCAGAAACACACACACACACACACACACACACACACACACACACAACCACACATTAATCAAATAAGAGTTGTATTGAGAGAAAGGGTCTTTTCAGCAACGTGAGTTTTAGGTAAGAGTTTGTTGAACTGTAGGAACCGCAATTAGTGTATGAAAATAGCTGATATGCACTTAGCTGAGACTAGGCCATCTCTACACTGTACTACTGTCTTTTCCATGTGATTCCATAACTGACTCAAAAAAAGAAAGAATATACCAACTTTTCTCTTGCTACAACAAAGTTTTAATTGAAAACCAGAGTGCTGGGCTGAATACAGCTTCAGCAGGTTCTCAGTTAAATTAGAAGGGGCTTTTCATTTAAGTCCTAGTGTTGATATGTCACTATGCTCTGTCACTTTGAAAAGCGATAGTGCTTTGTTATCAGCATGGAGCCCTGGCAGGCTTCTGATGTAGACTTAGACTAAAATAGAATGCCAGAATGATGAAGGCGCTGCTTACCTTCGAACACCTCCAGGCTCTGGATGTGGGCAAAGGTGCTGACATTGCTCTGTCCAGCTCAGTGGGTTTGAATAATCTCCAACTGATCATTCTCACATTTCAGATTGTAATATGAAATTTTATAAGGGTTGATAGGTTTTCAACAGAAGCACGAATGTTACTGATAGTATGTGATTTATGCCATCTAGATACTTAATTTCTTAGGCAAATTATTAATAATTAATTCTTGCCCTTTAACTTGTAAATTCTATTTAGAAAGTCTTTAAAGAAAGAAAACTGTACTTGGTGAGTTATAGAGGAAGTTGGCCTGACAATAAACATAGTCATTTCTTGAATGAAACATTGTGTGCCAACCTTCTGCCAAGCACCAAGGTAGGTGCTGGAAACAGAAGGACAATTGAGAGTACCCATCCTCAAGCAGGGAGACATGTACAGCGATAGGTAATTATAAGATAATGCAGCAAGTAAAATATTATGCATAGAATATTACTGAAGCACAGAAAGCAATTATCTTGATATCTCTCAGGAAACAAGTAACAGAAATAGTGCATGTCTAACCAGTATCCTTGTTCCTAATTACTAGATCAGCAAATTCAATGTATGGCTGAATATTTATATTGATATGACATTACCTTTCTTGGCTAGGAACAAGATTTCTCTTAGGAACAGCTGAACACACATATTCAAATTGAATATGTTATAGGAAAAGTGGAAAGGTTTTTGAGGGCTTAGCATTAGTATTCCTCCTCCCTTTTGCCACCCCGCCCCCAAACACACACACAGTTTAACTGTCTATACACTGAAGTGTCCCATGCCTTTTTGGTTTTGATGGCATAGAAAGGAAGTCCTTTCTGGAAAAACTTTGCTCTAGCACTTCCAGGCTCCTTCCTATGGGTTCACTTTTCTACTCAGCATGTTTCTTCACATTCAACTCTAATAGATACAAGATGCCTGTATAGCTAAAGAGCATTTGAAAGAGTTTACTTTGTGAAAGGAAAAATATAGATTTTGCCACATTTATTGCTTTTTAAAAAGTAAACCTCTTTTTGAATGTATTTGTATAGGATTTTCAGAGCCCTCCCCTCTGGAGTAGTGTTTTAGCAACACAGCAGTGCAACTCTGAGCTTTAATCACTGGGTATTTGTTTTTTCACACTAATTTCAAACCACAAACTAACATTCAAATTGAAAATGGTAATAGGTTCACAGCCTTTCAATTGACTTTCAAGTGTCATGCTATCTTTTCAGAGCATCTGATCAAGCTTAACACTTTTGAATAGTTTAAAACTCGGTTACAATAATCCACAGCCTCAGAAATATTTGACTTCTACCTAAAAGCAAATAAAGGCAAAGAGTCTCTTACATCCTCAATAATAAGTTTTCAAAAATGAATCGGCCACAAGTTTGAGTCCCATCTCTGTGAGCAAATTCCCAGGGTAAGTCATTTCTGGGCTTGGCTGAATTCTAGAGCAGTGTGTGTCTCAATCCAGAGGGCTGCATGTATGTAAATTGGCCATTCAAAGTTAAGGAAATACCTATTTTCCATATTTATAGATGTTGCCTAGTATATTTTGCATTTTATTTGATCATTTCCTTGTCCACCTTAATCTATTAAGTTTGTGAGGGTGGGGATTTATTCATTCTATTCACAGCTGCAGCTCAGTACCTGCAGACCAACGGTAGGCATTCAACAAATACCGGTGAATAATCAGGTACCTGTCTTTAGAGGACTGAGTGAAAAGCCGGACTAGAGTTGTACTAGGATGTTAAAGATAATTTCATATATACTGATCCCTATCTCTGAAGGCAAAAATAAAAACGATAAGGATGACATGAATCACTAAAGCTGATCCTAGATAAGTATGGCAGAAAGATTCTAGCGCATTTCATGGACACCTTCCTCTACCTTATTTATTAACTGGCATTAAGGTGGGAATGCATAGCACAGCGCTTCCTTTAAGCAACAAACTTTCAGAAGTATTGCTCTAAGACAAAACTCAGTAAATAAAATGTAATGTTTTAGAATGTTCTTTAGGACCTGCATTTAAAATAGTGCTCTGGTTTCTAACTTGTTCCTAACTGATAACACACACATATACACATATATATATGCATATACATACATATACATATATGTATTAGCATGTATGTATACATAGTTTTATATATATGTATATAAGATAAATCAATATATCTATATACAGTTGATACATGTATAAATATATATGGGTATACACATATATCATGAAGTAATACATTATACATGTTTATAATATTTACATATTATATAAGTGATACATATATAAAATACAAACTTATTTATTATATAAGTCATAACTATAGTATTAGCTATTATCCCCTGTGACAGTAAATATCATCTCACTTGGTCTGGCTTACTCCCTATTTCCCAGCTGTGATTTGGGGCACTTGGTGAGGGAATGAGTTGATTTTACCTCTCTAAATAAAGCCAAATGAAAAATGGCTTTGATGTCACTGTGGAGGTAATTGAGGATGCCCAGTTTTGGTAAATAAAGAACATGTGACTATTTTGCTGTGTCCTCATTCTTTCAGTATTGTATAAATAATATTCTTAAAATGTCAAACAGATAGTAAGAGTATCTTATAATATTTCTAGTCCAATTTTATAGAGAAACACTAACAAGTTGTAGCTGTCAGAATGATCCTCCTTCCTAGGCAAAACAACTAACATAGCAACAAGATGTATGAGGAGATCAACAATTTATAAAAGAACTACCTTTTGCTTCTATTTTTAAATTCTCTGCTTGTTCAAACTATGACTTCATGGCCATTTATTTAATGTGTGTCTGTGTGCGTGGGTCTAGGTTTTCTTTCTTATGTTGTGAGTTTATTCAGCAATTTTATTACCATTTGACAAAAGTTAAGAATTTAAGATATTTTATATCAGAATTCTTTACTATGAATAAAGTTTGATCTTAAATAAAGACAACAGAAAAATATGAGTATAGACAAATACATCTTAATTTTTTCAAGATATATTAATTAAAAATATTCTGAATCTGTTTTCATTCTTCCTTTTTTGTACCCTTCTTCCCTGCAAAAAAACATGCACATATATATAATTATTTTATGTAATTATTAAGACAAAATTAATATCATTTGGTCAGAGTTCAAGTATGAAATTTGTTAATTTATATGGTTGGTGGCTGAATGGTAACATCATCATTAATACAAATGTATTTTCTTAGGGCAAAGGAACAAAAGAAAATTGAATTAAATATGACAAATAATATGGAATTAAGTATTGTTTCAAGCGTAGTTTTGTTTTGTTTTGTTTTTGGTAAAATCTTAAGGTCATTCTGCATTATTCACTCTGTTGAAAGGAAAAGCAACCTTGGATAGTGTGTTTTAAAAATAAGCAACATTAATTAGAGGAAAAATGTTAAACAAACATAATAAAACAATACACCCAGAGTAGGAAAATCAAAACAGGAAATTATAGCACAATAAAAGGTAATCAAATAATTCCTTTCATCATTCTGATAAAAAACTAATGTCAGTGTGGTAAGAATGAGCCCATTATAAATAGCATGTTGTCTGAAAAAGGAAAGAAAAGTTTGGATACATGGCGTGAAAATCAGCACTAGAAACATTAAGACACCCAGAAATTTCATCTTAATTCATTAATCCTTAATTAATCATTTATCTCTCACCAGTAGGTTGGACTTCTGTGGGGTTTGGTATTAAAAAAAAAATGAATAAAACACAAGACCTCCTTAAGGATCTTTCATTCTACCAAGAGAAAGAAAAAATAAAAATAAGTAATAGCAATGCTATCTATCTGTATACAAAATGCTCATAGATATTACCTATTCATTATATACCCATGTCAAAGTTTGTACCCATAAACCAAGCCAGGGATGCTGGCCACCTCTTTGTAGTTCTTCACAATTTTCACCCAGCTCTTCATTCTTATTTGATAGTTATTAAACAACTGAAGGGAAGAATGTAGTAAAGCAAAATGTCTAAGTAGTCACACAATGGCCATTTTGAAGGAGATTTTGCTAGTTCATAAGCCAGTTATATAAATTGTACCAAGTTATTTTGCAGCTGATTATAGACCTGTAAGTACTTTTTTCAGTGACTGCACCAAGAATGCTAATATGTACTTCTGGGTTGGAAGATTGGGACGCAGTATTGAAATGGAAGGCTTATTTAAAATCCATCTGCTATGGGTTTCAACTCCACCAGTCTGTAAAATGATCTGAACCACATAATCTACTCTAATATCCTCTCCCAATTTCATAGGGAACAGTAGCAGAGAACCAAAGTTGCAATGAGTTGGAAAACCTTTTCATGTAGCTTTCCTGAATCATAAGGAAATTGAGCCTATTAATTTCAAAAGAATCTTTCAGCCACTACTACCTCTGTGCTTCCATCTGGATGGGGACCTAACAGAAGCATGACTCCATGTTGGAAACCAACATATAGAAAGGCCATTTCTTAGCTTCAGAGGGGATTGGGCAGGACTCCAGTTTGGATCTAGGTTCAGTAAGGACAATTAATAGTTTACTTCTAGGTTCCAAAGCAATCCAACTTTCATTTGCCCCAGGTCTTGGTTTTTTGGAAACTTGGCAATAGAATGATCTAATTGCATAGATCCTCTTCTCATATAAGTCTCTTCAGATTTGAAGACCACATAGATTTTTGTCTTTTAATTCTAAACACATAAAAGCTTTTTATCCATCCCATTATGGATCAGACTCATCTTTTATTTCTCGCTAGCTCTCTTGTATTTTTTTCTGTATTTATTTAGATTAATTTTTTTTAAGGCAAGAACCACATATAAGGTTGCCTTATTTACGTTCAAAGCCTTAGTGCTTAATACAAAATCTGGCATATGGTGATTAATACCACTAATAGTTGATTAATGCATATTAATGGAAAAACATTTGCTATTAACATAGATTACTTTTCAGTCATATCATGTTATACATCTATATGCACATGTGTATACATAAATATGATATAAATATCTCTTTATGTCTCTCTCTCTCTCGCTATATATATACAATCTCTATCAGTTTCACTAAACATAATATCAACATAGCAAAGAATATTTCTTAATAAAAAGACTTATGATCAGTAAATTAAACACAGAATGACAATACGACCCAGCAATTTCATTCCTAGGTATCTGCCCAAAAAAATTGAAAATGGTTACTCAAACAAAAACTTGTACATAAATGTTCATAGCACGCTTCGCAAGAGCCAAAGGGTAGAAACAATGCAAATGTCCCCCAACTAAAGAACAGGTAAATAGAATGTGAAATAATATGTATAAAGAATATTATTCAGCCATAGAAATAATGAAGTCCTAACACATGCCACAACACAGATGAAGCTTGAAAACTTTATAATAAGTGAAAGAAGCCAGACATAAAGATAACACGTTTGTATAAACATATGTTTTCATTTTGGTTAGGTAAATGTCTGCAAGAGGATTTGCTGAATCATGAGGACGGTTATGTTTAATTTTATGAAAAACTGTCAAACTATTTTCCAAAGTGGCAGTGGCATTTTTCATTTCTAACAGCCATGAGTTCCAGTTCCTCATCTTCAGCAAAACTTCGTATTATTGGTCTTATTAATTTCAACCATTCTCCTGAGCATGTAGTGCTATCTTATTGTGATTTGGTTTGCATTTTCCTAATGACTAATGATTTTGAGCATTCTTTCTTATTTTCCATTCATATGTCTTCTATGGTGATATGTGTAAAAATATCAAAACACCATTTAATTAAGTTACGTGGTTTCATATTAATGAGTTGAAGATTATTTAGATGTTCAAAATGCATGTCCTTTATCACATCTATATATTTCAAATATTTTCATTCAGTCATAGGCTTATCTTTTATTACTAGTGTCTTTTGAAGACTAAATATTTTTTTAAATATTTTTTAAGATTTTATTTATTTATTTGACAGAGATAGGCAGAGAGGCAGGCAGAGAGAGAGGGGGAAGCAGGCTCCCCGCTGAGCAGAGAACCCTATGCGGGGCTCGATCCCAGGACCCTGAGATCATGACCTGAGCCGAAGGCAGAGGCTTAACCCACTGAGCCACCCAGGCGCCCCAAAGACTAAATATTTTTAATCTTGAAGAGTATTATTTTTTAATGTTTGGAACTTTGCTGTCCGGTCTAAGAAACTGTCTAATCCATGGTCACAAAGATTGTCAAAATGTCTCAGGTGGCAGATCTTTTTTCTTTCTGAAATTATAAAGATGTCTTCTCATGGTCTTCTGGTTTGGATAGTTTCTGATGAGACACGTTCTTTCCCTTCCTCCCTCCCTCCCTTGCTTGCTTCCTTCCCTCTCTTTCTCCTTTTCTTATTTGCTTTCTTCCTGCCTTTAATCTGTATTCAGTGTTTCTTTTTTTCTCAACCTACTTTAATATTTTATCTCTTATCACTGAGTCCAATAGTCTCATTATATTATTTCTTGGTCTGCTTTATTTATGTTAAAATGTTTTAATTTTAAGTAATCTCTACATCCAGTGTGGGGCTTGAACTTACAACCTCAAGATCACTTCGGCTCATTCCACCAACTGAGCCAGCCAGCCTCCCCAGACTGCTTTATTTTTTTACACTGCTTGGGGCTCCCCCCCCCCCTTGAATCTGTGTGTATATAGTTTTCAGCAACTTGGAAAAATCTTGACTATTAGTTATCCAAATATTTTGTTTTTACCTCGTGTCCTCCATCTTCTAGCAATCCAATTACATAAGTGTATGCTCTGTTAATACATTAAGTCCTTTGTTTTTAAGCTTTGGGAAGGAAGGTCTTGAGATATTTTTATTCTTAAGCTAATTTAGCTTCAAAACTAAGGCAATATTCTGAGGACTCTATCTGATGCCCTCCCTATGTATCATTCGGTCTTTCCATGCTGACAAGTCGAACATGAGTTATCCTCATCCCTGTGAGAGTTCCAGGAACTTTTCTAGTCCTTTTTATGACTCTTTCCATGGCCTCTGTTGGTTTCCTTCCATGAAATATACTCAGTGACAGAACTGGGGGATTCCCTGAGATTTTATACTTTTGTCTGTCTCCTCAGCTCCCTAATCCTCTCTTTTATTCTGACCTGCCAAATTTAGTTTCCCCAACTTCCACAAAATTTGATCTTTATCTCTGCACCTTGGCAAGGTGGCTTGATTCTGTTACAGCTAACCCTCCTGTTTTGTTTGGTACAATTGAAAAGATCATCTTTTTTTGGTTCACTTATGCCAGGGGGTCATAGTTCTGTGCTGCTTGCTGTCCAGTGTTTGAAAAAATGTTACCTATATTTTGTCTGCTGTCTAGTTGTTTAACACAGAAGGTTTTTTGTTATTTCATCCTAGCCAGAGGTCAAAGTTCTAGTTCGATTCAACATGCTGAGTTTAAGAGACTAGTTGAACATATAGCCAGAAGTCAAAAAAGGTAAACATGGTCCTTAGGGAGGAGCTTATTTTTTATATGAAATTTCCCAATTATTTCTGTAAGTATAAAATTGAAAGTAGAGAAGTAAGTGATTCATTGGGAATTACTATATATTATATCTGAAAAGCGAAAGACTAAAGATGCAATTCTTGGGGAGTTATACATAAGAGAAGAAAGATTTATAAAAAGAAAATTATACGTGAAATAAAAACCAGTACAATTTTAAGAAATTTGGAGTTATTCTGAAAATTGGTTGGTACTTAAAGGAAGAAATTTGTCCTGACGTTTTTCCCTAAAAATTCAGCAAGTTCTTGATTGAAAATTTTTAAAAGGGATATTATTTTTCAATGAAGTAACAGTTGGTATCAGACATTTGTGCCTGCTGACAAGACAGAGACTTGGTACCACAAGTGCCTACGATTCAAATGGTGTCTAGACAGGAGGGATCATTTTGAACTTTTTATTTTTCACTGTCATTGAGTCTGTATCATGAAATACACTTTCTTTTATGCACAGTGATTAGGCATAGATTTCACACAAAAGGAGCCTGGAGGGGATAATACGGTAGCATACTATAAATAATCAGAGGAGTCAGTTTATTTAAGTAGATCAGATGTTCAAGAGAATAATCTATAGTTCTCTCATAAAGGTAGACTCAAAACTTTGAACTGTGATTTAAATCTTTGAATATATACATACACACACATATGCATGTATGAAA
Organism: Martes martes; assembly: GCF_963455335.1. NCBI lineage: Eukaryota > Metazoa > Chordata > Mammalia > Carnivora > Mustelidae > Martes > Martes martes. The sequence continues at coordinate 37,975,667 of NC_137900.1, read as the reverse complement.
TGATTGAAATATGATACTAAATGAAAATATCTGTCAATCCAAAAAGAATTTTAATGGAGTAATTTATTAAATATTCTATTTCACTTAGCTAGGTAAAAGTATTGTTAAAGAGATGTGAAATGGAGAACTTTTAGTTTTTATACGTACATTAAAATACATCCTTGACGCAATTTTTGATTGATAGTTCACTGGAAGATGAAAGAATTTTATGGTAAAAATATAAATGAACATCTGAATTTTTATAAAAAAATGTAGCTTTCTGGAGCATTATAAATTATACTTAAATTGCCAAATTTTAAGTGATGAGAAATCATATAGAGCTAATCATGTTAATTATTCTTGAAAAGTTGAATAATTATCTAGTTAGGTTCATTTGGAAATGCTGCAGAGAAAAAATTTTAAATGCTCTAAATAATTTATTACAACCTTTTAGAAGAAAATTTCTTGAGAAAGTACATTTCAAAGACATAAGAATAAAACCATCAAGTCCTTACTAATTTATTGTGATATTAAAGCCATGTCCAATTATAGACCAACTTTGTTTACACACTCTTGAGAATTATTCATCATCCCTCAAGTTTAGATTAACTTGTAGCAAAATATCTGCAAAGAAAATTGTAGTCTGTATTTTAAAATATTTTCCCTAAACTTACAGTAATTTTATGAAGCAAAAATAAAACATTTAACTTTAGTTTATATAATACCACGAAACCAACACTATGGAAAGCACTTTGGTCTTAATCTATGTAAGACTGGAATAGACATAAACTGTGACATACTCTATTTAAATGCCCTCGAGAAAACCATGTCCACATGCACCCAAATGTCTGTATACTAATTTTCATAAAAGCATTGTTAATAATAGTTTGGAAATAGAGGGCAATGTCCAAACATTCATCAACAATAGAATGCATATATTGAGATTTAATCATTACAATATAATATTATAGACTTTTAAAAATAATTTAACCATGATCACACTCAAGAACTGTATCTTACAAATATAAATTGTAATAGAGGGGCACCTGGGTGGCTCAGTGGGTTAAGCCTCTGCCTTCGGCTCAGGTCATGATCTCAGGGTCCTGGGATCGAGCCCCACATCGGGCTCTCTGCTCAGCGGGGAGCCTGCTTCTCCCTCTCTCTCTGCCTGCTGCTCTGCCTACTTGTGATTCTATCTCTCTCTCTGTCAAATAAATAAAATAAATTGTAATAGAGATGTAAGACATAAAAATACATATAGTGTGATTTTTTTTTAAGTTTTAAGAACAGGCAAATTTAAACGTCATTCTTTTGGATGCATGCCTAGGTAGTACAACAAAAAAGAAGGGGATAAGGAATTATTACTAAGACTGGGTTCTTGCAGGGTGAAGGGAGGGTTTCCAGAAGTTTTTCTAGGGCTTTTTTATTCTTTTTACTGACCTACATGTTGTTTATATAATCACATACATTTTAATTGTTAAACAATTGCTTGTTAAATCTGTGTTTGATGTACTTATTTCTATGTTTGTTTTTCACAATAACAAAAAATTTTCAAAATATAAAATTTCACCAATGACTGACCTAGCAATACTTGGTATATAACAGGTTTTCAAGGTCTTTACAAGTTTCTGTCTAATTGACTTTTTCTTCTATGTCAGTTTTATCATTTGCTTTGTAAATATTAAGCATCTTCTTCATATTTCTAAGCAGATTAATCTGTGATTTAATCATTTTTATTTGAACAAAATTTGTTTAACGAATGCAACCCTGTCAATTTCCCCATATGTTGCTTTCATATTTCGCTATGAATAATTTATCCCTTTCAAATTAATATGGAAAAACATGAATTTTATTGATGATAAATCTTCTGATTAATTTGAGAAACATCACTGTGATTTATGACAGTTGTGTTTTTTGTTATTTACTCATAATTTATTAAGATCTGCCTTTTGAAAGGGGCAAGTAGACCACATTATATTGTTGCTAACAGTATCTGATAATCACTAATCATTCTCTGATTAAAATATAAGAATCAGGAATGGGATCCTTATATCTTTTGTGAGTAAGGCAGGAATATAGGCTAAAGAAAGAAGGACAGAGAATCCAGGCCTATTAGATACTTAAAAGATGAATGTCTGAAAGAGATCCAGATACCCATATATTACAAAAAACTGTGACATAAGGATTCTGTGCCATATGTAACTTCTGTAAGAATTCTTATCCACCAAGTATCAATCCAAAAAGCTGTAAATGATGGATAGGATTGAAGTTCTTTTAATTGCCTTCTTAAAATATAGATGGCATAAAATCTAAAATCATTAAAATAGCAACAAACTATCAAAGATATGTCAAGGAAGAATAATGAAGACAAAAATATGAATAGTAGTTATCCTCACACATCTGAGACCAATTTGGTCTCAGATTAGTTTCTAGGAATCTCCAGGGAAACCATCTAGTAATCCAGCAGTTTCCGGTGAACAAGTAGGCTTACTAGTCGATCTTGGATAATTTGTAATAAATCATGCAAAATCAATAGGATTTTTGTGCAATTAAATGTGTAGCTTATGAAAAGCATCTAAAACAGTGATTGCTGCATTGTAAAACAGAATAAATATTGATGTAATTAATAATATTAGTTCCACTATAATTTTCACTGGAGTATCTTGAAATTGGCTTCCTGACTTATTTCTATGATGATCAAGAAATTTTTGAATTCTAATTTGATTTCTTCCATCTAAATCAGGAAGCAAAGAAATGCACTGGTTAGAAATTCAAATGCTTAAGATAATATTTCTGGCCAGGAAAGAGAGTAGATCATCAAAGAAAATAAAGCCCAGAAGTTGAGTGTATTGTGGAGAAGAAGAGAAATTCACATTACTTTGGGATAAGTTACTTTTGAGAGACATGTGATAGATCCAGCTAGAGACGTTGGATAGATAAGGATATACCTAAAGGAGAGATATGATAGAAAAAAAGTTAAGTTATCAGGGTTCAATAGTAATCTCTGGGAATTACGGGGAATATTTAAATTAAAAAAATAGAACTTGAGAAGCAAATGACTAAGGGTCAAACACAGGCATGTTTGTTAGACTACTTTGATTTTTGAGATTGGGAGAAAAGAAATGCGGAGAGGGAGGCACAGAGGGAGACACAGAGAGGAAGGAAAGAAACTATTGGTAAGTGAAAACCTTGGCACAGCTTTCAAGCACAGCTGGATTTGAGGGCTTTTATATGAACTTCCAGAAACTGACTCCTTCTCCTGCCCCCATCCCCATCCCCCTCCCATCTTCCAGTCGGACTTTTCTTTTGCTGGGTTTTTCCAAACTGTTTTTCTCCTGCTGACATACAGCAGATCCTTCTTGGCTTATGTTCAGTGGAACCAACAGTTCAGACAAATACCCTGATCCTGTTTCACATTCACTGTCCTGGATCATTGGTCCATCCATGAATGACTGACGGTTGTGACTAAGGAGATTCAGTGCTCTGGCTGGCTCATCCTGGGTCACCTGCTCATTCCTGAAGTCAACCCTCCTAAAGCACATGGACTTTAGGCGAGTTCAGTTGAGATGGTTGCTAAAGAAAGGGCCACTGCCCATGCCTTGTTGAGAAATAACAGAAGGGAAGCGTAGACATCAGAGAACAGATAGAAGGAAACTAAGAAATAAGCTGTCTCCGAAGTTGAAGAAGAAAATTTGAAGGAGAGGGCAGTCAAGGGTGTCAAGTGCCTCAGGTAAATGAGTCCAACTGAAAGGAGTCCTTCCAAGTTTGCTTTGGAAAGTCAAGTACTTTAACAAGAGCAGTTTAAGTGCAGGCAGAAGCCAGAATGTTATGAGAACAAGGAAACGTCCTAAGAATTGTAGATAAGCAAAAGAGATGAATAGTAGTTAGATAAATATGTTGTGTCAAGGAAAGATTAAACACAGTAAATATATATTTATTTGCTACTAAAATGCCCTTAGCAAATTGCATTTAATTCATGAAACTAATGTTTGTTCTTGAATCAAATCAAGTATCTCCTTTACAATTCACAGGAGACATAAATATTTAGCAACTGTGACTCTTCATATGCATGTGCTAACCGTTTTTTTTTTTTTTTCAATAACATATAGGAGGATATCAAGCAGGAGATAAAATTAGTAATTAGATATACTCCTTGCCTAAAGTAACAATTATCCATATATGTTATTTTATTATAATATATTGTCCTAAAAAAGGGTGCACGTGTTTCTTTAAGATCATAAAATTCTAGCCCCCAAACTTAATTGTTTTTCTGGATATTTGCCTATTTCAGGATGTTGTGGAAAGATTTGTGAGAGGTCTGTTTTTAACAACACGAATAAATTGTAGCTAATTTAGGCCAATTAAAAAAAAATAGTGAGTAGGAGCGTTGTTTTCCATATACACCCTATCTTCCATTGACCGAAGTTGTGCACTTAAGTTCCTCTCCTTCCTTATCAAATGTTCTTTGTACAGTAGCTAAGTTTCCAAAGTTCTAAGTGTCAGGGAACATGCTTGTTAGAGGAAGGTGCACAGCTGGACTAACCTCTGCTCCACAAGTATTTTGCTGCTGTTCACTCTAGCAAAATCTTCAAAAATCTGAGGCATCTCTAGTTTCAGAATTCAAAACTCTCAGCTGAGTTCCCTTATTTTAAGGCATTCACTATCCAGTGAAAGTTGTTTTTCTTTTCTATGAGTTAGGAGGGCAGGAAATTAGACCGACAGGGAAGATGGGTTTCCCTCGGCTTTTTTTCTTTCTTGTTGCTCAGGCACTAGCATAGAATTCAGATTCTTTTGCTTTCATAGATACTGATTCTTCAGAATCTATTATTATTTGATAGTGAAATATGAAGCCTTTTGGGTTGCCCGGCAACACAATCAGCAATGCCCTTTTAAGCACTTACTGTAGCTGGACTTACCAGTTTTCCTTCTGTCTGTTTAAATGGGTTCTGCTTCTATCATACACAGGTGTATTTCCCTTCAGAAATGATTCTTGAAAGCTCCCTTCCAACACGCACACACACTGCACACCCTCCCACATATGATGGGTTTTTGCTAAAAATTGAACTTTACCTTTATCTCATTTGTATACTAGTCAAACTTAAAACAGTATTTGAAATGAAATAACAAAGATCTAACTCAGAGATTATTGACTTTGGGCTTAGCATGCAACATTATTTGGAATAGACAGACTTTGCTTTTAGTGAAAATAAGCCTCAAAACAACACAAGACAAGCTGGTGACAGTTATAACGCCACAGAATAGCAACAGTTTAGTACCATAGAATAGCTATGTTCGGGACGCCTGAGTGGCTCAGTCGGTTAAGTGTCTGCCTTTAGATTAAGTCATGATTCCGGGGATCTGGGATGGAGTTCCGCAATAGGGCTCCTTGCTCAGCAGGGAGTCTGCTTCTCCCTCTGCCTGCCACTCCCCCTGCTTGTGCTTTCTCTCTGTCTAGTTTTCTGACAAAGAAATAAAATCCTTAAAAAAAAGAAAAAAAAAAGAAAAAGAAAAAAAGAAAAGTCATGTCTCAGTAGCTATAGAAATGATTGTACTACTCACTTTGCTAACTTCCTATTTGAGTAGAATGATTTATTGCTCTGCCCATATGCTTCTCTGTCACTTATAAGGGATAAATCTCTCATTTTTAAAAGAACTATGCTTTTCCTTTGCCCCTTACAGTACCTCTTTTCAGGCAAGTGGTGACTTCATGCATAGTTCCTTGCTTTTAACAAAAGTGCATTCCTGGGAAGAATGCTAAGGTTTCTCCCAGCTTCAAGATGCAGATGGCCTAACTGGGAAATTTTGAAGCAACAATGTGAAAGTTTCTCTTGCCTTTGCCTTTTCAGAGTCTTTATCATTGGAGGTTGACAAAAGTGATTAAATGGATGACGGAGGAGCTATAAATGTTGACAAGGAAGCACCAAAAGAGTAGAGATGGAATGTGGAGTAAAAAGAGACTGAAATACGCTGGAATTTAGGCTATGATTTGAATGTGAAGAGGGAAGGCACCCCTCAGACTCGGTCACCCGTTGCTATAGCAGGCTGCTTCTTTTGGCAAAACCATTTTGATCAGAAATGTCTCTCGGGCAGCCAGAGCACAGATTTTGGTTTGGGGATTCTTGAGTAGTTACGAAGAAATTCGACATCTCCTCTTAAAAGGTAAACTGAGACATATTAAAACTTTTAGGAGTTTAAATAAACTCTTAAATAAGCAAAAATAATTGGTTCTAATTGGGAAGATCAAACCGGAAATGGTTTAGGTCCATTTCCACAGACAGGAACAAGGTGAACAACTCTAATAAAGTACAGAAGCAGAGAGGAAATCATTTGATTGGCTTAAAACCTGGTCAGCTGTTTGTGATTGGTGGGCCTTCGAAATTGAATTTCATAACCTTGAGGTATTTGCAGGCTTAGATTTAGGTTTGGTTACTGAGGCTGCTACAGCATTAGAGCCAACTCAGTCTAATGGTGTCCTTATTTAACTAATTTAACACTCCCAAACAAAAGGTTAGAGACTGGATTCTGAAAAATTAGTGTGGCAAAAAATCAACTAGGAAGCTTTTTCTTTTATTTTTATTTATATATATATATATATATATATATACATATATATATATATGTGTATATATATATATATATATATATATATATATAATGTATTATTAGTCCCAGGGGTACACGTCTGTGAATCACCAGGTTTACACACTTACACATTTCACAGCACTCACCATAGCACATACCTTCCCCAATATCCATATCCCCACCACCCTCTCCCTACCCCCCAACTAGGAAGCTTTTTAGAGGGATTTTTTAAAGATTGCAGTTCACCATCTAATTTAGATGTGAGCTATACTTTTCCAAGCTTCCCAGTTGGTCTGAGACTACACTTTGAGAAACACAGATTCTTTCTTTCTTTTTTTTTTTTTTTTTTAGGTCAGAGACAGAGCTTGCTACCTGCTGATATTTGTTTAAATAGTACCAAATCCCTGACTCTCTGACTTGTACAATGCTTTAATGAAATTCAGTTTTTTTCCCCTAATACATGCTGATGTTGGAAGTTTTATTGACGTTCAATTAAAAGGAGAAAAATTGTTTGCCTATAAAAAGTTTTTCCAGCTGCCAATTACTTTCAAGAGAGTAGACTACACCAAAAAACAAAAAATAATTTCTATCTTGATAACTTGGGGCCAGATTTTTTTCAAAATTAGTCTTTGAAAGTTATTGTGGAGCAGATAAGCATGAAATGATAAACAGCTGAGTTGAAAAGACACTATTTCTTTGAGTCAGGAAAATACAAAAGATGCGGTATGCATGGGAAAATGTAAATTAACCTGAAATCTATCCTCCTCAGCTTAATGGAAATGTATTTTCCATATGTTGTTAACTGTTCATGTGCTGTTCTCGAATAGGTTTAAATACATATAAAATCCTATATATAAATATATAATTTAAATATGTATAGAATCCTATAATAGTATTTGTATATGTACAAAATTCCCAGGTTATGATTTATTTTGGAATATGCATCATTCTTAGAAATTTGTACATTTAAGTATAAAAAGGTCTGTGCTCTGGGGCAGAGGACATTATATTAAAAATAAATGTGAAGCATTAAATTTCAACAGAAACCATAGCTGTATTATAAAGTAGATTGAAGTGAGAACAGACACGTTTGCTTCAGTTTTCTCTCTTGTATGGTTAGGCACAAAAAGTAAATACTTAAAAAAATTTGTTGAATGTCTGTTATCTTGAATAAGGAGAAATCAGTTGCATTTAGGAAATCAAAGTTACACAAAATGTATAGCTTTTTGCCAATAATAAAAGTAACTGCATATTTGAGAACTTGGATAAACCCCAGTATCATGATATGTACTATATATTCTTGATTTCATTTAATCTTTATAGGAAAACTATGAAATGAGTGGAATAATTTTTCTCTTGTAGATATTGAAACTGTAATAAAGTTTGCATAAGTGACCAAGGGTCATGTCACTGAAAAGTACCAGTACTAAATTCAAGTTCAAGAATTTCTTTTTAAGATTTTATTTACTTATTTATTTATTTTAGAGAGAGAGAGAGAGAACATGCACACACAAGCACATGAGTGGGGTAGGGGCGAGGAACAGAGGGGGCGGTGGGAAGAATCTCAAGCAGACTCTGCACTGAGCAGGTGGCCAATGTGGATCTCAATCCCATGACCCTAAGACCACCACCCCAAGACCACAACCTCAACCAACCAAGAGTTGGTCATTCAACCAACTGAGCCACCCAGGCACCCAAAATCCAAGTATTTCTAACTAAATATGACTGCTACAATGTGTTTCTAATAAATCTAATTATGATTTGCTTCAATTCTGCCTTGAATGTGTTTGCATCTGTCTTGTTTTGAGCACATGCCCACATTTCTGTTTGGGAAGGATTATTCAATTACTCAGTCATAGGGCATGCATATGGTTGCTTCAGTAGATAAAGTCAACTGGTTTTCCAAAATGGTTGAACTAATTGTGTAGGAATGTTCTTATGGCACCACACATTGAGCAACCTGGAAATTGTTTTGTTTTAAAAATTGAAACATCCCTGTGGGCAATGTTGTATATTAATGTGATTTTAATTTGCAGTTTTCTGACTTATAGAAAGATCAGATACTTTTTTAATTTATTTATTGGCTATTTGGATATCTTCTTTTATGAAGTATTTGTATTTTTCCCATTTCTTATATGCAATACCTATTTTTTATTATATATTATTTTCTAGGCACAAATTTTGTTATGGTTATAGTGTAAATAGCTTTTCTTTTCACTTTTTTTGTTGCATCTTTTGAAACACAGAGTATCTGAATTTTGCTATAACCCAATGTACCATTTTTCTCCTTAGTTATTTTGCTTTTTGTTTAAGAAATTTTTATACCAAAGTCATGAAGATATTTTATGTGATGGCCTAGAAGAGGTTTTTTTTGTTTTGTTTTATTGTTTTTTTTTACCTTTCATATTTACATCTATTACAATCTGTAATTAATTTTACATGTGATGACATAGGCATTACATTTCTTTATTTTTTAAGGTGGATATGCATTTGCTTCAACACTGCTGTTCCCTTGTCCCCCTACTGTTCTGCAGGGCCAACTTTTAAATAAAGTGTCCGTATATGCATAGGTTTATTGTAAAGCTATCTATCTTTTCTTTACTTGATCTATTTTTGAGCCAATACTATCCTTCTAATTACAGTAACTTTGTAGTAAGATACTATTATCAGTAGAGCAAATCCTCCTCCAACTCTTTTCCATTTCCGTTTAAACTATAGATTGTATTGTTTAGTTTCATAAATTTATTTCTTAGGATTTTGATTATGTTTTATTGAATGTATAGATAAATTTGGGGTAAATAAACATTTTTGTATTGTTGAATCTTTCAAGCCATGAAGCATCTTATTTAACTCCATCTATTATGTATTTTTAAATTCTTCTCAGTGTTGGGGCTACTGAGTGGTACAGTTGGTTGAGTCTGACTCTTGGTTTTTGCTGAGGTTGTGATCTCAGGGTCATGATCTCAGGGTGGTGAGTTAGAGCCCCACCTCAGGCGTTGGACTCAGCATGCAGTCTGCTTAAGGTTCTTCCTCTGTCCCTCCCACTCGTGCTCTCTCTCTCCTTCAAATAAATAAATAAATCTTTAAAAAAAATAAATTCCTTTCCATCTTGTATAGTCTTGTATGCCTTGATTTTTATTCCTCTTGTAATACTTATTCCAGTTTTTCTTAGTCTGGTATGTTGTGACTTTTCTAGGAATTTATTTATTTTACCTAAGTTTTCCAATTTCTTTGAATATGTTTCCTCATAACTTAGATTTTGCTCTTCTTAGTGTCTGCATTCTCAATAACTATTTCTCTGTTTCATCCTGGATATTGATTATTTTTGCTTTTATTCTTTTTTCTTTTCTTTGGCCAGCTTTGAAGGGTTTTATCAGTTTTGTAAGTCTTTTCAGTAAATCAATCTATAGCTTTGTCATTTCTTTCTATCTTTGGTCTGTTTTTTTTACTCCATTTATTTCTGCTCTTCATTGTTTTTCTTCTACTTTCTTTAAGTTTACTATGGTTTTTTGTCCTTTCTTTTTTTTTGAGATGCATGCTATACTTTATTTTCAGCCCTTTTATGTATGAATTTAAGGCTCAAAATACCCAATAAGCCTGATTTAACTACATTTCACACACCTACATAGGTATTATTTAAGTATCATATGATTAAAATATTTTAAAATTCTCAGTGTGAGGTTTTTTTTTTTTTACATCATAATTATTTAGAGCTATCTTAATTTGCATACACATGGGGACCTTTTTTTTGGTCTATGTCTAGATTAACTACACTGCAATTGTAGTTTGTATGATTCCAATCTTCTGAAATTTGTTGAGAGATGATTAGTGGTATATATAGAAATAACAGTTCATGATAGAATACACATGCATATATTTATTTCAAGCATAGAGAAGACGGCAAATTATGCAAGGGAGAGACACATTGGATAGACCTCGCTTTTGCTGTAACATATAAACAGGGAGATAGAATAGGAAGATACTCCCTAAATTCCAGGTGCATCTTTCTTAACCTGACTATCCTCGATTGAAAAGTATTTTTGTTATGCTTTCCTTCCTCTTTAGAACTCTGCTCTTCTGTCATGTCTATGTTATTAAACTGATACACAATATGCTAAAAATCTATCATACAAATCTGTCTTATTTAATTTTTTATAATGGAGAATTATGTCTTATCTGAGGAAAATATTTAATATCCCTTCAAATTCTTAATCTTTACAGTTCCATCATGTTGGAGACAGGGAAGTCAATGAAACACTATTTTTCACTCTTGACTGTATTGACAGAATATCAGTTTCCGTGTTAACCAATCCTATCATGCCTTATAAAGTTGCTCTGTGAACTTTTACACATTTCACTATATAACTGAAATTGTAAGGCATTTATCTCCTATTCATGTACATCTATATTATTATATCCACTTAAAATTCTGGACAAGGCTGCTGTACTTTCACCAATATGAATAAAATCTTCCCCTATGATATCTATGTTAAAAAGAAATACTATCTTATCATTTTAAGGATAAAGTTCAAACCTTGTAACAGTACGTAATTAGACTTTTGTGATTAGCTTTGTCCCTAACTTATATCTATAATTCCGCATTAGAAACAGGAGATGCCAACTTGCTACCTAATTTGCTACTGTAAGGTAAAAATCTCAGATCAAGCTCTTGTGAGGAAAATTTTAATTCTCTGTAAACAGTCATTAATTTCACAATATCTAATTCATAATTATGAAAGTATCAACCTTTATAAAAATAGCAAACAGAGAGAGATATTTAGTATAAAAAGGAATATTTTGTAAAATATTAAAATTTAGTAAAAATGATCTTAAAGCATTTATATATATACATAACACAGGTTAAAATTTGTATAACTGTTCAAAAATATTTGGATTGAACTCTTGTTTTTTGGGCAAATCTTTCTATAACAAGCATAAGCATTGTCTATTGACCTCCAGTGCTTTCTTTTACTCTTTCTATTACATGTGTAGGGTCACATGTCCTGAAATTTGTGATTAGCAATTAATATGAACCAATGCTTACAGAAATATTTGTATAGTTAATTCCAGAGAAAAATTAAAAGGTGATTTTTTTCAGTCAGTGCTTGCTCCTTATTTTCAGTTATATCCTTGCTATGCTTTGTAAGTGGGATTCTAAAATTTCAATGGAAATATCTAGCTACAAGTGTTTCTAGTATTTCAGGTGTTTTCAGTATTACTATGGGTGTTGGAATAACTTTTATGAAGATTGTTCATTAAAGTGGGGGTTAAAAAAGTTGGAGCTGTGAATACTGAGTCATTATTTAAAAGGGTCACCTTTAGCCAACTCAAACTTTTCTTTATCTCAGTGGTTTTGCATAGGTTTTTTGCTCTATCTAGAATTTCCACAGTACATTCTCTCACCTCTACACAGAAAGTTTATTCCTTTATAAAAGTTTTTAAAAGTTTATAAAGTTTATTTCTTTAGTAAATTTTAAAATTAGGCACCACTATTTCTGGAGACTCTCCTACTGAATACAAACAGAATTATGTGGTAAGCATACTTTATTGTCTCTGTTTCCTCAACTATACAGTTAGGTAGCAACTCTCCTTAGGAATTTATTTTTCCCTTCACCTAGTACAATGTCTCACAAATTATGAGAATAAATTATAAATTTATATATATATAAATTATAAATGTTGATGTTATAATTATAATTATAAATTATATAATTATAAAATTATAAAATGTCGATGTTATAAACTTCATAATTCATAATTTCATAATCCATAATATTTCATAATGTTATAATTTTCATAATTTTCAAATATGATGTCATAATTTTCATAACAGCATAAATTAGTATTCTTCTAATGTGTAACATATTAATATTTCTAATTATTGAATTAATATTTTTGTCTAGTTTAAATGCTTTTAGATTATATTCATTGTGTTGTTTTGTATTATTGCAACTTATTTCAAGTTACAGCATTTAGTTATTTGCATCCTTTATTTTTTTTTTTTAATTTATATTTTGGCCATCTTGGTTGATGGAGTGATTATAAAGCTTGCTCTTTAATTTTGTCTGACACTGTAACTGTTCTCATTTGTTAGTGGAGTATAAATAGAGTGAAATAATTTAATTTTCAAGGTCCTAGAAGAATATATTTATTGAAAGAGGTTTATAACCTTATAAATGATATCCCCCATACAGTTGGCTTCAATTAGAGATTTTTAAAATCTTTTACATAAATTGTTTGACTACATCTGTTCTTGATAAGGTTTATGCAAGGGAGTGATCATCATAACTGTCTGTGAATTAAGAATAATGGGTCATTTTTTGCAAGAGGACAAAAGCTGGACAATGTTATACCCCAAATTGGAACATCTCATTTTGGCTGAAGTTAATTATTTTTTTTTAAGATTTTATTTATTTATTTGACAGACAGAGATCACAAGTAGGCAGAGAGACAGCCAGAGAGAGAGAGAGGAGGATGCAGGCTCCCCACTGAGCAGAGAGCCCGATGCAGTACTCCATCCCAGGACGCTGAGATCATGACCTAAAGCTAAGGCAGAGGCTTAACCCAGTGAGCCACCCAGGTGCCCCGGCTGAAGTTAATTATAAGTAAAAGTTAAAAAAAAAAAAAAAAATAGGGGCGCCTGGGTGGCTCAGTTGTTGGGTGTCTGCCTTTGGCTCGGGTCATGATCCCAGGGTCCTGGGATGGAGCCCTACATTGGGCTCTCTGCTCAGCGGGAATCCTGCTTCTCTTTCACTCACTCCACCTGCTTGTGTTCCCTCTCTTGCTGTCTGTATCAAATATATAAATAAAATCTTCAAAAACAAAAAAAAGTTAAAAAAATAGATTGAGTATGAACATATTTAGATGAGCCATGGAATTCTGTTTATAGTTGGATACTCTTTTATTTATTTTTTCCCTCCTTTGGAATAAACGAAATGATAAGGTGCAGTGGTGCAAGGAAACTGAGAAGGAAAATCAATTTTAATTTTAAAAGATTAGAGGTGGAGTATCGTCAAATTATCCCAGGAACCATGAAGGCCAAGCAGAAAGCTAAAATGTTGTATATGACAGTTGAGTGTTTGCATTTGAGTGCAGGTAAATTAATTCTCCCTTTTCAGCATTCAACTAATTATTTGGAATTTAGTCTTCCAAAAGTCAAATATAGTAAGTATTCTCATAATAATTAGCTGAAGGCAATATTTAATTTACTCGTATTATCATTTTGTTTTTACTAATTCTTTTTTTTTCTTCAATTTTTAATTACCTCACAAATAAAATTATAACAAAAACAGAGGTCATATAAGGAGCAAAATAACCCTTTTTTCCCACTCTAGAATATCAAACTTTTTCTTTTCTGTTTTCTCTCAGTCCTTGATAAATATATGTGCACCTGTTTGTTTAACTATTAACTAAGTATAGACATAATTTTATTTTGCATTATGGTTTTTAAGATTTACTGTTACCTGATGCAGTTCTTCATATTGTTCTTAAATTTCTTTTTTTTTTTTTTTAAGATTTTATTTATTTATTTGACAGAGAGAGATCACAAGTAGGCAGAGAGGCAGGCAGAGAGAAGGAAGCAGGCTCCCCGCTGAGCAGAGAGCCAGATGCCAGGCTCGATCCCAGGACCCTGGCAATATGACCTGAGCCAAAGGCAGAGGCTTAACCCACTGAGCCACCCAGGTGCCCCTGTTCTTTAATTTCTAATTACAGTTGTTGAGCCTGTTTAATTTATTTTGCAACCTGCTCAAGAGAACGCTTTTCCATCACCACCATTCTCTCAGAGACAACACAGAACAATTCTGTGCACATAGATTTCTCCCCCCCTCTCACCATAATGCATTTTGAAGGCCTGTTTAGGGAGGGAATACAAGTCTGGAAACTAAAAATTAGTTATATTCATGCTTTGCTTGGGCATTCCACACTTTTAAGATTAAAATTGAATTGAATTTGTACATTTATTCTTTTTTTCCCCTTTTTCTTTCTTTCATTCTTTCTTTATTTTTTATGAACTTTTAGGGTTTTATTAATTTTATGAGTTAGGCATTTTTAAAACCCTATAGACATTCAACCATATAGACTAAACAAATGGAAAGTAAGACATGACATTGCACATAAACAGAGGGATGAGCAGTGTTAATATGGTAGAATGTGAGGAGGTACTTACTCATGAGAGCAGCAGGTACAGTTAAGATTGAAATGTTTAGAAAATACTTCTGTACCTGCCCCTCTACCACAAACAATAACAACTCACCAAATTGGTTAATTGAGATTGTGGAAGTGGGGGTATTTCAGTAGCTTTCTGTATGAGAAAAAGAAAGCTGACCAGACTTTGGCTTTGATAAGAATTACCCAATGTATGTAGGCAATGTTGGAGTGGAAGTCAATAAATGATATAATGGTTATGACCACTTGTACTGAAGAAGGTTTAGGGTGATAAAAGTGCCTCCAAAATAGACCGTGCTTGGATAGTTTACAAATAAGTATTTGTTTAAATGTTAGGCAAAGCAATTTACTGGGAAGCCACCAGTAGGAGACAACTGGGCACAGTGGAGTTAATTCAGAGGTGGGGTCATTTCTTATGGAAATGCAAAGGCCATTAGAACCTCAGAGTTAGGATTGTGAGGAACAGAACCAGATTAAGAAAATCCTTAGAGAAATTTACCAGTGATAGACTGAGGAAGACGTTAATTTTTAAATTGTGTGTGTCAGTTGAAAAATGAAAACTGAAGTACCTAATTATATCTCATTTCTCCTTAAGAACATGATGTGGCAATTTTTGCTAAAAATAGAACATATGAAGGTTAATGGGATTTAGCAATTTTGACTTGGGCATTTATCACTTGAGAACTTCTCAAATGGCAGAAATTTTCTCCTGTGTTGAATTTTGGCCCTTTTGGTCCACTTAAACAGCAGTTAATCACAGTGTGTGTGATTGCAAGTAGTTGTATTTTAGTATTTTAGATACTATCTCCAAACAGACAACCTCCCCAGTCATTTGTAACTATCCAGAACCCATGTGTATCCAGGCCTCCTGTATGCCATAAAATGTTTCATCTGTGTGTGTCATTGGGCCTCAACCTAATCAAATGTATAGTCAGTCATGCTGAAATGTTAACGAGACTGATGTGGCACACTTCTCAGGAGATAATTTTGATTCCTGACAGGAACAGTACTTTCCTAATCCAAAAAGGAAATCTCTATTCTGTCATCTACCTAAAGAAGGCCAAGAGAAGCTTTGGGGACTTTTCATAATATCCAAAACACACATACAAGGGACTTCCTGTTTTGGGTCCTTATTACTGACTCTGACTTGACAAAGAGCTCCAAAGTAAGCTAGTTTGTTTACACAACATAGATGGCCACAGCTACATTCAGGGCCTGAAATTGCTACGAACTTGACTCCTATTATATCATGCTTTAGCCACAAGATTTTGTTTCTACAGTCTTCTGCCTTCAGCACTCATCTGCCTTTAACACTCCATCTTAATTTGACAAGGAAACCCTAATGAAAACTGACAGGTGTAAATCCTTAAAGAAAAAAAAAAAAAAAAGGAAAGAAAAGAAAAAAGAGAGTGTAGTTTGCTTTTCCCTATCAGTAAGATCTTGCTATCCCTTAACTTAATTGTAGATCATCTTCTCTTACAGATTTTTGGTATTATGTATAGGATAATCGTGTTTATTTACTTCAATTCTACGTGTCCCTGTGTGTTTCATTAAAGATTGGGGAGAGAGATACAGCAACTTCAGGAGAAACCATGAGTCCTTTGCATTATTTTAGCTTTGACTTTCTTGTTATATATCTTTATCAGGTTATTACTGAGTACTGGGATATTAAATGCAATATATCTGAATAATTTTTACACTTTTAAGAAAAAGTGAAATGTCAGCTATATTAACATAGCTGACAGATTACATATAGCAAATACATAATTTATATTATGATTGTTTTTCAGAAAACACTTTGAGTAATAATATCTTCTTTTTCTTTTCGTGGTCTTAATATAGTCACATAAATCATAATACACAGGAAAATAATCAATTTAGCAATGTACAGAAGTAAAAGAAAAGTTAAGTATTAACATAAACTGTGGACATTTAATTTATCAAACTATGTAAGATATTTTAGTACTTACATATTTTTATCTATAAATGTCATCACTTTGTTTTATAGTTATTTGAAGCTCTGGTTGAATTTTATGTAATGTTATATATCTTGGCCATTTACTGATACTGTTTAATAGGAAATAAGTCAGACATATATTATCTTGTTATTTTAGTGGGTTAGAAGGACAGTCCATCTGTTGGAATTTATGAGATCACTAATTAAAGGTCAGCAGTAGATGTGTTGGCCAGTAACACGTCCATGTCCTGAAAGGAAAATTGTATTTGCCAAAAAGAAAAAAAAAATTTCTTTTCCTGAATTGTTGTTGAGGCTAGGATAAAAATCTTTTATATTCCTCATTAGTGATGATCAGTAGTGATTATTTCTGAATTTTATTTCTTCACCATAGAAAATGAGATATCTGGTCTTGCACTGTTAAGAGAACAGCACCCAACTTTTAGCCTTAAGATGGATATTTTGGCCCTATTGAATGAATCAATTAAATTATTTCTGCAGCCTCAAATATATTCTATATGTCTAATCTCCAGGTGTAGAGTAACAGTGGAAGCTAATTCGTCTCCTAGAATTTAAAATTTTAAGGAAGATTCTTCTAGGAGTACAAGATGCAGTGATTTTTATTGTTATTTGTATACATTTGGCAAAAAAGAGATTAATGAAATGAGAAAAGATAGCTATTAACTTTTTTGATTGGAAAGTGAAATTGCATTTTTATCACTGAAATGCCTTAGATGTTCTCTATAAGCTAAGAGAAATAGTGACAGCTTACTTAAAAATAAGCATCTTGATTAAAAGACTTATTTACGTGAGGATAACCCTTCTACCTTTTTAGGGGAATAGTTTATTGCTTTAGAAAGATTTTTTTTTTTTTCTTGCTAAGAAGCTTTTTAAAAATAACCTTTTACCCTTTCATCTAGGTACCCAGAAAAATAGAAATAATCACCTGCTCAATCATCTTTGATTTCTACATTTATTCTGTCAGAAGAAAGCTTGCATGCTAATTAAAGTGGTGGCTTTTGTGTTTTCAATAGCTAATCATGTAATTATGTCTTTCCTAGACACTATTGGGCCTATTTGAATAAGAGAGAGCATGAGTTCAATAAGTCTTTAGCAGTTTCTCTTGTTAAACTTCTGGTGAGACGAGATGAGATGAAATACACATCTCTGTAGAAACTAGACTGAGAATTGCTTCCAAAATTTTTCATGATCTGTTCTACTGGATGGGAGTTTCATGAAGGTCACGTTTATGATCTGTATTCTAGATTACGTGTCTTACACCTGGTAGAGAGGGATAAACAAGATGAATGGAAATGCCATTTTAGGTACTCCAAGTTAAATTTGATCACTGACCACTGGGGGAAAACATCAAATTGTTTAGAAATAGTCTAACTTCGACTTTATGACAAGTGTCTTTGAGTATTTGGTCCACTTTACAGAAATGCCTGAGATAATGAAATGAGTGTTAGTATTAAATCTAACTATCTCAGTTATACAGCATGGCAAATTTAAAAGTATTGACACAAATTTAAAGATTTAGTAAACATATGGGAAAATTTTTAATATGTGACAACATAACTCCTTGTGTTTTTCTTTATGATAATTCAACTCATACTAAATTAAAGAAAGTAAAGCAAGGAGTTCACTGTTGCTATATTTGCATTTTACTCATTTATTTAAATTTTGATACCTATAAATTTTCAGAAAAAAGTACTGTTTTTACTTGATCACAAAGAATTATACCAAACTTGATTTTTATTTTTTTGTTGTTGTTGTTGTTGTTAGGAAAGGCAAACAATATGCATTAAAATTTTCCATCAACTTGGATATTCATTATATAAATAGTAGATCATCTTGCCACTTGATAGCTGAAAATTTGACCTATATTCTTTGGCTTAACATCAGCTATGTGCTTCCGGGCAATAGCTGTATTACAGTTCTATTAGATTCTTTCTCATATTAAAAGCTTTGCATTTCATGTTACCAATTTGTCAAGGCTTATGAAGTGGTCAACATGGCCATCTATACCATAGAAGATGAGAGTGTTTGGAAAATATTTCCATCCCTTTTATTCTTTTATATACAAGAGCCTTGTTTGTGTTGGTATCTTGCTCCACTTTATTAATTTTGGCAGAAATGTGGCTATTTGTAGTGTCTTCCAGGGGTCTTAACTGCTTTCATCTTCCATCTTTAATTAGAAAAACAAAATGGAGAAAATTAAAACCAAAAAAATGATTAAACTTTCTTTTCTTGCTCTGGGACATATTTGTCAATTAAGCAAAATATGTAAAAATTTTAGGCCATTTAGTTTGCTTTTAAGATATTAAAAAAAAAAGTATGCCCCCATTTTATCTTACTGCTTACTTCAAGAATGTCTAGGTGCACCTGAAGAAAGAACGCCACTTCTCAAACGGATGGGCAAAGCCAATGGGGAAAAACAAATAGGAATTGTTCTTTCTAGATAAAGAAAAGAAAGTAACTTTGTATTTTATTAATGAATAATAGTAAAATATTAAAAAATAAAGGACCAACTGCTTATAATATCAAGACATTCTTTTTGAGACTGAATATTTATAAATGACAATGAATTCCTTTGACAAATACTATTATCA
This sequence comes from Martes martes, assembly GCF_963455335.1. Classification (NCBI taxonomy): domain Eukaryota; kingdom Metazoa; phylum Chordata; class Mammalia; order Carnivora; family Mustelidae; genus Martes; species Martes martes. Next base: position 37,956,374 of record NC_137900.1, on the reverse strand, counting down.
TTTTAAAATAAAAACAAGTAAATATTCATCTTAATTTAAATATTTATATTCTTATTCAGAAGTTTATGCATTTGCTTTATAAAGCATAGCTTGATTCAACACACACTTAGTATTTGCCTAATATATACCAACAATTGTGTTCAATGTTGAAAAGACTGAAAGAATAAGGCATCTCCTGCTTTCAAAAAGTTTTTAATTATATCTTTCAGGATCTGGTCAGCAAAAAATGATACTATCCAAGGAATTTCCAACAAAAGGACCTTAATATAGGAACATGGCATAAAAAGAAAGAGCTGAGAGAAAAAAAAAAAAAATAAGGAAAGAAGGAAAGAGCTGAGAAGCCAAACAAGGGTTGATGAAACAACTGGATTAGTGAAAACAGGAAGCTACCCCACTTCTGGGGACCAATATGAAGATATTCCGAGCAGGAAGTAGAGGTGATTTCAAGGGAGATGGAGAACCAAAGTAGATGAAACAATTCCCTAGTAACTTGAAGAAGAGACAGGGAAATTTTTCTGATTTAATTTCTTTTCTTCTTTTTCTTTTCTTTTCTTCCCTTAATTATTTTTATTTTTATTTATTTATTTGTTTGAGAGAGAGAAAAAGAGATTGCAAGTACATGGGAACTGTGGGGAGGGGCAGAGGGAGGGAGAGAGAATCCCAAGCAGGCTCCATGCTCAGTGCAGAGCCAGATGTGGGGCACTATGCCAGCTCACCATGGGGCTCATTGTGGTGCTCAGTCTCATGACCCTGAGATCATGACCTGAGCAGAAATCAAGAGTCAGCCACAACCAAATGACCTACCCAGGTGCCCCTCTTTTTTCTTTTTAATTTCTTATCAGTACCTCTCAGGAAGTTGTTGGTAAGGGAACCTAGAAAATGCAGTTCCTGTGATACAGACCAGAGAGAATGTGACCAAAGAATAGATCTAAAGCAAATAGACAAATGATCTGGGAAATTGTTGGGTAGAAAAGGAAAATATGTTAAAGCATTAATTTCAGTAAACTGAGATAAATGCAACAAAGGATGATACTCAGACTTTTTGAGAGTACACAGGAAGACCACCCACTGATGCCTTGTCAATGATGGATAATTCATGGTAGGTTTCACTCTTATTAAGGACTGAAGAATAGGAGAGAGCCAGCAAAAGGAGAGAGGCAAGAGCAAGGAACTTGGTGTGGATAAAAGTTGTTCCAGGAAGAAGGATCCACAAGTAAAACGACTTGAAAAAAAATACAAAAAAGTACTTTTTGGAGTTCAGAGAAGATTTAAGATGGTGGGAGTAAAAGAATCAAGAGATAGTTTATAAAATGTAGGCTTTATCTGGAAAGCCTTGGTGAGTCATCAAAAATTTAAGAGGAATGATATGATTAGATTTAAATATTGGCCAATTTGGCAAATAGAATATGAGGGTTATATATATGGAGGAAAATCCATTCTGAATTGTTGGGTCTCATTTTTTTTTCTCTCAAATATACATGCATTTATTTATTTATTTATTTTAAAGTGTTTATTTATTTATTTGACAGACAGAGATCACAAGTAGGCAGAGAGGCAGGCAGAGAGAGAGAAAAGAGGAAGCCTGATGCGGGGCTCGATCCCAGGACCCTGGGATCATGACCTGAGCGGAAGGCAGAGGCTTTAACCCGCTTAGCCACCTAGGCGCCCCTCAAATATACATACATTTAAATGAATTTCTTTAATTCTATAAAACAACCTTAAATTCTTTTTTCAGCAGCATCTTACAGTGAATATTTCTTTTTTTAATTTAATTTTATTTTTTCAGTGTTCCAAGATTCATTGTTTATACACCACACCCAGTGCTCCATGCCCTCCTTAATACCCATCACCAGGCCCTCCCAAACCCCCACCCCCTTCCCCTACAAAACCCTCAGTTTGTTTCTCAGAGTCTGCAGTCTATCATGCTTCATCTCCCCCTCTAATTTCCCCCAACTCACTTCTCTCCTTCACCCAATGTCCTCTGTGTTATTTCTTCGGTGTGAGACCATTTGGTGTGAGCAGGAAGTAGAAGAAATGGTACATGGGGAAGAAATATGCTAACTCCTGGCTCTTTCTTTCCTTCCTGCCTATTTTGGTTATCAATGCCAGCAGCCAATGTGGCAACTGCTTATATAAAAAAGTAGAAGGGGATAGAAGGAATGTATAAGCGGAGTTTCAAACCACAAACATAAAAATTAGCTTGACAACCACAACTGTTGGCAAATTTGCAAATACATGTGTGTGTATGCAGGGTGTGTGTGATGGGCAGGGGATGTGGGGTGGGGGAGAGAAAGAGAGAGATCAAGAACTAGAGACCAATGACATCACTACAAATACTGAAGTGTGACTTTGCTGAAATTTCTTACAAATTATTAAAACATCATACAAATTAAAATACATTAGTGTTTAGTCAAACATATATTGAGGCTTTGAATGTATAATAGTGTAGAAATATTAGGCTATAGGTACAATTATGAAGTATCTAGATTTAAAGAGCTTATTCCCTCTCCTCAAATGAGATTTATATTTTTTCAGTTTGGAACTTTCCTAGAAAAGAATGATAAAAATCAAATAGACTTCAGTTTAGGAAGGCACAATTGGGATTATAGTTCCCATAGCAACCAGAACAATGAATCTATATCTAAAATACATTTCTATAAACAGTTTTTGATACACATCTGGATCAGAATGGGTATTCACTATGATTATAGATGTTTACTTTATCAGTCACTGTTATAGCAGAAATAACCCAATTGCCTTTACTAATGGTGGATTTTTTTTTTTTTTTAACAACTCCGTAGAATTACAAGACTGGTTGCAATGAGTTACTGTGAAATATAAAGGACTCATTATTTTTCTTCTTTATTCATAATTCTACTGTTTTCTGTATCCCTCTTTCCTTGTGGATATGGAATCTTTTGGAATTTGTCTTAGAATTTGTCTTATCTATGAGGCATGTGGGTGGCTCAGTCAGTTAAGCATCTGACTCTTTTTTTTTTTTTTTTTAAGATTTTATTTATTTGTTTGACAGAGATCACAAGTAGGCAGAGAGGCAGACAGAGAGAGAGGGAGAAGCAGGCTCCCTGCTGAGCAGAGAGCCCGATGTGGGGCTCGATCCCAGGACCCTGGGATCATGACCTGAGCCGAAGGCAGAGGCTCTAACCCACTGAGCCACCCAGGTGCCCCATAAGCATCTGACTCTTGATCTCAGTTTAGGTCTTGATCTTGGAATCCTGAGTTTGGCCCTGGGTATGGACCCTACTTAAAAAAATAATAAATAAATAAATAAATAAATAAATAAATAAAAATAGCTTGTCTTATCTTGATTTCTTTTCCAAACAATATTTAGCTGAGTAACATTTTTCTTATTACCATTATGTTTTCTTATGGAGCTATATATCTATTGTATACAATTCAGAAAATCCAAGAAAGTATATAGAAGCTAATAAACACCTTTAATATTGTTACTCAGTGAACCCCATAAATTTACAGCAAATTTAATGCAATCTTCTGTATTTGTATAACTGTGTATCTTTGTCTGTACTGATGGAAAAATTTAGTGTACCTTGTGCATCTTTGTTTTTTTGTTTTTTTTTTAATTTGGGTTACAATGTTTAAATCTACTTTTTATCAGCTAATATTACATTATGATCATTTTCTTAATGTCACTGTCATTCTTTAAAATTTCACTTTTAATAATTTCCTAAAATTCAGTCATCTAGATGGAGCAAAATTTATTCAGTCATCTCTCTATTACTGGGTGTATATATTACTTAAATATTTTGAGATTATATGATTCACCAAGACAAATATTCTTTTGCACGATCTTTGTGTACATCTTTTAAGTTAATTTCTAAAACTAGAATTACTGATTATTCAGCTTACTATGGTATTAAAACTTTATTATTTATTTTCTAACTCTTTTTTAATCAGTTTTAGTTTCAGTTCATCAAGGCCCTGTGAGTCTTCTGGCCTATTATTTCTCAGTATCCAACTTAGAAATGCTTCCAAACAACACTGGTAGATGAGGTCACAGCCAGAGGCATATAACTTTCATTGCTCCTGATAACTTCTTAAAGTGTCTGACTGCTAAAATATATGGATTTCTTCAGCTTCTATCTAAGTTAGTCTAAGCCATTTCAAATTGTGCATTCCAAGGACAATTAAAGAAAAAAAAAAAAAAGGAATATGCTGAGAAAGGATGATGGGAGACAATCTGATACATTTATCTCCAGGCCATTTCTGTTATCTTCTAGATGTTATCTAAATAAAAACCTTCCCATTTCTTCTATATCAAGAGGCCCACAGAAGAGGCATAATCTTAGAATCACATAGCTGGAAGGACATAAAGGCAGGACTCAAAGTATTAATAGGACCCATATCACTGGAACTAATCTTCAAGGAAATAGATATCCCAATTCTTATGAAAGTATTTTAAACTATGTAATAAATGCTTCCTCCCAGAAGTTGTCCCTTTAAGATAAAAATTTCCTGATCTCTTCTATAATCTTCTTTTTTGTTTTCAGTATGAATGGAAAAATTTGGAAACAAATCACATAAACATAATTTATTATAAACATGGAGACAGTTATGTAAGTTATCATATGATTTTTTAAAATCTCTGTGAGTTAAATACTATATCAAAAATCTATTCAAGCCTGTTTTTTTTTAATTTAAATTCAATTTAATTAACATAGAGTATATTATTAGTTTCAGAGGAAGAATTTAGTGATTCATCAGCTGCATATAACACCCGATGCTCATTCCATCTAGTGCCCCCTTTAATGCCCATCACCCAGTTAATACATCCTTCCACCCACCTCCTCTCCAGCAACCCTCAGTTTATTTCCTATATATAGTTAGGAGTCTCTTATGGTATGTCTCCCTCTCTATTTTCTTCTTATTTTTCCTTCCTTTCTCCTATGTTCATCTGTTTTATTTCTGAAAGTCCACATATGAGTGAAATCATATGATAGTTATTTTTTCTGACTTATTTAACTTAGCATAATGCCCTCTAGTTCTGTACGTTTGTTGCAAAATGATAAAATTTCATTATTTTTTATGGCTGAGTAATATTCCTGTGTGTGTGTGTGTGTGTCCCATCTTCTTTATCCATTCATCTGTCGATGGACATCTAAACTCTTCCTATAGTTTGGCTATTGTGGACATTGCTGCTATAAACATTGGGGTGCATGTGTCCCTTCAAATCAGTATGTTGGTATCCTTTGGATAAATACCTAGTAGTACAATTGGTGGGTTATAAGGTAGTTCTATTTTTTACTTTTTGAGGAACTTCCATACTGTCTTCCAGGGTGGCTGCACCAGTTTGCATTCCCACCAACAGTGTAAGAGGGTTACCCTTTCTCCACATCCTCACAAACATCTGTTGTTTCCTGACTTGTAAATGTAGCCATTCTGACTGGTATGAGGTGGTATATCATTGTGGTTTTGATTTGTATTTCCCTGATGACCAGTGATGCTGAATATTTTTTCATGTTTCTGTTAGCCAATTGTATGTTTTCTTTGGAGAAATGTCTGTTCATATCTTCTGCTCATTTCTTGTCAAGATTTTTTTTGGGGGGGTGTTGAGTTTGATAAGTTCTCTTTTTTTTTTTTTTTTATTTGACAGACAGAAATCACAACTAGGCAGAGAGGCAGGCAGAGAGAGAGGAGGAAGCAGGCTCCCCGCAGAGCAGAGAGCCCCATGCGGGGCTTGATCCCGGGACACTGGGATCATGACCTGAGCCAAAGGCAGGGGCTCTAACCCACTGAGCCATCCAGGCGCCCCTGATAAGTTCTTTATAGATGTTGTATACTAGACATTTATCTGAAAAACATTTGCAAATATCTTCTCCCCTCCCTGTGGGTTGCCTCTTAGTTTTCTTGACTGTTTCTTTTGCTATGCAAAAGCTTTTTATCTTGATGAAGTCCCAATAGTTCATTTTTGTTTTGTTTCCCTTGCTTCTAAAGATGAGTCTCGCAAGAAGTTGTTGTGGTCAAGGTCAAAGAGATTGCTGCCTGTGTTCTCTGGTATTTTGAAGGATTTCTGTCTCACATTTAGGTCTTTCATCCATTTTGAGTTTATCTCTGTGTATGGTATAAGAAAATGGTCCAGTTTCATTCTTCTGCACGTGGCTGTCCAATTTTCCCAGCACCATTTGTTGAAGAGACTGTCATTTTTCTACTGGATATTCTTTCCTGCTTTGTGAAAGATTAGTTGAGGGTCCACTTCTGAGTTCTTTATTCTGTCCTTTGATCTATGTGTCTGTTTTTGTGCCAGTGTCATACTATTCAAGCCTGTTTTGAAAGCATAGCAAGACTAGATACAATTTAGCCCAGTTCACCTTCATTCAGAGATAATCCTCCCATATAAGTTTAAGGTCACTTTTTTTAACCATTTAAGCTCTTATGTCTTGAATCTATAAAGTTGGACCTATCTCCCTAAATGAGAGGATTGCCCTATCTCACATTTTATCCCTACCTACTTAGAGATGAGAAAATATTGCAGATTTAAGAGTTTGATGTTTATTGGTAAGTATCCCTTTAGCTGTATTTCCTTATGTTCTAAAGTTCTATATTGTAAAGAAAAAAAATTATGCTTATCCTGAAAATGGGTTGTTTCTTGGGATCCTATGAAAATTTAGAAGGTCGATCAATTATAACTTGATTTTCTTTCTTTCTTTTTTTTTTTCTTGAACGATTTATTTATTTTAGAGAGAGAGAACACAAGTGGGCAGAGGGAGAGGGAGAGAGAGACAATCTCAAGCTGTCTCCATGCTGAGTGCAGAGCCTGGTGCAGTGCTCAATCCCTAGACCCTGAGATCATGACCTGAGCTGAGAACAAGAGTCAGACGATTAAGCAACCACACCACCATGTCCCCCTGTAACTGCATTCTCAGAAACATTTTTAACTTGATGAACACACCCATACACAGTATTTCTCTGGGATAATTGTTCCATTTTTGTTTTGATTTCTTGTGGAAGTGTACCTGGGTAAAATCTTGCAACTCATCCTGGAATGAAGAGTGAAGCCATTGATTTCAAAAGATATGCATCCCTTGTTTCTTGAGCCATTTCTAAAATAAAGCTTGTTAAGTATTTGATCACTTCAAATAAGAAGAATAGCAGCAAATATCTTGGATAATCTGTTTGGTATCAAATTTATTTTGGAATTCAGAATACTTTGTGAGGCTGAGCATTTCTGACCACTGGATTCCAACTGCTTAGACTCTATATATATATATAGAGAGAGAGAGAGAGAGCGCACGTGCAACTAATTTGGATCACTTTGCCAGAGGAAAATAAAAATCCTGATGCCAAAGTAGACTAAGATGACTGAAAAAAAAAAATGTTGTAAAGATAAAAACAAAATGAGAGAATAGGATTAAGAAATGGAGGTACTACTGACTAATTATATAATCTATGAGGATCAGCTGCTCTAGCCTTGGATGAAGCCCCTTTGGTAGTCCAGGCTGTCTGAAAAGAGGTCACAATGGAAATAAACATTTAAAGATTTTATTAGAGAAAATACCTATATGAAAGGAAATTGGTAGGGAGTCAGAAAAACTAAAAAGAGGCATCATCCTGGGAGAAGGGGAAAAGCTTAGAGGATAGAAGCAACTGTCCTGGATTGCCATCTAATCTTAGACCTTTTGAGCTTAACTCTGTCAAGAAAGGAGACCTGAATTTTCTAGGAGTGGGATTTATTTATTTATTTACTTATTTATTTAATGTTTTCTTTTGTTTTTGTCAGTCAGTCATTGACTCAGTGCTGTGTTCTCATGGCAAATCGAGCAATGGATTTTAAAGACCAGTAGTTGGACCACTTTGTCAAAGGAAATCCCTGTACTTAGAGCCTATAAGGTGCATTCTTTAAGTGCCACAGCTACAATACATGGGCTTGTATAAGGTATGTTTGTCCATGTTTCGGTGTGGGTATGCATTTAGATGACAGAGGAAGGCAGCAATCACCTCCTAAGGGAACTTCAGAAGATCGGCTGCAATTTCCACTGTATGTGTTAGGGTAACACAAGCCCCTCTAACCAATAAACTCTAAAATATAGATTGTCTTAAACAAAATAGAAATATATTTCTTGTTATATAAATTATGAAATGCATATTCCTAATTGATAGCTGCCTCTCTATCAGGTGGTGATTTAGGGATTCAATCTTCTTCTACTTTGTAGCTCTATTAAAGCTATCCTATGGATTTCACTTCTATGCTCTTATTTGTACAAAGCTGGCTGAAGGAAAAAACTGGTGAAAGATAATGCATGAGAGAACATAATGGACTATGCCTAGAAGTACTTCACTTCCTCACATATTCTATCTTCTGGAAATCTGACACAGGACCAAACCTAACTCAGAGGTTTAGGGAGAGAAAGGCAGGTGTGGGTCAAAGGAAAAAAAGAAATGGGTTTGGTTTTTAGTTAACAATCTTTGCCATATGTAATAAATGTTTACTTCTATGATCTATATTAATTCACAGAAGTTCTAAGGGCTTTAATTTATTGACATGTAAAATTAAGAAGATGATGCTAATATACCTACTTTAAAAAGAAGATACTGTAAGTAGACCTGGTGATATTTTTAAAATATTCTAAATCATTATTATACAACTGTAGAGTGATATTGTTATTGAGATTAATTCTTCAGTTGACTATTTGATTATATGTCATTGCTTCATAGACATTTCTTCTGTTTGCCTACACTTATTTACTCAAGAGGCTATGTATGCCTATCTGTGCCAGTGAGGACAGAATCAACCTAGTTTCTGTCCTCATGGACAAGGGTGATACTTTTAAGAAAACGTATTGGTGGAGTGATGGAACAATGTGCCTCGAATGAAAAGCTGAGGAGACAAGTATGAAAATGTGGGTCAGGTATTGTGAAGAAACTTCTAAGCTGAGAGAAAAAATAAATTAGAGTCTCAGAGAGGAATTTTTCATCATATGAAAAAGTACTGCTGAAGCAAAGCAAATGTGTGTTGGAAAATGGATTTGGAATGGAGGAAACAGGGGTTTTATGATTCAGTGCCTTTTAGGACATCATATAGCTTATGAATTATCTACAAAGTACAGTGGGAAGTCTTATATTCAAATTACTTATATTCAGATTTGAACAATGTATCTTGGGTGAAGGCATTTTATTTCTTATTTGCTTGCTTATTTATTTATTTATTTATTTATTTATTTAGAGAGAGACAGAGTAGAGAGGGGAGAGAGAGAATCTTAACCAGACTCCACACCTAGTGCAGAGCTCTATCAGGGTTCCATCTTATGACCCTGAGATCATGACCTGAGCTAAAAACAAGAGTTGGTTACTTAACATACTAAGTCACCTAGGTGTCCCTTGGGTAAAGGCATTTTAAAACCTATTCTGATTAAGTGAAAATATAGATATCAAATTTTAAAAGACAATAACTTGGGGGGAAGAAAACACAAAAAACTTTTCCCATTTAGAGCCATCTTTGTAAATTCTAGAAAAATCCTTAAACTAGGGGCCCCTGGGTGGCTCAGTGGGTTAGGCCTCTGCCTTCGGCTCAGGTCGTGATCTCGGGGTCCTGGGATCGAGCCCCGCGTCGGGTTCTCTGCACAGCGGGGAGCCTGCTTCCCCCTCTCTCTCTGCCTGCCTCTCTGCCTACTTGTGATCTCTCTCCCTGTGTTAAATAAGTGCATAAAATCTTAAAAAAAAAAAAAAAATCCTTAAACTACACTCTGTCTTAGTTTTCAACTCTACCACAGTCCTGCTACAGGATTCCTAAATTTGGTGCTCTTATAATCCTGTTGGTTCTTATGCAGTATTTACTGTGAAGGCTGAATTAATCATGATAACTGTGGTAGAAATAGTAGCATGTAAAAGATTTCCACATCACCCTCTATCTTTCTGTTTTCCTTAAAGTCATGACAAAGTTTTATAGCTAGTTACAGTGCATGAGCTGTGAGTAGAACACATGACATGTGTTATCTCTGGACCAAGTTATGAGATCCTCAAACCCTCTGTCCCTTCTGTGACCCAGGAAGTGAGGCCCTGACAGGACAGCTTCACGACTGCATGCAGCTTTAGTCAGCCTGGACGTCTGATTCATTAAAAAAGTACAAGTTAGGGGTTCCTGGGTGGCTCAGTGGGTTAAGCCTTTGCCTTTGGTTCAGGTCATATCTCAGGGTCCTGGGATCGAGCTTCGCATTGGGCTCTCTGCTCAGCAGGGAGCCTGCTTCCTCCTCTCTCTCTGCCTGCCTCTCTGCCTAGTTGTGATATCTCTCTCTGTCAAATAAATAAATAAAGTCTTTTTAAAAATAGTACAAGTTATTCAAAATAGTTTACAAATAAATAAAGTAGATTATAACTTTATACCCTCAGTAGGAATATATAAGATTTCCTGTTGCTCTCTCTAAATCACTGCTTCAGAGGCACCATACCAAATTTTCTGTGTGTGTGTGTGTGTGTGTGTGTGTGTACTATTATTCACTTTGATATTTGTAATTTTCTTTATGATTTCTTTTTTGACCCATAGGATATTTAGGATTATGTTGTTTTATTTCCAAATATTTGTGTCTTGTCTGATTTCTTGTCTTCATTCATTTATGACTTGGTTATATTGTGGTCAAAAAATAAATTCTATAAGATGCAATTTTTGTAAGGCATTGAGGTTCATTGCCCAGTATGCAATCTACTCTGGGGAATATTTCATGTTCACTCATGGAACACAGTGTTATATATATGAATCAGTTACCAAACATATGTTTACTGATTTTTTTGAGGAACTAGTTGTTTTATAAATACTAAAAAAAGTTAAAATCTCTACTGTTGAGGCTTGTTATTTCTCATTTTAATCTGGCTATTTTTTTCTTTATATTTTATATGCATATTATATATACACATATATGCATATGTAGTCATATGCACACATATATGTATATGTTATATACATACATACATAATACATACATACATGAAAATTTGTTATTGGGTGTATATATATATCTATAATAGTTATGTTTTCCTGGTGAATTGAACTATTTAAAAGATTTTACTTTTATATTTGGTAATAATTCTACCTTTTCTGATTCTACTTGCTTTTTGCATTGTGTACCTTTTTGCATCCTTTTACTTTTAATCTATTAGTGTTTCTACATTTAAGGTATTATCTTGTTAACACAGAATGTATTTGAGTGATACTTGTTTGTCCAATTTGACAATCATTGGCTTTTGATAGAAATGCTTTTAATCCATTTACATGTTGTGCAATTATTCATATAGTTAGATTTAAACCTTTTATCTCACTATTTTAATACTTTTTGTCCCTTCAATCATTTGTTTCTCTGTTTTTCCTGTCCTGCATTGGCTTGGTTAGTTAAATACATTTTAGTAATGCATTTTGCTTCCTAATTAGCTTTGTATCCAGTTCTTTTGGGTCTTCGTAAGTTGTTAATGACTCCTGCACAGATTATAGGACATATCCTTAACTTATCAGTATATATTTAAGATTGATATTGCACAACTTCACATAAAATATAAGTACTATAAAACAGTATCAATCCATTTATCATCATCCCTTGTGTTGTGGCCAAATGTTTTAATTATAAACCTGTTACAGCCTTCAAAAAATAACTTCATTATTTTTCCTTTAAACAATAGTTTTCCTTTTAAAAAAACTAAGAGAAAAAAATAGTCCTCTCTAATTACTCATATAAATATAGATCTTCTTATAGATCCACATATCCATCTGTAATATTCTTTCTTCTGCTGGGTGAACTTCCTTTAGTATATCTTGTAGTGAAGATCTGTTTATTTTCTCACAGGCCAAAGACCCCTAATGAACCCACAGATTCAGTGGTACCATAAGCAGAGATCTATGATCCAATACCTTGGTCAATCGAATCCAGTGACCTTAGCAGCACCAAATCCAGTATCTCTCTTCTCAGCTCAGTCATATTTTGGGGGGCTCTACCTCCCTCCATTGCTTTTAGGAAAGAAATTCAAGGAAATGTAGAATGCCCTTTCTGTTCTTCCTCAAAACTTGTGGTCTTGGACTGCATATTGTCCAATGCTTAAAATACATGCTTTGTGTGACTTGTGCAATTTTATTACTGTTTACACCAGGAGGACAAACTCAGTACCACTTTCTCTATCATGGCTAGAAGAAGAGTTTATATTTTAATATTAGATGATTGTATTTAACATTTTATTTCTTTTATTCGTACTTTTTAAAAGATTTTATTTATTTATTTGACAGAGAGAGATCAGAAGTAGGCAGAGAGAGAGGGGAAAGCAGGCTCCCTGCTGAGCAGAGAGCCTGAATCAGGGCTTGATCCCAGGACCTTGGGATCATGACCTGAGCTGAAGGCAGAAGCTTAACTCACTGAGCCACCCAGGTGCCCCTTTTATTTGCACTTTTATTCGCACTGTTTTATGAATAGCTTCTGAATGAAAGGTGTTTGAAAATATCAGGAAGGGGAAAGCAACTGGGAAATGAGGAGAAAGTGAGTTTCTGACAGTTTTTTTTTTTTTTTTTTAAGATTTTATTTATTTATTTGACAGAGAGGGATCAGAAGTAGGCAGAGAGGCAGGCAGAGAGAGAGGACGAAGCAGGCTTTCTGCTGAGCAGAGAGCCCAATTTGGGGCTCGACCCCAGGACCCTGAGATCATGACCTGAGCCGAAGGCAGAAGCTTAACCCACTGAGCCACCCAAGCGCCCCACTCTGACAGGTTTTTGAAGCTCTACTTAAAGAGTTTTGGGAATTTCTTTTAAACAAAACTATGCACATTAGAATTAATATTCAAGGGACAGGCCAAGAATTGTTATTAATGCACAGTTTGCTCCTAAATGTTTATTGCTGCGGTATCACTTCTGCCTGGTATGGATCATTTTCATTGCAGTTTATTAGCAATCAGCAGTTATTATTTGGCTCTAGTGTTTACAAACTATAATTCATTACCTTCTTATCTTTTATTTATGAGATAGTGTCAAATGAAAGCACCAAATCATGCACTGTTCTTCATTGGGAGAGTTCTATACACTGGGGTGTATTAACACTATGTGTTAGTGTCTTGTTTAAATGTTTTGTGTTTTTTTTTTCAGGACTCTTGAATGGGAACAGATTTATAGTCTGAGAAAGACTTAGTTGTTGTTTGCTGAGTGCCTGCTGTCCACAGTGTCTGCCCATACATACACCAGGCTGACTCAGTAAGAAATGATACTTAATCCAATACCATTTAAAATAAGCTAATCTCACTCCAAAAATGACATCTGAATTTTGAATGAAGATGAATGAGTTTTGTTAACACATACAAACACAACTAAAAAACATGGGGTACTGTTAAGATTCTAATAACAGCAATTGATTTCCATTGGATGAAATAGAATTAAATGTATTTGGAAATTTTTGTCTAATAGAATATTAGAATATCTGTCTAATAGAATAATAGAATAGATAGAATAGAATAGAATAATAGAATAGAATCTGTCTATTCGATCTGTTTAATAGAATCTGTCTAATAGATAATAATAATAGAATAGAATCTGTCTAATAGAATAATAGAATTTTGTCTAATAAGAAAAGTGTGCTGTAGTAAGAAGTACACAGAGCTAGATGTTAGAATTCAAGATCTCCCATTGCTCCTTGCAATGAACACATATTTGAGTAGGTTATTCAATTTGTAGACCTGTTTCTTCATCTACTAAAAGGGGATACTATTAGGCCTTGATTATATCAGAGTGTTTCTGTCAGCGTGATGAGAAATATGTGAAGCACTTTAGTATCTGAATGCCCTGGTTATCATAGAAGAGAAATAACAGGATTTTTCTTCTAGTGTACACTCAATATTGATTTACTAAGTTGCCTTGAGAAAGAATTTAGCTCTGTTGCCTGAAGTCTTAAATGATGGTTATAAAACCTATTTTTTTCCTTTCTTTCTTTCTTTCTTTTTTTATTATTTATTTGACAGAGATCACAAGTAGGCAGAGAGAGAGAGAGGAGGAAGCAGGCTCCCTGCTGAGCAGAAAGCCCGATGTGGGACTCGATCCCAGGACCCCGAGATCATGACCTGAGCTGAAGGCAGAGGCTTTAACCCACTGAGCCACCCAGGCACCCCAAAACCTATTCTTTTGAGTTCACAGGAAAACAGTTGACAGGGAAACAGAGAGCTGGAACATAAGCATAAGAAATTCAAAACAAAGTATTTATAGATCTGAAGGTATTATTTTAATTGTGGTTAGGTGTGGATTGTTTTTTATAAAGGACACTTTCAGGTTAAGCACAGAGGTATGTTCTAATTGTCTAATCGTGTATTTACCACAAAGACAATTTCCTTTCATATAATTACTTACTACATTTTAGTGTGCCCATATTCATTACTCTATTTGTGTAACATCTTATTGCTCAAATCAGTGGCATAATGTTCCTGAATGACAACTGTAATGTGATATTTAAATCTGTCCAAATAAATATTTATATAAAATTCTGAAATCTCAGAATAACTTCCCTTATACTATATTCGTCATTTAAAGAGTTTTTCCCCCTCAGTAAATCTGCCTGCCACAAAGGCCAAATAAGGAGAATTTCATACCCACTTCTTAAATACTGTTTACTGAAATGTCAAAGAAGTGCAAATAAAAGTCTCTGGAGAAAGTTCCTTTGAGCTGAGATATGATAATTTATCAAATCTAAACTAAACCCCAGGTGGAGTCCAAGTTTATAACCTCGATCTAAATTACATCATGGATTCACTTTTTACCTCTCCGGATCTTTAGAAGTCACAGCTCTATCGGTGACACCTGTATTTATGCCACACATCATCTGTGTCAACATTCATATTTGGCTTACAAGATTGCATAATACAGGAGGGATCTTAAGCAATAAAATCACTTCTCTTCTTGTAGCATGCCACTTCAATAGCCTACTTCTAGTTTTAATTTGAAATCCTAGACCTGTACCACTGAAAGAACTGAACAAAGATAAACACTGCTGTAAGGAAGGAGCTAGGAGACTAAATTTCTCTCAGTAAGTAAACTGTTTCTTGCCTCCGTCATGGACTTCAGTAAGAACACTTAAGTTTCTCTTCAAATGTGCAAAACTGAGAACTATTATCTCAAACAAACAGATGGTGTTATTTATTATGTAGGAATAGAATATTAGTACTGAAAGGGATGTATGAAATCATCACAATTAACCTGCTCAGTTTACGGAAGGAAAAACTGAGTCCCAGGTATGTGGAGTCTTTGGCTGAAGAAATCAGTTACTATCTGATTGGGCCAAGACAGTATTCGTCCCAGTGTTCTCCCTCCATCTGGCTACCACTCTTAGGATCAATTTTACTGCTACCGTGACATACTACCATGACATAGATTAAGAGCTGGCTACATCAGTGCTTTGTAGTACACTAGATCATTCACACTATCTATTTTAACAACACCAAAACAAAGAGGTATTATTACATCTACTTGGCAGATAGTAAAACTGTGTCATAGACAAACACTTGGGCTCTGTGTATTTAATTAAAGACTTAACGTTGGTTGGCAGTTCATCTAGGTTTGGGGGTTTCATTGTCCTGTGAACTCAGAAAGCTAGCTGAGGGCGTGGAGAAGAAATAAAATTCTTCACTTGCTTCCCAATACTGCTGAAGAGGAAAGTCAAGCTAGAGGCAGTAGGTCTCAGTCTATACTAAAAAGTGTAGCATCAAAATGAAGGGTCTAATTAGGCCTTTTGATGAATGGCAGAGTAGTTTTGTTATCATCCATCAAACTGTGGAATAGCTTCCAAAGAATTACTGTACAAGTGCTTATATTCCAAAGAGTGACAAGATGTTGAACAATGCCTCATAGTATAGCAGTGAGAAACATCTTACAGTATAGTGGAATGTACATTGGGCATGGCACCAAAGACTCAGGTTTGAGTCAAGCTATGGTCCGCCAGTGTTTTCATTTGTTCTGCAAAATGAGGATAACAATAATAGTGCATTGACCTATTTTACAATGCAAGAAAATCTACCTCAAAGTTCACAGCAGTAAAAAATATATATATATATATATTTTTAATATTTTATATTATATTATATATTATAATATATTTTATATATATATATATATATACCTCATGGAAAAGCTTTTCTTTCTTTCTTTTTTTTTTTTTAAGATTTTATTTATTTATTTAACAGACAGAGATCACAAGTAGGCAGAGAAGCAGGCAGAGAGAGAGAGGAGGAAGCAGGCTCCCTGCTGAGCAGAGAGCCCGATGCAGGGCTCTATCCCAGGACCCTAGGATCATGACCTGAGCCAAAGGCAGAGGCTTTAACCCACTGAGCCACCCAGGCACCCCTAGAAAAGCATTTGTATACATGCTAAGATGTTACTTAGTTATAAGGTATTATTTAGGTAAGGACACACTTTCTATTCCAATTAGAAAGTGCACGCAAATTTTGTCATCAGCTTGGTCAGACTCTAAACTGTGGATATCAAATAGTAGGCATCAGAGACAGTTTGCAAGATCAGTTAGTTTTGAACCTGAACAAAAACGGAAGCAGAGAGCCGTTTTATAAGGGAATGGAACATGTCTATACACAATTGTAGCTGGAAATGTAACCGTACATTGTAAAGAATCAAGATTCCATCATTAAAAGTGGAAGGAAATATGCTTGCTGGAATGGACAGTTTTCAATATTCTTTTACTGATCTATGTTTACTCAAGGAATGGCTATTACTTTGAAAAATAATGAGAATTAAAAGATACCAATCTTATCTATGTTTCAATAATGGGAAAATATTTTTAGATTATTGGTCAAATATACCACAGTTATATACTTGCTTAATCTTGAATAAAAATATAAATTCATTTGTAGATTCATTCTGTTACATACTTTTGTAGTATTCTAAGACCAGAGCCTATTCAGATCCCATTTAGCCCCACATAGCACTACTGTGATTTTTAACAAGATATTTCTCATTTATGAAATAAATATATTCATAAATATATATTTTTATAAATGCACATATATATTATGTATGATATATATTAAAATATATATTTATATTATATATAATAATATATATTATTATAATAATAATATATATTATATATTAAATATAATACATATATATAGGTTGATTTAATATTTTCCCAAGGTATACTGATACCTTAATAAAGAAATACCAAATATATTGTATATTTTCTGTAATTTATTGCAGTTTCCATGACATTTTTAAGAATAAGAAAAGGGAACTAAAGGTCACCTTTACTTAGAACTTTAGAAGGGAAAATCCTAAATAAAGTTTATGTAAACTGTAATAAATATAATTTTTAAACACTTTAGGGGCTCATAGTTTATTTGTATAACAAAGATAGTTTGATATATTAAAAGATGTTAGAATACCAGTAATCAAATAGATAACATCAACATTACGCATAAGGAAAATACCCAATCATTTCAGTAAACGTTGAAACATTCAGTAGGTGGTTACATTCAGCTGATAGGATTTTTTTTTTAGGTATAAAATCTTGAAATTAAAACAAACAAACAAACAAACACCTCTTAGGCATACCTGAAATGTATACTATTCAGCTTATCACACTTATGTGAGAGAATAGGTCAATATATCTCAGATAAGTAGCATTAGCAGACCTTATTGACGCCCTGCTAGTATCAGCTTGACCTTCCCACTTCAGTGTGAATGTGTCCCATCAGCAACCTTAAGAGCAGTGAATGATAAAACTTAGTGTGTAAATACACGCACTCCTTCATTCTCCAATGAGACAGTTCTGAGCCATGTATTCAACACTGGCTGCTAGGTTTTCTCCAGTAAGATTAAACTCCACTTGCCCAGCCGTTAACTTTTTGGTGAGAAACCTTCTATTGGATTCTTTCCCTACCCTTTCTCACTTCCCCACAACATAACTATGGTTCTTTCACCTCTCCAATAAACTATTTTGTCTCATCCTTGTCTCAAGGTCAGCATCTTCAGATAATCAAACTAAGATCATCAATAAGTGAAACTGTATAGAAATTCACAATTAAAGTTAGGTATGAATTAAGGATGTCTCCTAATATTTTTATGTAACATTATTTTTCCTATTTCTGCCCAGTGCAATGATTCTTAATAGTAAAGGGTACCCTATGTGATAAGGATGTAAATTTATCATTAGTTCCCCATAATTTGATTACCTTTACTACCCATTCCAAGAGAATACACTGTGAAGCCTGGATTAAGTGAGGGAATTCAGCAAAATTGCTGTTTTATAATCATGCTCATTATTGAACATTTCCCTGTATATTAGGCACTATTTAGGCTTTTTTTATACATTGATTAGTTTAATTCTCATAGCAATCCTGTATTATATACTTTTTTACGGGAAGTTAAATAATTTGCTTAAACCTGTACAGTTTGTAATTAGAAGAACTTAGGGAAGTTTAGGTGGGAAGTTTAGCTCCACCCATGTGTTCTTTTTTTTTTAATTAATTAATACACAATGTATTATTTGTTTCAGGCTTACAGGTCTGTGATACATCAATCTTATACAATTCACACAGCTCACCATAGCACATACCCTCCCCAATGTCCGTCACCCAGCCATCCCATCCCTCTTACCGCCTCCACTCCAGCAGCTCTCAGTTTGTGTTCTTAAAAATAAAGCACTATCTTATCTATAGAAACAAACGAAGTATCTCACTGGCAATGTAATGAAAATGTAATGAAAAAAATCCCCTTCACAAAGACAGCAAATCCCGTAACATACTTTTTTAAAAGTATTAACAAGAGATGCATGGGGCCTCTCTAGAGAGAATTCTTGCATACTTACTGTGATATGAAAGTCATAGATTAATGAAAAGACACAATCTTGAATGAGAAAATGAAATGCTGTATCCTGAAGGTGTCAATTGCTCAAAATTAGTTTATAGATATAGTGAACTTCCAGTCAAAATCTCACTGGGTTTGGTTAAATAACTTGGAATATTTATCCTGAAACAAATCTGAGAATACAAGTGAAAAAGTAAAATATGTTTGAATTAGAAAAGTGAATGAGGTCTTATTTTTATATATTTTTTTATTAAACTAATAACACTTAAAATAATATGGTACTGGCACCAGAAAAGACAAATGTCTTTTGACATTTTGAGTACCTGCCATCTGGAAGATACTGTGCTAAGTGTAGGAGATACATGTAGAAATGAAAAGCAGGCATGATCCAAACTTCTACAGAGCTGGAGAGGAAAATGGAAGATACAGACAAAAGATCATGAAATTATAATACAATATGTTAAATGTCATAGTGGGGGAAATATTACATTTTAAGAGAGCTTATGGAGGATGTATAACCTAGATTCACAAAAGAAGAAATGTTGGAAGAAGATTTTTTGGAAGTCTTTTTGGAAGAAAACTTATTTATTCTGAGAGCTGAGGATAAGTGCAAGTTA
Source organism: Martes martes (assembly GCF_963455335.1). Classification (NCBI taxonomy): domain Eukaryota; kingdom Metazoa; phylum Chordata; class Mammalia; order Carnivora; family Mustelidae; genus Martes; species Martes martes. Next base: position 37,936,967 of record NC_137900.1, on the reverse strand, counting down.
TTCAGGTGAAGGTGGATTCTGGTGCTGAGACAGCCTGTTGGCAGATAGAGACATAATTCTGAAGCTTACAAACAATTAAGAATTGCATATTTGAGAAAGACATAGCAAAAAAATTCTTAAGAAGAAATTTTTTGCATCTTGAGTTGCAAAAGAAAATCCAAGAGAGTGTACTGCATCTAAATCCAAAGGAAGAATCACCAAGGTGGCTCAGTCAGTTAAGCCTCTGCCTTCAGCTCAAGTCATGATCCCAGGGTCCTGGGATCAAGCCCATGTCTGGCTCCATGATTGGGATGGGGGGAGTCTGCTTCTCCCTCTCCCTCTGCCCTTTCTCCCCACTCATGCTCTCTCTCTCTCTCTCTCTTTGTCAAATAAATTTTTTAAAAAATGCTTAAAAAAAAAAAAAACTAAAGGGAAAAAAATCAAGGATAAAATTGTTCACAAGCAGAAAATAATACTGAAAATCAGAAGGATAAGTGAAAAAATATTTATTCAGAACAATAAGGAGAACAGTGGTGCCTTGGGAATAGTGATTCCAGTGAAATGATGGGGGTGGAGGAAGAGATTGCAGCAGAAGGGGAAGAGAAACTTGTGTGAGGACGTGAAGCATATGGATGCTGACATATATATTCAAGAAGATTTTCTATAAAAGGAAAGAAAAATGGCAGTGGGGAGATCACAAAGCAGCTTGAATCCAAGAGACAGTTTTAAGGAGGCAGAGATTTGGGGAGGAGCAATCGAAAGAGCAGTAAGGAAAGGGATATCTGGAATAAGTAAATTGAGAGTAATCCATTGAGTGACAGGGAAGGGCAGGATTAGATAGGTCTACAGTAAGGTTGGGGAAATAAATCTTGTACCTGAATGACACTACTTCAGAGAAAGAGAAAAGAAAATGTCAGGTCAGGCGGGCGGAGCAGGGGAAGTAGGGAATTTTGTGGATTAATGACAGAAGGTTGAGCAAATTCTTATTTTAATTTTATTGTTAAATAAGAGATCACAGTATCTGCCAAATAACCAAGAAAATTGAAAGTTGGAGAAAATAGAGTGAATATTATTATTTAACTAGCTGCACTTTTGTATATTACTTTTCATTCTAGAAGAGCTCTTCTGACTTTAGCAAATCTGATACCCTAAAATATGAACCCTCTCTCTCTCTTTCTAGAGTGAGAGAGTGAGAGAGAAAATGTGTGGGTGCATGCACAAGATGGAGGGGGAGCAGGGGTAGAGGGAGAGAGAGAATCCTAAACAGGCTCCACATTAAGCAGGGAGCCCTATATGGCCCTTGATCTCATAACTGGGAGATCATGACTTGAGCTGAAATCAAGAGTCAGATGTTCAGCCAACTGAGCCACCTAGTTGCCCCTAAAATCTATTTCTATTTAGGGCTTATAATGCCATATGCTATTACTTTGTAAATTGTGCTGAGAGATTAATTCTAGAATAATGGATTATGCTTCTGTTTTTTTTTCCCCCGCATAATATTTGTTTTCAGGACATGTAAAAGTGTTCTGATAATGTAGTATAGATTGTTTCAAAAGTAGCTAGAGAAGTCCTGAAACAACAGCTGTTTGACACATTTTAACATCCATTGATCTTTCAAAAACTGCAACAAATGGCTTATCTTGAATGCACTTTGGGGAACAATGTCATATTTACAGTTAAAAGCATTATACATCCATATGTATAATTCATAAACTAGAGATTATTTAAAGCCCAGAACTCCACTGATTGATAGTTTTTGCTTTCAATTGCCATTACTTTGATGCTTCTAATGACTTATTCTCTATACAACTCTGTTGCTGCCTTCTATTACATGAAGCTCCTCTACAAATTGACACCAGATTTATTGGAACCTGATGGAAAAAAACAAGATAACTTGGTGGTCAAACTGTAGACTCCGAAACTGGAGAGTTTGAATTCTGATCTTAGTTCTGTAATGCACTAGCTATGTAACCCTGGAAAGTTTTATATCTTTTTTATGCCTCCTTTCTCATCTAAAAATTAGACTACTCACCGTGTATTTATCATGAGTTGTTGTGAGGAATACAGTAAGTAGTGTATGCAAATACTGAATGACTACTAACCAAGCAGGAAGTTATTTCTTCTGTTTTGTTTTATTTTATTTTATTTTTTTACTAATTGAGATATAACTTGGGTTTAGGAAAATACATGAATTTTAAAGTGTACACATTGACAGATTTTACAATGTGCACATGCATGAAACCAACACCCACATGAAGATTTATTTTATTTCCATATGCAAAAGAGTTCCTTTGTCTTCCTTTGCCCCTCCCCTGCTTTCCTGAGATAACTACTATGCTGATCCTATCACCATGATTTAATTTTTTCTGTTTTTAAATTGATATAACTGGAATCATCTTTGACTTTGTGACTGTCTTCTTTAATTCAACATGAAGTTTTTAAGATTCATCAGGTTAATTTATGTACTAGTAAGTTTGCTTTCTTCTTTTTGTTGTGTAGTATCTATTACACGGTTACACCAACATTTTAAAAATTCAATTGTCTACCAATGACATGTGGGTTGTTTAAATTAGACTTTTCTTAACCCATTACTTCCAATGCTTGAATACTTTTCTTCATGCTAATGTAAAATGTAACTGGCTATTATTTTTTTGAAGGTGTAGAAAAATCACTTAGCCAGGGAAAATAATGACCATAATTTTTGTTTGTTCCTTCGACATAGAAGACCTATAACTAGGATTTTTAGAAAATATAACAGCCTAAAGTAATACAACAGAAACATAAGAAAACATGAAAGAATTTTTGAGTTGTTTGGTTGTTTTTGAACCTCAGAGAAGTGGGTGGTCCTAATACGTAGCAAACAGAAAGCAACTCTTTACAGACGGCATTATAGTGTGATTAAAAGAATAGACATTACTCTCTTCTTTATCTGTAAGTCCACAAACCCAGGGAATGAATCATTGATTCCTTGAGCTCAGAACTCCCAGTCTTCTATATTCTTGGGTGTCATCATTGCAAATACCAGCTATTGAGGATTCTGTAACATCTGTAACTGGGAAAAAAGACCAAAATGTCATGTGTTTTGTTTTGTTTTGTTTTGTTTTTCCCCATCTTCAACCAAAACCACAGCAAGATGCTTTTTTCTTTTTTTTTGCCTATTTTTTTTTCTTTAGACTACAGTGATTTTAGCAGTAGCTACTAAACTAATGCCTAAAACTTCAATATTCATGATTACCTTGTTCATGCTGCTCTTTACCTCTAAGTTAACAAAGATGACTGGCATCTAATTTTCTATGTCCGTTGATTCCCTTCGTTGTAGTCTCTCAAAAGGTGAAGCTACTTGTCAATCTACAAGCATCCTAGATGACTCTAAATTGTGTTCTGTAATGTCATAAGGGCAACATGTTTGCTCTATGAAATTACTAGTGACAGTTGCTGAGGAAAGCAGTGTGGTGAGATAATTAAAAATGCACCTGTGATCATATTATCAATAAAAATTAAAGTGGTGTGTCTCTGATGACTCTCTCTGCTGTCATGTTCTATGCATGAATTCTAAGACAAAGAAGCATTCGTTGTGCTACAATGCTTTTTAGAGGATGGTTCTTACTTGATATTGATATATTAGGAAGCATTTAGTCATACTGAGTGAATGCAGATTTTTTTTCCTTATCAGAGAAATACAGGCTGTAAAATCATTTTTTTAAGTGGAGAAAAATTCAACTTGTAAATATATAGTTTGCCAATTATTCTACTGACTTAAGAAATGATTAAAAAGAGAGTGGGGTCCAAATTTCAGAGGCAATTGACAGTTGAACTTCCTTACAGAGTAGAAGAGTAACAATTTTTTTTTTTTTTCAAAATAAGTGCAGCATTGTTAGTTAAATTTACCCTCAACAAAGATATAGAGGAAAGACACATGCTATCCTAAGGAGCTGCCCGTATTTTATCTTCACAGTCTTAATGATTTTACATAGATATTTGAATTTTCTACTTATGAACAAACATGCTAAAAATTACAGATGGGCAATGTATGCCCTGATTGGAGCTATTTCCATTTAAAAATTATAGCTAATGCCCTCAGAAGAAAAGAATTGGCAATAAATATTTGAACTTTTGTCCTATTTGTATCTCTGTACAAAGCTAAAGCTTTTTTACTTGTGGTGCTTCTTAAGCTTTCCCCTTCCCTAGACCAACGTTCCCTCTACTCAAGCTTTTGGTCAATGAAGGAGAAGAACATGCTGCAAATTCTCCAAAAGGGAACTGTCCCTGGGATGCTCTAGAGCCATGTGCACATGCTGGGTGGGGGCTACTGTGGCACCAAGAGAAGGCATGCAGAAGGAACCAAGGTTGACAAGAATGAGAGCCTTTTAGAAGAACTGAGGTGTTATCAAATGACAATAGATATTGAATTTTAATAAGATTTCTTGTGTGTCATATACCTGGACACACTTAAATAGTTGAGGAAAAACTGAACGAAACTTAAAATGGCTATTTAAACCGAGTAACTTTAAATATGAAACCTCTTCCAACCTGGGATTCTGGGGTCATGGTATTCTAAGCATTATTTTGATCAAACACAATTATTCTTTTGTTTGTTTCTTAGTCTTTAAATATTTAATTGCATGAAAATATTGACTGAGACATTTCTGTTATGATGAAAGTGAGACCTTGAATTTGTATGTGATGATTGAGGCAAACTTTATTGATGGCTATTAGTTGTATCTATTAGGATCATTGGGTTGCAGAAAACACAATGAAAATTAAATCAAACAATGAAAAGTATGTTTACATATGACTGCATGGACAGGGGCTGTCGTGTTTCAGGTGTGGTTACATCAGAGGTCAAAGTCTGTGTTTCTGTGATTCCCATGGCCCACCCTCTTCTATTGACTACGTGTAAAGGGGGCAATAATAGAACTGAGCACCAGGCTCCATTATGACTTATGTGGGCCTCATCATTTTGTACTGTGGAGCCTTTTCTCTATGTACACTAAAATTATATTACAACTGAATTTGTATAAAAATGAACGTCAAACTGGTTTATTTTTATATATTTATTATTATGTCCAATATCTCTTCTGATTTTAGGAGAAATAAAATTGGAACTCTTTGTGTAACTCTAAATATATTGTTGGCCCTAAGCACCATGCTATGGCCCTACCTACTCCACCTAACCTGTAAATTAACCCGGCTAAACAAAACAGATAGTTTTTCTGTTTTTTCACATAATCTTCAAAATATTTCCATGATGGAAGTGTTTCCATCCATTCCATGATGAGAAAAGTATGGATCAACTATGCTATCAACTATGCTATGCTTTGAAACACAAGTAATGATAATTATGAGAGTTAATTAAATATACCTGTGTTGGACTGTGATAGTTTCTTGACCAAGTTCAAATTTTTTTTCTTGGTAGTAAATATTTAAAATCTTTTATTATCTTCTTTACTGTATACTGACCATTTTTCCCACTGTTCTGTCTACATTTCATGCTTCACTGTTTAAATGAATCCTGTCATCATTGTCTTCATTATCATGGAAGTGTATACTACTTAAGTACATACTCAATTTTTATACCAACTTATTTACTCTTTAAAATAAAATCTGTCAGGTAGACATTATTATACATCTTTGAGAGGTAAGACACCAAGGCCCAGAGAAGTATAAAAACTTGCCCAAGTTGACTCAGGGAGCAAGTATTAGACTCAAAGAATGACATACAAAAGAAACCTGAGGATATCGTGAATAATCTTTTATTCTAACACTTAACAGTCTTTTCTCTTCTCAAGTGTTATGTCACAGTCTTTGTACCACATGTTTTAGAATTTTGGCATATGCTTTTTGTTTTCTCTAATTATTGATGGATGTTAATCTTGTCTCCTGAATGAGACTACTAACATCTTGAAGACAGGTTGATCTTCTATGCCATAGCACTACGTATACTACAAGCACATGGCATATATTTCTATGTATTATATAGAATGTCTTCCTTGAATAACATATATCACTACAGCTGGAGCGATGCAGGAAATTATGAAAAGTAAAAGGAAGCACTGCAAATATCATGGCCTGGCATATTTCTAATATGCAATGAATCTTTTATTATGTCCTGAGATCTGAAAGAAAATTCTTTTAAATTTGAAAAGGAACTTATATTTCAAATATACTTTCAGTTTTAATGGAGTCTATGTTTTCTTTTGAGAGGACAATTTTAGCTTTTCTCCCGCATGAGCAACATCTCAAGCAGAAAAACTTAAAAGAGAAAATACACTTATTGTATTGTCAGCATAAGATTTAAGAAAAGTGTGAATACCACCAATCACCATCTCCTTCACTATCAACAGAATGATTCACATTTTATTCATGCACCCTTGGACTGATGGATTTAATCTCTGAAGCATATGAATGTCCTTACTCTCTCAATGTGCACAGGAATAAATTCTGTGGGCAATAACTTCATGGCATTTTTGATAGCAAAATTCTGTGGTAGGACAATTGATCCCACATTCTTTTGCCATCAAACTTTATCATTATTTTTGCTCATGAAAGGATAAATAATTATCTTTGTTGCAGTCCATGGTAGGGCAGGTTTTTGAGGAGCCTGTCAGATTTTCTATCATTGTTATATATCTATACCAAGTATCTGTTTAGTATTGTCAATTTGTTGAATTCTTCAGTAGTCTTTATGAGAGGATTACATTATATTTACTTGTGTTTAAAACTACAGTGTTTTCCAAATAATTTGTTCTCTTTCTAAAGAGAACAAATGAGGGAATTCAGGAGTTTTATTTTCAACTTTGCCACTCATTCAGTACTTAAGGCTTTCAATCCATAAAACGAGAATGATTGCCATCTTTTGTTACCAATCAAATAATCTCTGTTCTTTGGAAGACCTATGTATAATAGTGTTGGCCCATGTTTGAATTCTAAATAGACAAAGTGAATTAACTAAATTTACTGGAGCATTTTTACCACTTATAAATTTGGCATAGCAATACTGCCTACCTCTTGATGGTGACAGAGAATTAAATAATATAATGTTTGTAGAGTCAAGGGTTCAATAAATGGTAACTATTATTTGGAAATGATTCTGAGTTAGTTTTCATAAAATCCACTAAAAACATGAGTATTTTTTAAATCAGTTATCACATTTTATTAAAGGATTGAAATGTTTTGATTAGCTCTTCTGAAAATAGAGATGAAATATGCTAGAAATGTTTCATGATACTAAATGGGAAAGGGATGTGTGTGTGTGTGTGTGTGTGTGTGTGTGTGTGACAGTTACTTGTTTATTTCCTCCTATAAGGACTATTTTAGGATGATAAAAAATGAGTAGTCCTCTCAAGGGGAGAAATGTTTTAAAGACATTGAGCATAGTACACATTCCCACAGAAAGAAGCCTAAGGAAAAATACAGACCTAGGAAACATTGTGTGAATATTTTCCGTGACTCCAAAAAGGCACATCAAACTAGCCTTGTCTTTATATCTCATGATGTAATTATCTTTCAGCTTTTAGTTTGACAGACCAGGAGTTAAAAAATTTACTATGACAGACCAGGAGTTAAAAAATAATCATTCTCACTGTATGGAAAAATGGATCACAGATGAACTGCTTAAGCAAATACCAGATAGAATTTACCTGCAATTTTGGTTTACTTCTAGTAGAAGCAAAATCCTGAAGATTGCATTCAATCATCATATTTATTTCACAACAACAATAACAACAACAGAACACAGGTGAACTTTTTTTTTTATCTTTTTGAATATTTCAGAGCATAGCACAGCATTTTCAAAAAGATATTAGTCAGTGGTCTATAAACAACATGTGTTGTCAATAACTCTTAAGAAATGGTTAACTATTTGGGGTGAGAGAATAAAGATGGGGTAGGAAATTAACTGTCAGACTGGAATTTAAGGCAAGATCCATTGTTCACTAGCTGTATGACCTTGGACAATGTACATAACCAGTCTGTCTCAGTTTCTCATTTTCAAAATGGAAGTTTGTTACAAGAATTAGAGATAATGCATGCAAAGTACTTAGCACTAGGCCTGACATATAACATGGGCTTAATAAATGATAAATTACATTGTTTTGGTTTTTATTATTGTTGTTATTAAGCTATTAACCTCTCAGAATGTCAGAATCCAAGATCTTAAAGGCATTTCCAGAACTGAGAAGATGGTTTTCTTTTACTCCTTTCTTATTGCCTGGAGTCATTTAACCTTAATTAATCATTGGTGCCCTCTTTGTTACACATGCAGTTAATCTATAGAGTAAATCTCATCAATATTAGAGATGCCCCGACACAAAGGTCTTGACTGTCCAAGTTAAGTAGTTTACTCACTGCTAAGGCCACCACAGGTCTAAAGATTATTTATATATAACCCAAGAATGAAATCTAAAAATTTCTGAAACAACTGAAACAAACACAAATCTAAATTTTTTTAGGAAGGTAAATTTTTCACATGATACAAACATGGTACTATGGTAAATGTTATGTTTCTATTACTGTGTTATTAATTTTTTAGACTAGCAATTATCAAACTTTTAGAAATTACACAAATCGATCCTCACTATAATTTTCTTAGAACTATTATAGAAGAGGTTATAAAATCCAACTTGATAATCACTGAAGACTGAGCAACATCAGTCCACTTCTTCTAAGGTTTATTTCTGGTGCACTTTTTTGAAACACATCTGTAATGAAAATGTGCAGTTCTAGTAGCATCCCTTCCACAGTCTTCATTAGCTTCATCATAGTCTTTGCGCTACACAGTATGTGACCAAAATAATTTTGTTTTTGGTGTTGTTATTATTATTATTATTATGGTAGTGAGAAATAAAGATATGTTTCAGCTTCTTGTAGATCATTATACAATGCCAGTGCTTTCACTTACTAATCATTGTCCTACTTGTTTTGGGCCTCAGTCCACTCAACTTTGGAATGAAGATTAAAAACACCTGCCTTACATCATTGATAAAATAGTAAAGGGAATGGTCCACGAAAATGAACATGTTTAGACTTAAAATCTTAACCCCCTGTGCTTTCCCTCTGAGTGAGATAATCATACCTACTCTTCTGCCTGAGATAGACTCTGTTTATCCTTATTGTCACAGCATAAGTATAACTCCTCCTTTTACCTTCAGAAAGTGCCAGTGTGTAAGATAAATTATATATTGATTCTGCCTATGAGGCTCATGAGAATCCTCAGAAAACTGCTTTAAATTTCAACATAGGTTATATCCTCATAGACCTGTCCCTACTCCATGGTTTGAGGTAAGTGCATATCATAACCAAAGGGAGTGGTTGGTGGTGACTATTTACATTTGACTGACACTTTATTGAGGAATAATTTGGTGTAGAGGATAAAATGAAAACTTGAGTCCTAGATTCAAATACTATGTCTTCCAATAATCTACATTCTTGAAACATTCACCCAATCACTCACATAAAAACTGCAGGTAAATAATATCTCTCTTGCATTACCACTACTGCTTAGAAATAATAAGTAATGATAAAAAGAATCAGTAGTTATAATGATTTATCACATGCTTCTTACATGAAATGCCAAATTCTCATCTGTAGACTGATTACTATGAACAAAACAGTTATATGTAAGGAAGAATGCAACAAACTTTCTTACACATGTATTATATTCTAGAGGCTACATAGTAGAAATGATGAAAACAGATAAATGTGTTCTGCTCCTTGCTATCAATGAGCTTCCTATCAAGCTGACAGAACCAATGTGTAAGCTACAAGGAAGTCTATTTAACTATCCCCTGCCCTCAGTTATTCCCTTAACACTCACTTTATTAATTTTCTCCACAAAACTGATTATGCTCCTCCATTATCCTGTTTGTTTATTCATTTCATTGTATATTGCCACTCTTACCCTCCGCAACCTCTAAGAAGAGGCCCCTGGCTCGACTTGTTCAGATCATGTAATTCACAATTTTAAAATACAAAAGGAACAGAGTAAACAAAAATGTTTTCTTGATGGTCTTCAATTTTCTCAAGATTCATTTAAAAACTATATATGGAATGAATTTATGCCTCATGAAGAATGAGGAAATGGACACATTAGGAGTTAACAGATCATTGGAAATACTATTCTGAGTGCTAACAAATTTGGGGTAATTCTCTGTCCATTGTTTCATTGAAAGATGAAAGATTTAGATATTTCCAAGTTATTTCATTATTTTAATTATAGTTCTAATATGCATAGATTTCCCTTTTAATATATTAGTATGGGGCACCTGGGTAGCTCTGTTAGTTAAGCATCTGCCTTCAGCTCAGGTCATGATCTCAGGGTCCTGGGATCCAACCCCACATAGGGCTCCCTGCTCAATGGGGAGCCTGCTTCTCCCTCCCCTTTCTGCCTCTCTGCTTGCTTGTGCTCTCTCATTTGCTCTCTCTCTCTCTCTCAAATAAATAAATAAAATCTTTTTAAAAAAATAGTGTATTAGTAGGGATAATAAATCATCAGTGGACTCTGCTTCCCTCTAATATACTGGAATTTCACAAACATGTCACTTAATGAAATTACTCTGCTTTAACATGTATGAAACTACCACTATGGAAAATAGCACTGTATGTGCAGTGTAGGAGAAAGTCCTTTCTAAAGCAATATGTTTTCCTTCATCTTCATCAGAAGAACCTGGAATGTGTGCTGAAATTTCAGATTCCCAAGTCTTACCCAAGACATAGTGACCCCAAGTCTTCATAGAACATTAGAATAATAATTTTAAACAATGAAATATTCTAATGATATTATTCTAATGAATAGTCTAATGAAAACCAACATTTGGGCATTATTTGTCCAGAACCTAACAAGTCAAGGGTATCTTGAGAAATGGAGGTAACATACCCACCATTTTGTGCAACTGAGCATAAATCTAACCCAGAGGTGGGCAAGACTGGGAGAGGGAGAGATAAAGATTGAATCCTGATAACATTGCTTGATCCCTTAATTCAGCATGTGTGAAACTAGCACTATTCTGAGAGTTATAAGTCAACAAAAATCTACCTTTGCTTGTTCTAATTGCCAACTGCAAATGTCTCTGCTAATGCAGACTTTTGGTCAACATCTTTCACAGAAGCTGTTCTTCCTATAGAGAGATTTGCAAAAAGAGCAAGTCTATACAGGTTATTTACAGTCATTCTGTCTTACTGATCACTGACCTTCTTCTTCTTCTTTTTTTTTTTTATTAAATTTACTTATTTATTTGACAGAGAGAGATAGATCACAAGTAGGCAGAGGCAGGCAGAGGGAGAGAGGGAAGCAGGCTCCCTGCTGAGCAGAGAGTCCGAAGTGGGGCTCAATCCCAGGACCCTGAGATCATGACCTGAGCCGAAGGCAGAGGCTTAATCCACTGAGCCACCCAGGTGCCCCTGATCACTGACCTTCTGATACTTGTTTTGGATGATCACTCTTCATCCTACATTAAATATTAAAGTTTTTTTTTAACATTTTGAGTGTCAATCATAATTAATTGCAAGTTTTATATTATTATAGCTATTGCTATCTTCTCTGGCAACTGAGAAAGTGAATTAATCAATATATTTTATTATGTAATAGTAATATTTGGGGCATGTATTTAGGAAATCATTGTCTGACTTAAGTTGATGGAATCACCTCTGAAATATTTTAGAGTCTTGAAAACAAAAACTTTCATGTTTAATCTATATTGGCTGGTCTAAGTGTTTTCTTAAAAGTGAGAGGGTGGACAAATGAGCTGAAAAATCCCTTTTAAGCTTAAAACTTCCAAGATTCTAAGCTGATTAGTAGCTTTTGAACTAAAAAAAAAAAAAAAACAAAATTCTAGTAGAATAAGATAGAGTTGTTTTGCAGGAGTGTGTAAAATGATGTGTAGTACCTGCTTTACAGTGTTAATTGGTCACAGCAAGCATTATTCAACTTTATGGATCATTATTGTAATTAACATGAAATGTACCAAATATATTTTTTCCCCCAAACTTTGTGAAACCTTGTGGAAAGCTGCTCACTGAGTGATGAATATTGGTTATCTCACAAGTGTGAGACTGAAAGTGGTTAGAGGTTAAAGTAGGGATAGAATATCATGTTTTTAAAATACCTATATATTATTTAACTTGAAAAGAGACACGTACTTTTCTAATTAAAATGTTGAAGTAAGGTAGCAAATTTAAGTTAAAATCTAAGTACCATCCTATATCTGTCAGTATATCAGATAAGTACATAAAATATTTGATGCATAAATATGTCAGTGATCTACATTTTATGAATGGAATTTTCTGGTAATTGTACTATGCTTATCATTTATAAGAAACATGATTTTAGATATAAAACTGTGATAAAATACCATTAAAGTATAAATCTTAAGACATATTTGTCCCTTTAAAACATGAAACATGACAATTTAAATGCTTAACACTAAAAATGTGCCTGCCATAATGCTGTCTAACTGACTCTCATTTTTGCATGAAATATAATTTGTGAGTGTCTAAAGTGTTCTCCAATTAGACTAAAAGTTTGCTGAGGAAAAAATGAAATGGTTCAAATGCATTGAATTTTTCAAAATAGGTACATGGAAATAATATATTTCTTACAGTGGAATTTGAAAGTCAGAACCTAATGGGATTAAAAAACTTGGTCAGAAATATAAGGACATAATAAGGGCAATTGTAAAATATAACAATTTTGACATTTCTTTTTTGTTGTGCCTCTTTTATTTAAGTAATGTATTATTTAATATTCATTTAAAGGAGTCTTATTGATTTAGGTAAATGTCAACAATTTGATTTATTATTAAAAATTGAAGTTTTATGATTCTGCTTGTCATCATTGAAATATGATTGGTTTGTGGAGTGTTCCATAAGAAGTTCTCCTTTTGCCATTGTCACTACTAGTCTATGAATAGCTCAGGTAAAGGAGAGATCCAATTGTCCCAGTTAGCCTTTATAATATAAATATCATGGGTATGCCTATATATACATGTGTGTTGGCTGAAGTGTATATATATATATATATATATATATATATATATATATAGTCAATTTGTGAATTAAAACACGTCCATGGCAATAACATATTACTTTTCAACTATGTGAGCAAGGAAGGATTAAACAATACAGACACTGAAGCTCAAAGGACTTAATGCTTTAAATGTTATATATTTATTAATCCTCCTGTTAGACTCCAAGACTCCAATATTACATATTACCATATTTCACATGGTAATAGTTGACTGTACCCATCTGAATTCTGGTCATACAAAGAAAGATCCAGATGCTGTAGTCTAAACTCCTATCCCACCAATCATTTATGACAGAAGAATAACCTTTTCACATTAAATCTATACAGTTTGATCTTGCCTAATTGTAAACTTCCCCTCATGAACTATTTAGCTATTTGAGACAGCATGGCACCTTCACATTGATTCTAGTCCCTCGACACTAATGATGAATGAGACTTTTGTTGCATCTATTTCCAATTCCTATCTCCCGAATACCAACACAATCTATACGGCAATTTATTAAGGGAGTGAAGAATGTAGCCATATCCTGTTCTTCTTTTATTTGAATTGAAAATTGGGGTTAATATAGTTCCACTTTAATCAACATGGAGTCAAATCTTTGGAACAGAGGACAGCTTTCTTGAGTCAAAATGAGTATCTTCTTTTCCACTACATGAATAATGTTCGAAAAAACTTCCCTTTCAACTCTATCATTTAATTGAAACAAATTCTATTTTAGCATCTGTAACTAATAAAAGCTTTAAATTATATTTAATGTTTTTAAGGAACTCAAATTTTGTACCATGAACCTTAGCAGACATATGCCACCACTAAATTTGATTTTTCATTATATCCAAAGCACCTAATCAAGTCAACTTACATATAACAAAGCATAACGAAAGGAGATATTCTTCCTTTCAGCAGCTTAGACTGAGAGTTAAGCATGCAAAAATCTTAAAAAGGAAACCTAAATAAGTTAGCACAAACTTCACATTTTTCTCTACTGTGCATCAACTATGATACTTAGTGAAATAGAACTTTATTCAAACTAGTTACCAGCAATCAAAAAATCTTTACCTCTATTATCAATGAACCACTTTTTTTCTACCATACACTATCATTTGGAATAGGAAATATAGTTATAAACCACCCCTTGGTAGGGAACTTCTGTCTCAAGCTCCTGAGCTTTTTCATCCACAAGACGTCTTTTTAGTACCAACTAAACCTGCCATGCAATAGTCAGTTAACAATTTTGGAAACTCTGACCTCTGAGCGTCTGAGAAATATTGGCAGCCTTATTCTTTAGATCATGGTGCCTAAGAAGACAATAGAGTTTCAGTTTCTTTCTAAATCAGCACTGCCCAGTAGACAACGCAAGTCATGAGTATAATATAATTTTCTGGTAGCTACATGTAAGAAAGTAAAAAGAAGTGTACAACATTAATTTATTGCAATGTATCCAGTGTATTATGATTTTGACTTTTACATTATATTTTAAGATATTAGTACGATTTTTTTTCATACTAAGTCTTCCAAGTGTGTTGTGCACTTTTAATACATCTTAATTTGAGCCAGATATTTTAAGTGGTAAATAGTAACACATGCAGCTCTTAATTGTGTAACACTATTATGATGAACTCATGAACAAGTATTCGATGAATGAAGGGTAATGTTCCCCATGAGACTTTGACGTAACCTTTTTGTGGAGATATTTCACTCCAGATACAAATGACAATATGTTCTAGCTCTCAGGCGTATTGTAGATCCAAAAGTTAGAAAATGACAAACTTAAACATGAATATGAGCCTCGAGGACAAGCGTCCCAACATGCCTTTCTCTGAAAAAAAAAAAAAAAAAAGAATTCAGAAATATAGACAAATTTTCTTTCAATATATGTGGAAACTAAAATATATATTTATTAAACAAATCTACGAGTTAATAAAAATTTAATTAAAAATTCCTATTATTTTGAACTAAAGAAAAAAACACTGAGGTTATACACCCAAACAATAGTTAGAAGGAAATATATTAGCTAAATTCATGCTTAGGAAATAAAAAACTGATTATTAATCTATATATCCTGTTTAAGTTAGAAAAAATAATAATAGCATAAGACTAAAGAAGGATGAAAGCAAGAAATAGCAAAAACCTAAAGATAAGGATGAAGAGAAAAGATAACTCATGCACACACACACACACACACACACACACACACACACACATATATATATATATGTTTGTGCATATGGGTACAGTTATACATCTGCATACATCTATACAAAGAAATAACTGTAGATATAGTAGAGATTATTTTTTGAAATATGAAGAAAATATTATAAACCAGTTTTAGTCAACATACTTGAAATCTTAGAAGAAATGGAATTGCTAAGTACACTTAAATTTTTGAAAGTGATTACAGAAAAAAAAATTGACATTGTTGCAGAAAATAATTTGGGTAGCTTATCATTTTATATATACTGCAATATTTGTATTATATATTTAGATATATATTTTGTATATTTTCCATATTTGATTGTAAAATTGGACCCTTACAGAAAAATAAAAGGTATAGGCCAAGCTTTCTCATATATATATATGTATACACACACACACACACACGTATATATGTGTGTGTATATATGCACACACACACACACACACACACACACACACATATATATATATGAAGTTTTAATTTAAAAATTGCCCTAACAGGGCACCTGGGTAGTTCAGTCGGTTAAGCATCTGCCTTCAGCTCAGGTCATGATTGATCCCAGGGTTCTGGGATAAGCCCAATGTCAGGCTCTCTGCTCAGTGGGGAGCCTGCTTCTCCCTCTCACTCCACCTGCCACTTCTCCTGGTTGGTGGCACTCATGCATGCTTTCCCTCTCTGTGTCAAATAAATAAATAAAATCTTTAAAAATAAATAAGTAAAAATAAAAATTTCCTTACCAAATACATCAATACATCTTAAAATGAATACTTATTTACCAAATGGTTTTGGAGAAAGTTAAGCCATTCAATTTTACAAAATCTATTAGTGTAACTAACCACACAAAATAACGAATGAAAAAATAGTATATTGTTTTCTAAATGCAGAAAAGTCAATATGTATTAAAGATTTTTTAAAACTTTATTAGAAATTTAAAATAAGAAAGAAATTATTTAATGAAATAAAAATCATCTACTGAAATTTACAGGAAACATTATACTTGTTTATGAAATTTAAGTATTATTGTCAATTCTGTTCAACATCTATGGTAAAAGTCAGGCAAAGCAAAAAGACAAAAGAACTATGAAATATTAGGTTTTGTAAATAAAATAAAACAAAACAAAACTTTTCTGTAGTTGAACTGATTGCCCCCATACAAATCCAGGAAGAGTGGTAAACACAATATCAACATACAATATTCAGTAGCGTTATTTTATATCAACAACAACCAATTGGAAATATAATGAGTGAAAGGGTACTGAGAAATATATTTAACAAAGTTACATGACACCATTATGAAAAAAATCAAAATGTTATCAAATGATATAAAAGATTTCCTAAGCTATTTAATTCAGTGATATGAAAAGACATATCAAATACAGAGATGAGAAGACTCAGGAAAATATTAATTTAATTCTTTCACCAAGCTAACCAACAAATTCTATGCAATTCCTTTCGATTTTCTTTTTTAGCTTGGCAGTGCTAAAAAGTCCTAAACTTTACATGCAAGAAGAAAATTGTAAATTAGCAAAGACCATTTTGAAGATAAAAAAGAATGAGGAACTGGAGAAAATGCATCATAAGTATTTGCAATTAAAATCAGTGAAGTGTTTGACACAAATAGACTGATGGGGAAAAAACAGAAAATAAAGACTTGGGAATTATTTTAAACAAAAGTAGTATCCTAAATAAGGAGGGGAAATGGTAAACTTGAATAAATTGTGTATCGACTGATATGGGGAGAGTCCTACCCCTTACTATATACATTTCCTAAAGAGGAAAATGTACAGGGCTTGGTCACCGGTATCAAAAATAAGTATGAAATCCAGGTTTCTGTTTTGAGTACATTTTCTTAATTAAGTGAAAATAACTCATCTATTATAACCTTTGGTTCAATTATATGAATTTTCTAATTCACCCCAAATTTTGTTCTTTACAGTAATTTGTACTCTGCAATTTCATTGCAGATGAATGTTATTGAATGTGTGAGATATAATCAATACCAGTAATTTTATTTGGAACATTGACTTGGGAAGAAGAGCTGCTAGGTTTTATGTCTTAGTATAACCTATACATATGGCATAGAATTTAATAATGTAGAAGTCTTTGGAAAAGAGTGTGATTTGTAGTCATTGTGGCTGGTTTTTATTGCAATGGTTGCAGTCTAATGGGAGCTCTGGAAGAAAGTCACCAAAATCCAGTATTCTGCCAACACATCACTCCCTAACCAATAATATTCTGCCTTGATTCAGATAGAAGGAAATTCCCTCTAGGATGCTACACTATAGTTATTATTAAGAATAACAACTTGAAAGGCTTTCATCAAGCAAAATCTCACCGAACCAAGTGTTTGGTCTCTTTTTTTTAGAACCAGAGTGTGCTGGGGCTTGGTTTAGATGAGGACAAAGTTCAGAGGATGGGAGAATACTGGTGAATTGGGACTCTGGAAATGTATTCAAAACTCTCTTTTAGGGAATAGGAAGTTTCATTGTCTTTACATGGTTGGAATCCAGTGTGCATCATTCTATATAGATAATTTAATTTTTATTGCTCTTAAGAATTAACACATTACTGATAAGTATGGTTATATTCCTGTGCTTTACTAATGGTCTCACCTCACTCGATCAGTGTGCCGTTTTCATTTTTGACTGTTATCCTTAAGAAACTTCATATTGCTTATGTCCAAGAAGGGTTTATTTTATGTTCAAGCAAGTTCACTGTACATTTTTCACACACATCTTAAAAGTAAAGTATATGCTGTTTTTCTTATTTTGAAATTTGGAAGTTCTAAGAGTTGCACTTTTTGTAAGTTCATTAGCTGTTGTTTTATTGAAAGAGGGATTGTGTCTTTAAAATCAAAAAGACTTTCAGCTGACATCCTGATAATCACTTGGTACAATTCTGCAGCTTGTTAAACTATATAGTTATCTGTTAGCATCTAAATCATACAGAGAGGGGGTGCCTGGGTGACTTAGTTGGTTAAGTGTTTGCCTTCGCTCGTGTCATGATCCTGGGGTCCTGGGATCTAACACATCATTGGGCTCTGTGCTCAGTGGGGAGTCTGCTTTTGCCTCTTCCACTGTCCCTTCTGTGCTCTCCCTCTCTCTCACTCTCTCTCAAATCAATCAATCAATCATACAGAGTCTAAGGCAAACTGCAGAAAGGCATAAAAGGAGAAGAGCCAAACCTTAGTCATTTGGGGCAGATCTATCTATAGCCAGTGATGTTTATTAAACATTATGGAAAACACCATTAAAACTAGCCAAGATGCAATCATCTCACCAGAAACTTCAATTTAATTTGTACTTTATGTTCCTGTCTTAAAGTATGTAAAATAAGCACATGATATTTGAAGTCACAACTCTTCTAGATACTTGCAATAGACATAGTTCATTAGCATCCCATAAGGCAAGCCCAAAGAAGTCAGGAGCGTAGGTTACCTTTTGCTGCACCCAAAAGAATTGGATAAGAAAGACCATATAGAACACTGGAAGAATAATCATGGTGAAAGATAGTGGCTGCTAAAAACCTCTGTTTGCTATGGATGGGTTTTATATTTGGCTGGTTAATGTGATTCCCAGGATGGGAATCAACTAACAGATGGAATTTGATAGAATCTCCAAAGTTAAGGTGATTAGACCTAAGAGGTGGAAAAAACCAGGAATGACATGGGAACTTTCATGAATTCAAGTAATAAAACATGCTAATGCATGTGTCTTTTGCTCTAACATAGACTTCAGCTAACTCATGCAAAAGACAATTTTAAACACTGAGAAATGCATATAGAATCACAAAGGAGCTAAATAAAAGACAAAACTTTGTTTCTATACTTCAACTGCTTAAAATTGAAAAGAAAGTAAGCGTAATAGGTAAACACAAGTAGTAAGAGGATCAATCACAATATTTTTTCACAATTTTTCATTTTTATTATATTCTCTTTTGATTCTAAATTTTCAGTCTTCTCTCAGAAATTAAAGGAAATCGATGACAGGAAAGAGACTTCAAACCCCATTGGTGCATATTCTGTTGTTTTAGGTGTTTTTCGTCTCTTTTGCCTGTTCCCCACCTCCAATTCAAGTCTGTGCACATGCACATGTATGTGCGCACACACACACACACACACACACACACACACACACACACTTCTTTTAGGGGAAAGAGAAAAAAGATATCACAGATATCACAGAGGAAAGTCTGGACTTTGTAAATGTAGCCTCTTCTGTTTTGTTGTGGTCATTGCTGTTGCTTGTCTCTCTAATTTACATTTCAAGGATTCTGTGATCCCTAGTTACCTCCTTCTCAAGAAAATTTCCAAAGGAATGTTGCAGTAATCCTTCAGCCTAATCACCTCACAATTGGAATACCCAAGGCAGGAAGTTGAATTAATATCAGTACCCATGGTTTAATCTGAAGGGGCCAGAGAGGCTTCCACTCCCATTTAATATCTTGGAAACTAGATGACAGAAATAATCTTACTTATTTTTTAGTAATCAGTTCCTTAAAGCATAGTATCTGAAAATTGTATTTAAATCCCTTAAACAGCACAGGGAATAACAAAGAAAACTGATACAAACAGTCTTTCCTCATTGCTGGGCTGACAGGAAGAGGGGGTGGAGAAAGAGAAGATGTCTCTAAGTGTTTAGAATTCACAGGTCCCAAGAAAGCAGCTAAATTTCCATCTGTGTTTGTCATCTGCTGTGTCACTTGATAGACTTCTAATGTGTATGGGGTATCATTCCTATTAGGCTTTTAGAGTCACGAACCCATTTGTTTTTGAGATTAAAAAAAAAACAAAAACAAAAACAACAACAACAACAACAAAAAACCCCTTTATTTAGGGAGATAGGAAGGAAAGGGGAAAAGAAAGGCCTAAGCATATGAGGGATGGATCTGTAGAACGGATAGTTAACTAGCAGAAAAGTGCCCTGAAAGAATGATGTGCATAGTTTCATTGTTGGGTTATTTTATATCTACTTTTGATTAAATTAACAACTTTAGGGGGAAAATTCTGACTTACTTTATCTGTATTATTCAATCTAAAATAATTTCAAATGCATACTAGTGGCTTTAAATATATCATTTTATAATGATGACTACTGGTGAACTATTTATTCCCTTTCTGCAAAATATTTTAGTTACAAATGCATATATATATATACCCAAGACTATGACAAATGAGGACTATTTTTTTTAAAGATTTTATTTATTTATTTGACAGACAGAGATCGCAAGTAGGCAGAGAGGCAGGCAGAGAGAGAAGAAGGGAAGCAGGCTCCCTGCTGAGCAGAGAACCCGATGTGGGGCTCGATCCCAGGACCTTGGGATCATGACCTGAGCCAAAGACAGAGGCTTTAACCCACTGAGCCACCCAGGCACCCACAAATGAGGACTATTATTTCACATTTCATGTTTCTTCCTTGACAACAAAATTCACTGGCAGAAATTACTAAAATTCTAGAGCTCTAGTTCTAAGCTCTTTTTTTTTTTTTTCCCTCTTCCAAATCCTAAAAGATGTCTAAAGGTGGAATTACAGAAGATATTTAGAAGTCCTTTATAGTTCTGATGTTGGGAGTCTTCTTTTCAGTCCAGCAGATAGTTATTGTGAGTCTACTATTTGCAGATCACTGTGTCACATATTGGATAATAAACAAGATGGAGGTGATATAGTTCAAGGGGACAGACTACAGAGAAGTAAAAACTTAGTAAACTGTGATAAATATAGTGATGGCTAAAATAAGATAATTTGGTTTAAAACTATTTATGGAAAGAGGAATGAGGTGAGGGTTTTAATTTATATATGATTGTCAGACAGGCTGAGGAAATAATATTTAAACTGAGAACTGAAAGATAACTAAAAACCAGGAGACCAACATTCAGAAAAGCCCCAGGGTCCTTTCTGTAACTGTGTTAAAGTAACATTTGTTGGGTAGAGCATGGGTTTATCAGATGTGAGCCAATGTTCAACCAAAGATCATAAGGGAAAGTGACATAGAGTTTATTACTAATGGATCCTGGAGGTGGTATATCCACACCTTGAAGGGCCACACTGGGAAGTCAAGGCAAAATGCAGGCAGAAGAGAGAGGAAGGACCTGGGCCACATGCTTTGAAGAGAGTTCCTGGTGGGGAGAATTTTGGCATTCTGGGGCTAAGGCCAGATTGGTCAATTTGGACTGAAAGAAGGGAAGATTTGTTGAGATTCAGTGAGGATCATGGCATTTTATTTTTATATTTATTTATTTATTTATTTATTTATTTATTTATTATTATTTTTTTAGGATCATGGTGTTTTAGAGGGCATTAGGACAAGGTACTGATCACTAGGTTGAACTTCAGGATAGATAGTGAGATGGAACTATAGGTCTGGCCCTCTGTGGAGAAAAATCCAACATCATTTTACATATAAAGCCTGGGTCTCGCACTCAGATTTTTACAGGAATGTGTTTGATTTGTTGAATTTGGCCCACTTAGTTATAGTGTGGAGCAAGGTCATTGTGTACAACAGGGAGGATCTTGTGTGGAGAGGGGAGGAGGTGGCAATTTGGGGTATGGAAGAGGTGCCTTGGAGGTGGTGGGGATGAGGAGAGTAGAGTCTGCATCACGTGGAAAGCAAAATCTGGAATCTAGTACATTAACAGGCTGCCAGAGCACCAAGAGGTCTGTAAGCATGAATCTGAGTAGGTCAGCTAGGGGTATTGTGAGGAAGTGCTTTATTGTGGTTAGTGTGGTTTAGAATACATGGCTTGGCTTTCCATAAGAGTGAAATGGTATCTAATGCTGCCTGTTATGCCCCAATAATGGGTCCGTGATTAAAGGAGCGAGACTGATATAAAGCGAAGGTCAAGCAAAGCTTTATTTCGTGCCAAGCATCAAGAATCAGACCAAACGTTCGGGGACGCACCTCTTACAAGAGAGGGTGACCCTTCTCTGTTTCACAGTCTAGCTTTTAAGGGCAAAGGCCATGCGGTCGGGCCTGGCCACGCACAGGTGACCAATGAGATTGTAACATACACAGGAAACTCCACAGTGATGCTAGGTGACCAATTGAATTACAATTTACCCTGGTAGACATTTGAATCAGCCTATTATACCTTGATTAGGATTGGCGCCAAAAGGGTTCCCAAAGGGCGGGGCCCATACTCCTTGGTAGCTAGGGAGACAGTATGCAACCCCCCACTGATCAATGTCTCCACCTGGCCTGACCCACCTTTGTATCTGGGCTCTGTTACCTGGAGCTGGTTTCCAGGACTTGCTTTTAAGTGAATCCCCTGGGGGAAGGGGAGCAGGGACAGTATAAGGGTTAAACAACAAGGTTTTTGTTTAACCTCAATGAAAGCCTCTTGCTAAACTATAAAAATATAAAATAGGTCCTTACACTGCCAGGCAGTCATCTGGGACCTTATTCAAGGTTTTGCAAGTGTTCTGATAAAGTCTAAGTTCAGAAGCAAGAATTTTTGCCTCTTGGCCTCCAGGATGACAGTCACCACAGCCATTTCCCTCCTGGTTCAGAAGCATTGAGGGGTGGGGGGCAGAATCCCAATGTACACTGAATTTGGTTTATGTCACCAACTTCCTTGTTCTCTTTGGTGTGGCCTCACCTCTGAGATGCAGTCATCTCTAATGGCGAGCTCTTGGGCTAGAGACCCTTTGTCTGAGGAGATGTTATATTTAGAGGTGATGAAAGCCAGTCAGAGGTAGGGTGGCCTTCCCAAGTAGAGATCCATAAAGGGTAGGAGGGGCTTGCTGATGTTAGATTATAAGCATGTATGTTAGAGGCCTGGCTCAGGATTGAATTATAAGTATTTGTTCTACTTTTAGTAGAACAAATCTAAGTTCCATCAAATTATCAGGGATGCACCTTGCAAAGGAGCCCAAGATAACTGTGAGCTTTATGAGGACTCCCTCCATAATGCATATAGATTTGGGGCACAATGATGGCCTAATTGTAGGGACATTTTGTGGATGGTAGCTTTACAGTCTGGAGTTGGTACCATTAAGACTGTGATAGGATCATTATAACACAAAGCTCCTTCCCATTCAGATGAGCCTGATTTGGTTACACAGGGAGGGCCATTTGGCCTGGGATGTAATTTGAGAGAAGGAAAGAGAAGGAAACTCATTTTAAGAATGGCTTCTACTGGCATTATTAAATGTAGAGGTATATGAGTTCTGGGTCAGATCCATGCCCGGAAGCATGCCGGCTGAAGCCATTCTGACAGGGCATTCTGGCACCTAACACTCAGCCATTCTATGGTGAAATTGCACATCTGGCTAATTTTGTTGCAGCCTTCTGGTTAGGCCTGAGGGGTATACTAGCAACCCTATTATCCAGGCTGTATACAATAAGAGCAATGGCCATAACAGAGGAGAACATTTGCATTTGACTATATTATGGGCCTCCTTAGGGGTAAGCCATCTGGATATTGACCAAAGGTATTGTTTTGGGGAAAAAAAAAAAAAATGGTCCTTTATCTCTTTGACATGTGTAGGGAAGAGGCTTGCTCTGCATCCCCTGATATTGATCTTTGGATTCTAGGATTCCTTTGTCAATTTCATTTCCTAATATGACTAACATTCATTAGACATTGAGCCTCTTTCCTCTGAGATCCACACAATTCCAAAAGTGGATCCTGCAGCTATAATTTTAATCTCCAAAAGAATTTTCATGAATTTGGTTTAATTAACCAGTATTTAAAACCTGAATGATAAGACAAAGTTGACAGCTTTAGTTTCACCTGTCACTGGGCAAATCAATGGGGACAATAAAGTCTGTGTAGTTGTGATTTGGTAGGAGCAGTTTGGTAAGAAGTTGTCCCCTTGGGCTCTCTATTATAACATGATCATATTTGCACACTCCTGCATTTTATAGTTTCTCTTTCTTTAGTTTTAACATCCAACCCTCACCTTAGGTCTGGATCTTTGATCTGGGCCCAAAATTCCTGACCTATACAATGGGGTTAATTTTGATGAAGCTGAAAAACTCTAGAAATAACATATACATTTGTAGTTCACAGAACTTTTGGATATATGTGTATGGGTATTTTTGTAGACCAGAGCTCTGGCTCTCACCATGTTCTCAGGTGGTTCAGATACCATTAAACACTTAAGAGTACTTTTTGTACCAATTCCCTTCCGCTTCCATTTTTACCTTACATTAATTCTTCTCCATAGACTACTTGATTTGAGAGGGGTTGATTTTGCTACAGTAATTTAAAAGTCGTATTTTGGCAATAAAGAATATAAGCAACTTATTTACATCTAGAATATTTCAGGATTTTATTTGAAAATTTTATAATTTTCCCTCCTGCCACATAATATTTTCCAGTTTCTTATACAGTGTGAAATAAACTCATGTGCATTTGATGTGAAAACTTAGTCTAAAAATAAAATCTTATATCAAAATCATTTACATTGTTTGGGCAGACATTTATGTGGCACTAGACTGGATTTATAGCTGACAGTTTAATCCTTAAACTAGAGGAACACTTATTTTCTTTATCAAAATGAATGTAGGAAAAAATAACTTTTCCAATTTCATATAGATTTGATTATTCACCATATACTAAGATCTCATATTATTACATACATTTTTTTTTTAACCAAGAATCAGAGCTAGATGGTAACTTAAAAGAACTAACATATTTCAAAGACCGTGTAAGGATTAAGTGTTTGCTAATGTATGTTTTTCAAATTTTTTAATGAATTCTGGCTAAATCCACCAAAGCATGATTTCCCCCCACATTTTGTAGATAAGCAGTAATTGTAATCATAATATGATGCATTGTTTATTTATTTGTCTATGAAATGGTCTTCCTTCAAAATTCATATTTACAATGAGTTTTAAATATGTGTTATTCTGGAAACACTACCAATAATAGTAGTAAGGATATAATTTATAGTAGTAACAGTGGCCTCTTCTGTTTTCTCTGGGAAAAAATTTCCCTGGGATGGGATGGAGAGGAATGTTTTAATTTTAATCTCAGTAATGACTCAATTTGTATTAGCCACAACTCTCCCACCACCCCCATATTTGAGGGAAAGCAGTTAAAACTATATACTTGGAAAACAAGTAGATACATAGAAAAGCCGAAATGATTACTAAATAGAGTTAGATATACCTAATATTTTATACAAAAGACAGTTTGTATAGAAACAAACGAAATTATATTTTTAGTCAATATTAAACTTTCAGCTCAATTCTAATACTGAGTCAGAAAGTAAAATGTGTCAAGGAAAGCACTTTGATCATGTATTTTCTGAATCTTAGAACTGAATTTAGAGGAACATTTAAATGGTCTCTTTTGAGGTAAAAGCTTACATGCGGTGCACAATTTTAAATTTTATCAAATTATAAAAAAATTCTCCATTAAACTTACACATTAATCCATATTTGAATATCCTACCTTCAAAATGGAATTCATGACCCTATTGTAGTTCTTATTTGATTGGACTAGTTACAGACCCTAGAAAATGGTTCATTGACTTTACACAGTTGATGTGAGCCTGGCAATGCCATTTTTTTAAATGAAATTAATTTTTTCATCAAAAATCTACTCTTTAATTCCCCAAACCTATTCCACCCATCCTCTTACCCATCTCTCCTCCAGTAACCATTAGTTTGTTCTCTATAGTTAAAAATCTGTTTATTGGTTTCTCTCTGTCCCTCTTTTTTCTTGTTCATTTGTTTTGTTTTTTAAATTCCACATGAGTGAAATTCTATGGTGTTTGTCTTTCTCTGATTAACATCTTACACTTAGCATTATTATCTCTATCCATGTTGTTGTAAATGGCAAGATTTTATTCTTTTTTATGTCTGAATAATATTCTATTATACATATATACTGCATCTTCTTTATCCATTCATCTAATGATGGACATGGGCTGCTTCCATGGTTATTACACCCTGCAATAAACATAAAGGTGCATATATCCCTTTGAATTAGTGTATTTGTATTTTGGGTAATCATACTACTGGATCCTAGGGTAGTTCTACTTTTAATTTTTTTTTTTTTTTTTGAAACTCCCTACTGTTTTACAAAGGGGCTACACTAGTTTGCATTCCCACCAACAGTGCAGGAGGCTTCCTTTTACTCCATATCCTTGCCAACACTATTGTTTCTGTGTCTTTGATTTTAACCATTCTGACAGGTGTAAGGTGGGTATCTCATTATACTTGTGATTTGCATTCCCTGAAGATGAGTGATGGTGAGTATCTTTTCATGTGTCTGTTGGCTTTCTTTATGCCTTTGGAAAAACGTGTCTTTAGGTCCTCTGCCCATTTTTAAATTGGAATATTTTGGGGGCAGGGTGATGAGTTGTACCAGTTCTTTATATATTTTGGATCCTAACCCTCTATTCACTCTGTCATTTACAAATCTCTTCTCCATTCAGTAGGTTGCCTTTTAGTTTTGTTGATTGTTTCCTTTGTTGTGCAGTAGCTTTTTATTTTGATGTAGCCCCAGCGGTTTTGCTTTTTTTTCCCTCTTTGTTCCTTTGCCTCAAGACATACCTAAAAAAATGTTGCTACAGTCACTGTCAGAGAAATTGCTATCTGTGCTTTCTTCTAGGATTTTTATGGCTTTGGATATCACTTTAGGTTCTGAATCCATTTGAATTTGCTTTTGTGTATGGGGAAAGAAAGTGGTCCAGTTTCATTCTTCTGTTGAAGAGACTATCTTTTTCCCATTATATATTCATCTCTCTTTTGTCAAAGATTAATTGGCCATGTAAACATGTGTTTATTTCTGGCTTTTCTATTATATTCCATAGATCTATGTATCTATTCTTATGCCAGTACCAAGCTGTTCTAATTATTACTGCTTTGTAATATAAATTTTAGGATTTTTAGGATGTAATTTTTAAATTACTTTTTACAATTAAATTTTTAAATTTTAGGATATAACACAAATTTTAAGATGTTTTTTGTGTTGTTCTGTGAAAAATGCTGTTGGTGTTTTGATAGGGATTGCTGTGGTTCGTATACACATTTTAACATTATTTGTTCTTCCAACCCATGAATATAAAATGGCTTTCCTTTTCTTTGGATATCTTGAATTTCATCAGTGTTTTATAGTTTTCAGAGTATAAGTTTTTCACCTCTTTGGTTAGGTTTATTCCTAGATATTTTATTGCTTTTTCTGAACTTTTAAATGGAATTATTTTCTTAATTTTACTTGTTGTTGCTTCATTAGTAGTGTATATAAATGCAACAGATCTCTGTATATTGATTTTGTATCCTACGACTTTACTGAATTAATTTATCAGTACTAGTAGTTTCTTGGTGGAATCTTTAGGGTTTTCTACATATAGCATCATGCCATCTGCAAATAATGAGAGTTTTACTTCTTCCTTACCAATTTGGATCCCTTTTATTTCTTTATGTTGTCTGATTCCTGTGGTTAGAACTTCCAGTGCTATGTTAAATACAGGTGGTAAGAGTAGACACCTTTGTCTTGTTTTCGATCTTAGGGAAAAGCTCTCATTTTTTCACCATTGAATATGATGTTGGCTGTGAGTTTTTTATATCAGGCCTTTATTATGTTGCAGTATGCTCCCTCTTGACATACTTTGCAGATTTTTTTTTTAAATCATAAATGGTTTTGTACTTCATTGAGCACTTTTTCTGCATCTATTGAAATGATCATATAGTGTTTATCCTTTCTCTCATTGATGTGATGTATCACATTGATTGTTTTGCATCCCAGGAATAAATCCCACTTGATCGTAGTATATGATTTTTAAACATTCATGTTTGCTAATATTTTGTATAGAATTTTTTCCTCCATATTCATGAGAGATATTGGCCTATAATTCTCCTCTTTTGTGGTATCTTTGTCTGTTTTTGTTATCAGGGTTACACTGGCCTTCTAGAATAAATTAAGAAGGTTTTCTCCCTCTTACATTTTTTGGAATAGTTTGAGAAGAATAAATATTAATTCTTCTTTAAATGCTTGGTAGAATTCACCTGTGAAGTCATCTGTGTTATGCCCCAATAATGGGTCCATAATTAAAGGAGTGAGACTGATATAAGCGAAGGTCAAGCAAAGCTTTATTTCACGCCAAGCATCAAGAATCAGACCGAACATTCGGGGACGCACCTCTTACAAGAGAGGGTGACCCTTCTCTGTTTCACAGTCTAGCTTTTAAGGGCAAAGGCCATGCGGTTGGGCCTGGCCACGCACAGGTGACCAATGAGATTGTAACATACACAGGAAACTCCACAGTGATGCTAGGTGACCAATTGAATTACAATTTGCCCTAGTAGACATTTGCACCAGCCTATTACACCTTGATTAGGATTGGCGCCAAAAAGGTTCCCAAAGGGCGGGGCCCATATTCCTTGGTAGCTAGGGAGACAGTATGCAACCCCCCACTGATCAATGTCTCCACCTGGCCTGACCCACCCTTGTATCTGGGTTTTGTTACCTGGAGCTGGTTTCCAGGACTTGCTTTTAAGTGAATCCCCTGGGGGAAGGGGAGCAGGGACAGTATAAGGGTTAAACAACAAGGTTTTTGTTTAACCTCAATGAAAGCCTCTTGCTAAACTAAAAATATAAAATAGGTCCTTACAATCTGGTTCTGGACTTTAGTTTTGGGGGGTTTTTGGTTACTGATTCAGTTCCATTGTTGATATTTGGTCAGTTCAAATTTTTTATTTCTTTCTGCTTTAGTTTTGGTAGGTCACATGTTTCTAGGAATTTATCCACTTCTTTTTGTCTAAGCTGTTGGCATATAGGTTTTCACAATATTCTGTTATAATTGTTTCTATTTCTGTGATATTGGTTGTTATTTCTCCTCTTTCATTAGTGATTTTGTTTATTTGGGTTATCTCTCTCTCTCTTTTTATCAAATCTACCTATAAGTTTATCAATTTTGTTGATCTTTTCGAAGAACCAGCTCCTGGCTCCATTGATCTATTCTATTGTTTTTGCATATTTGTCTTGTTTTGTTTTGGTATCATTTATTTCTGCTCTAATCTTTATTATTTCCTTTCTGCTGTTGGATCATGGTTTTGTCCATTCTTTTTCTAGCTCCTTTAGTTTTTTTTTTTTTTTTTAAAGATTTTATTTATTTATTTGACAGACAGAGATCACAAGTAGGCAGAGAGAGAGAGAGGAGGAAGCAGGTTCCCCGCAGAGCAGAGAGCCCAATGCGGGGCTCGATCCCAGGACCCTGGGATCATGACCTGAGCCAAAGACAGAGGCTTTGCTGAGCCACCCAGGCGCTCCATCTAGCTCCTTTAGGTTTAAGGTTAGGTTGTTTACTTGAGATTTTACTTGCTTCTTGAGGTAGTCCTGTATTGCTATAAAATTCCCCCTTAGAACTGCTTTTGTTGCATCCAAAAGGTTTGGACTGTTGTGTTTTTATTTTCATTTGTTTCTATGTAATTTTTATTTCTTCTTTGATTTCTTAGTTGACTCAATCATTATTTAGTAGCATGTTCTTTAACCTCCATGTATTTGAGGTCTTTCCAATTTTTTTCTTGTGGATGACTTTTAGTTTCATAGCTTCGTGGTCAGAAAAGATGCACGGTATGATTATGATTTTTTTTTATTTATTGAGACTTGTTTTGTGACCTTATATGTGATCTATTTCGGCAAATGTTCCATGTGCATTTGAAAAGAATGTGTAGTCTGCTGTTTTAGGATAGAATGTTCTGAATATGTCTGTTAAATCCATCTGTCCAGTGTGTCACTCAAAGCCACTGTTTCCTTGTTGATCTTCTGTTTGGAAGATCTATTCATTTATATAAGTGGGCTGTTAAAATACCCTGTTAGTTCTGTATTACCATCAATTATTTCCTTTATGTTTATTATTAACTGTTTTATGTTTTTGGGTGTTCCCATGTTGGGTACATAAATATTTACAATTGTTGTATGTTCCTTTTAGATTTTCCTCTTTATTATTATATAGTGTCCTTCCTAGTCTCTTGCTAGTCTTTGTTTTAAAGTTTATCTTTCCCAATATAGGTATGGCAATGTCATTTTGAACAGTTTTCCAAATTTGTCATGCCGGTATTACAGTAGTTCTTTGATATATCATGCTGTTTTGTTCTTCAGTACTTTTTACTAAAGTAAAGGATTCTTGTTTCTTTCGTTCCTTTTTCTTACTTCCTTCTTTTGAAAATATTGTATGTTGCTAAAGAGCCAAAGATCTGGAATAAAATATCAGAGGCTCCAATTCTGACCCCTAAATTGACCACATATGTGACTTTGGGCAAGTTACTTCTATTTCTCCTCATCTTCATCTATCAAACGGGAATATCAATTTTATCTGCCATGTAGGGATTTATGAGGATTACATGACAAGGAAAAAAAAAAAAAAAGAGAGAGAGAGGATTACATGACATAATATAGGTACTTAATACAGACATAGCTAACACACAGTAAGCGCATAATAAATGTTAGCTACTATACTCCTTATTAAAGTTTGGAGGTGATAGAGATCTAATGCCACCTCAGAGGAGCATTTGTACATATAAGTAATATATTTCTAACCACATTCTTTCTTTCATTTAGTTTGGTTTTATTTTGTTTTTAATAAAAATAAGTGAGAACAGGGAAGCTACAGATAAAAGGGGAACAAGATAAAATTGGCTTTTTATCCCTCTGTTATTTACAAATTTGTTAGGAAGAATTGAATTTTAAAGCAATTTCTATATTTTTCCAATTTTTGTTTTTATCCAGAATTACTCATTTGAAGCAAGCAGACTTAAAAAGCATTAACAACAAACATCTCTTCTCACGATAAAAATAAATTTTAAACAACTGAAGAACATTTGGAAGAACCAATTTTGTTAAAATGTCTATTATCCAAAGCAATCTACAAGGCTTAATGCTATACCTATCAAAAACAAAAACAAAAACAAAAAATAAAAAAAAAGAAAAAAGCACATTTTTCACTGAACTAGACTAAATAATTTTTTGTATAACCACAAAAGACCCTGAACAGCCAAAATAATCTTGAAAGAGAAGAACAAAGGTGGAGATATCAAATCCCAGATCTCAAGATATACTACAAATCCGTACTAATCAAAACAGTGTGCAATGGGCACAAAAACAGACATATAGATCAAAGGAACAAAATAGAGTCCAGAAATAAATCCATGATTTTAGTCATCAATTAATCTACAGCAAAAGAGTCAAGAATATACAACTGGAAAAAGTTTCTTCAGCCAACAGTATTGGAAAAACTGGACAGCTACATGCAAAAGAAAGAAAGAAAGGAAGGAAGGAAGGAAGGAAGGAAGGAAGGAAAGAAAAAGAAAGAAAGAAAGAAAGAAAGAGAGGAAGAAAGAGGGGCACCTGGGTGGCTCAGTGGGTTAAAGCCTCTGCTTTCGGCTCAGGTCATGATCTCAGGGTCCTGGGATCTAGCCCTGCATCGCATCTGGCTCTCTGCTTGGCAGGGAGCCTGCTTCTTCCTCTCTCTCTGCCTGCCTCTCTGCCTATGTTTGATCTCTGTCTGTCAAATAAATAAATAAATAAATATTAAAAAAAGAGAGAGAGAGGAAGAAAGAAAAAAAACTGGACCACATTCTTACCCTATACACAAAAATAAATTCAAAATGAATTAAAGACCTAAATGTGAGACCTTAAGCAATAAAATTCCTAGAAGAGAGCACAGGCAATAATTTCTCTGAATTGGCTGTAGCAACATTTTTCTAGATGTGTCTCCTGAAGCAAGGGAAGTAAAAGCAAAAAGAAACTATTGGAGCTAACATCAAAATAAAATCTCCTGCACAGCAAAGGAAATAATCAACAAAACTAAAAGGCAACCTACTAAATGAGAGAAGATATTTGCAAATGACAAAGCCAAGAAAGGGTTAATATCCAAAATATATAAAGAACTAATACAACTCAACACTAAAAAAAACACTGTGTAGTCTGATTTTCAAATGGGCAGAGGACCTAAAGAAACATTTTTCCAAAGAAGACATACAGATCGCCAACAAACACATGAAAAGTCGCTCATCATCATTAATTAGGGAAATGCACATTAAAACCCCAAAGAGGTATCACTGTATGTCTGTCGGAATGACTAAAATAAAAAAAACACAAGAAAAAACAAGTGTTGGTGAGGATGTAAAGAAAAAGGGACCCTTGTGCATGATCAGTGTGGTTGCAAATCGGTGCAGCATATATATATATGTGTATATATACACACATACATATGTATATATACATACACATAAACACATACACATATACATATAAATGCATATGTGTGTGTGTTTGTGTGTGTGTGTGTATACACACACACATGCCCATAACATGGAGTATCACTCAGCCATAAAAAATAGTGAAATCTTGCCATTTGTAACAACACAGACGTACCTACAATGTTTAATGTAAGTGAAATATGTCAGAAAGACAAAGGCATATACCATGTGATCTCATTCATATGTGAAATTTAAGAAACAACACAAATAAACAAAATTTAAAAAGAGAGAGACAAAACAAAACCCAGACTCTTAAATATACAGAACAAACTGGTGGTTGCCAGAAGAAAGCTGGTTGGGGGAATGGGTCAAACAGATGCAAGGGATTAAGAGTACACTTATCTTGGGGTGTCTATGTAGCTCAGTCAGTTAAGCATTCAACTCTTGATCTCAGCTCAGGTCTTGAAGTTAGGGTCATGAGTTCAAGCCCTGTGATGGGCTATACACTGGGCATGGAAATTACTTAAAAAAAATAAATAAATAAGGACAAGTATCTTGATGAGCACTAAGTAAGTGAATAGAATTGTTCAATCATTATGCTGTACATAGGAAACTAACAGAACACTGTATGTTAATTATACTTGAGTGAAAAACAATGAATTTCTTGGAGATCTATGCTTGATTTTTTTAATAGCATTTTTTGTAGATTGTTATCAAGTTACTCCATTCCAAGTCCTTTAATTTATTATTTCATTATTGTTTGAAATAAGGAGATGATTAAAACTGAGTTTTGGTCTTAAAGTGTGGTTACATGTGCACTATTTGCCATAATTAAGTTTCCATTATATGCTTTGCTTGATTTGGAAATATATTCCATTTTTAACAGGTGAAAATGTGAGATTTTAGACTTTGTTATTTTCTTTAACATTTGTTTGTTGGAGACTTAACTTTGGCAACATTTACCTAATAAATATAAGAAGTGGTGACAAAGAGTTAAATGAATCAGTCAAGGTTGGCCTTCATCAATCAGCCAAAGAGCACCCTTAAGAAGACCTGCAGTTTAAACCCTGCCTGGCTCAATTCGTTCATGCTATTCCACTTTTTCCCCTCCAGTAGCATCCACTTAATGCTAATTTATTCTGTTTGAACATTATAGAAAATTTTTTTCACAGTACTTACCATTTTTATAACACTTAGTATACTGAAGGTTTAAATAAAATTTGTATTTTTTTTTCCTGTACCCACGCCAAGTTCTTTTAACATTTTATAGTAAAAACTAGAAAATTCAGGATTTTTTTTTTCTCCTATGAGAAAACTCCAAATTACTGATTCAGTTATTGGGATCTTCACTTACGCTTTCAGGATCTACAGACTAATGAACACAGCTGGGTAGTGAGAGTGTTGATCTTGATAAGCCTCTTGGGGAGCATGGGGAATGTAAACTCCAGATTTTTGAAGTAATCCTAGGAAGAAAAGGTCACCCATCTGTTATTTAACCTAATGTTTTGCAAGTATTGTTAATGTTCAGCACTGTTGATATTGTTACATATGCATAATACTAAACATAAAAATAAACATGAAATTATAGGAAGTTACAATTATTATCATATGTATGTGTTCAATTTTATTCACTTCATACCTCTTATATATGCTGTATATTGTTTTTTAAAAATAATAATGAGACATTTCTTATATGAATTCTAGCAAATTAATTATGTCACTTGCCCATCTATATATGTAAAGTCACCCAATGTAACCAGTAAACAGAAAAAAGGCTGCTCAGGATATCAACTCTAAGTTAACTATTTACACTACTGCCAGATGTTATTGCACTTATGAATGTGAAGCTTTTGAGAACCATAGATGCTTAATACCCTCATTTTTTAGCGTTGTCCATTAAAACTCTCATTAACAAATGGAGAAAAAGATGAAAAACACAATATGTGATCTTTTTGTTGGAATACATTTGTTTCCTAGGGATCTCTGCAAGTTTTTCAGTTAGGCAATGATTTTATAGATTCTATTTAAACAATGAAAGATTTGCACTACAAGCATTAAATGTCAATAGCATGCAAAATGTGTGTGTGCATGTGGAAGACATTATTTTTTTTTAAAGATTTTATTTATTTATTCAACAGACAGAGATCACAAGTAGGCAGAGAGGCAGGCAGAGAGAGAGGAGGAAGCAGGCTCCCTGCCAAGCAGAGAGCCAGATGCGGGGCTCGATCCCAGGACCCAGGGATCATGACCTGAGCTGAAGGCAGAGGCTTTAACCCATTGAGTTACCCAGGCGCCCGACATTATTTTATATATATATATAAATTATATGTATTTATGTATATAATACACATAACATTATTTATATCTGTTTCAGCTTTCCTTTCCAAACATCCTGCACTGGAACATATAGTAGCTGTTAAATAAATTTTTGTGGAATTTTGAATTTCACAACACATTTATGATGCAGAATAGCTACACAGAATTCACAGTTAAAGATAAACCATATATATAATCAACATACTAGAATTGTATAAATATATTGTATTTGTTTGTTTTTGGTTTATGGAAAATTGTAGTTGGCCATTCAAAATGCCTTGCAATCCTAAAAACCTTATTTGAACATTCTTACTAAACTAAATAGAACTAAACATTTAGTTCACTTGAATTTCTGATTAACAGTGAGGAAGTCAGTACAATTGTAAATTAAACAAGAGTTTAATTATGAAGTTTTATTCAAGACATAATAGCTCAATCTTTTTGTATAACTATAGTGCCTGGGGAGTCGTCAGAACCATAGCTATTTTATGATAAAATACTGCAGTGGTGTGCAGAGCTAGTGTGTACTGTACTATTAAGTTGCTAGCATCTCTTCCCAATTCCATGTTCTGTAACCTCACATTGAGAGTTTGAAAATAGCCACATTGAGACTATTTTCTCATGGAAATGGGCAAATGTTCCAAATTAGGAATCAAGTCAATTATCAAACATTTGCCACTTCACATGGAAATACCTAATAATCCAAAGATGCTTAATTTGGCTATGCTTTTAAAACGATATTTTCATTTTTAATCTTTTACATAATAAACATTGCCATATATAGTCCTTATTTTAATATTTCTGTAATATATTTCTTCCAGAAAACATAGGTAATGAAAACATAAAAAATTAGTAACTGAAATTTCAAGGAAAAGAGAGGTGATATGGAATAAAACAGACACAAGAATGAAGCAGCAGGCAGACATTTTCAGCAGTGAATCTTATGTAGAATAACACATGAGAAATGGAGCAATGATGGACTGCAGACTCGTGGCATTCACAAACTTACTCTTCTCACTTTCTTTTAAAAGCCCATTTAAGCCTTTATATCTCCTTAGAAGCATCACTAAAAGAAATGTTTAAAGTAAATTTTTGAAACCTCCTTCTCCTTGGAGTTCAGCTTTCAGATTAATACAAAGAAAACTTACTTTTTAATGTATATCAGTCTACTTAAGCTAATTGAAGGGAAAAATAAGCAATCATATACCAGTCATGTATATGACTTGATTTATATATTAAGTGCAGTTTTCTTTTTTTTCCAGGTTGGTAGCTAGCAATAGTTGTCTTTGGTAATAGGAGTCCCCTTAGACTGTAATCTAATAAGGAAGGCTGGTCCCTACAGAATATTTCTTTGAAACATTTACTCCACATGAATAGCTCTCCAAGTATAGATTTGCCTTTGTCCAAATTAAAGAAGGGAGGGCAGGAGGAGAATGAAGTAGAATTGAGAAAATGCACTCTTATTATTATTTTATAATTTTAATCTTTTCAGATCATGTTTTATCTCTTTTTGCATGTCCCCCTTTTATAAATGCATAGAAGAGTCTGTATATGGCTTCAATCATCTTTGTAAAATACTATTGCAAAATACAATAAAATAATATTATAACATATTGCCCTTTGGACTTCCTAAATCATTTGGCAGTCTAAAGAATCCTGTTTTAATATTTACTTATTAATGAAAATGTAATAGTCTCTGAATATACAACCCAGTGTAATGATTATAAAATGAGGCTGAACATGGAACAATGTGAAATAAATGGCTTATAAAGATACTTGAGTAGTTGTTCACACCAACAAGTGTGTCCTCAAAGGATTATTTAGCTTTATAATGCAATGTCTTAAGGAAAAGCTGTAGCTACACTGAAATTTAATCCATTCTACTGAATTTCTAAAATCAATTATTTTTATTTCTAAAATATCTATTTGGTTATTTTTAAGTGTACTTTAATGATTCAGTGCTCTCTATTTTCTTGCTAATTATTTCAAGTTTTTCTTGAAATAGAACCAATTTGGTTTGTTAATTTTGATAACAAAATTCTTTGTAAGTTTGATTCTTTTATCATTTATTTCTACTTGTTTTCATTCATGCTGCCTTGTTTCTTTGTTTATTTTGTAATTTTTTACTGCAGACTCATTTTCCTGGGCAACATTTTCTAAGCAAATTATTTGAGGCCTTATTGAAATTACATTTCTTCAGGAAAAATTGGCAATATTGTCATAGTTACCAGTGAACCCCACCAAACTGTATCTACTTTACATTTTTCTCATGATGTTATATACTCAAACAGGTAGCAGAAAACCTAGAACACAAACTGAAGAATTGCATGCATTCCAATTTGTAATTATGAAATTTCTATTAAGTTTCTCTTGTTTTAGTTTTGGCTTTTTCAATCTTTCTATTTATTGCCAAAGTCAAGACAGGCAAATTTCTTCTTGAGGAAATCTGTTTCTCATTAAACATTATACTGAGTTGCTATTCTTAAGTTCTAAGCTTTATTTAAGTTTTTTTTTTTTTTTTTTAATATCCTTTCTATATGGGTAAAACTTGGGCTTTATCTCCTTCCTATGACACTTTGTCAAAACAGAAGCTCAAAGTTATCAAGATTTGGAGATACAGAGAAGTCAAAAGCTGACTTTGGCATATGCTAACCTTCCAGGATTTCTGCTTTCACTTGAGTTTTTACAAGTGCTGAGTCTTTATTTCTTGCCAGCTCAGAGATGTATTTAAAATATATATGACTGTATATGTGTGTATGTCTACACACGCACACACACAGACACAGACACACACACACACATATCCATACACACGTACGGCATATACATATACTTAACATGTATTTGAATATATATGCTTTCATCCAGCTTTATAAATGGCTTCCATTACAAGAATCATTCAAGTTATGAAGTCTAACATACCGTGAGCAACAAAACTCTGGAGGTGGGGCGCCTGGGTGGCTCAGTGGGTTAAAGCCTCTGCCTTCAGCTCAGGTCATGATCCCAGGGTCCTGGGATCGAGCCCCGCATCGGGCTCTCTGCTCGGCGGGGAGCCTGCTTCCTCCTCTCTCTCTGCCTGCCTCTCTGCCTACTTGCGATCTCTGTCTGTCAAATAAATAAATAAAATCTTTAAAAAAAAAAAAAAAAAAAAAAAAACTCTGGAGGACACTTCTGAAATATAAATGCTTAAGTCTCATGCCATATCTACTCAGTCAGAATATTCATGTCTAGGATAAGAATTTACATATGTCTTTTTTATACCAAACCCCAAAAGTAATTCTAACTTGTACTTTTGGTTAAGAGCAACTGTATAAGATGTACTTGAAGCTATGTCTGAATATAGATAAAAGGAAACTACATATATACACACACTTATAATATATACGTACTGAATCTATCATCTATCTGTACACATAACACACACACACACACACACACACACAGCATTCTAGCCTTAAGTTTCTAACCCATTATAAATGAGAAAGGTGAAATCCCTCTAATTCT
Organism: Martes martes; assembly: GCF_963455335.1. Lineage (NCBI taxonomy): Eukaryota > Metazoa > Chordata > Mammalia > Carnivora > Mustelidae > Martes > Martes martes. The sequence continues at coordinate 37,898,799 of NC_137900.1, read as the reverse complement.
ACCCTATATGGTTGCAAGGGCTCTGGTTCTAGACAAAGAGAGTAATTGCAAGACCTCATAGAAACTTTGACGACTACTCTCACAAAAGCTGTAGCCCATCAAGACAGGTCCCTTATACCCTCTCTGTTTCCCAAACCATGATAACTAGCTATTTACCAGGACAGATCCATATGGCAGCTAGAATTCAGTACTAATAGCTTGGAAAATTATAGCTTTTCAAAGTTCTTTTTGACATATTCAGTTTGGGGAAATAAGCAATAGAGGGAATTATCTTAATCATCAGATACTCTATTGATAATCTTCAAAAATAATCTGATTATTAAAAACAAATTGAGTTGCTGAAGAGTTGGTGAAGAGCACATAACACCCAACTCAAATAGAACAACAGAAGTAGAATCTCATAATGGTAAGATATTTTTCCCCCTGTAGTTGTTGTTCTGTTTTGCTTTTATTGTTTTTGCTTTTAATCTGGGGAAGAAAGAATTCACTGTTCCGGAATTCTGGAGAAGAGACAGTTATTGCCAGTGGCAGTATAGAAGTAAAGATAATTTCAGACAACAGCAGGCTTTCTTGCACATTCTTTTCCATTTCATTAATAACATGGTCCATAAAGAGACATGCTTTGCGAAGCTGAAAGTGGGAATAGGAATTCCTCAGAAAGAGCAGACATCTGTGCAGATGATTAACATTTTTTAGATACTCCATTCTCCTTTTTCACTGGCTTCTTATTGAAATGCTGACAGGAGATGAGGCAGTTATTAGCAACATCATCTACTCGCCACTCTTGTTTTTTCAATCACAACCTATGTCACTATGTGTTTATTTCTTTTTATTTCCCCCATTGAAAAGACTAAATTTTCTGAACATCTCTGAACTATATTGAGACTGTTAGAGCTGGCTTACGTCTTAAAGGACTTCATTAGATATCAGACTGATGTAAGTAAGGGCTGCTCTCTTTTCTTCCCTGGTGGATGTCTGGTTCTTAGAACGGTGTCTGGAATCTAATGAGTATTTATTAAATTCTTCTTGACTAAATGATTTTTTTTAATTTTATCACTTGTTACCGCCTCCATTGCTCCTATCTTTATTTAAGCACAAAATGCTCCCACCTGGCCTCTGAGCTTCACCTTTTCATCTCCCTAGCCCACTACTATCACAGCAGCAGAATGATCTTCTCTTTTCTTTTTTTCCCTTTTTTTTTTTTTTAAGACTTCATCCATTTATTCGACAGAGATCACAAGTAGGCAAAGAGGCAGGCAGAGAGAGAGGAGGAAGTAGGCTCCCCGCTGAGGAGAGAGCTCCTCACTGAGGAGAGAGCTGGATCCCAGGACCCCAGGATCATGACCTAAACCGAAGGCAGAGGCCTTAACCCACTCAGCCACGCAGGCGCCCCCAGAGTGATCTTTTTAAGACAAAAGTCAACTCCTGTTACTCTTCTGCTCAAAACTCCTCAATGGCTGCCCCCTTCATGGAAATAAAAGTTAATGGAGCCTGCCAGTGCTTATGGTGCCTAGCCCCTGAGCATCTCCCTGACCTCACTTCTTACCACTAAACCCTTTCTTTAATCTCCTTTAGGGGTAATGACCTCCCACCTGTTTCTTGAACAAGGCAGGGACATTTTTTTTTTAAAGATTTTCTTTACTTTTTTGACAGAGAGAGAGATCACAAGTAGGCAGAGAGCGGGGGGATGGGGAACAGGCTCCTCACAGAGCAGAGAGCCTGTGCAGGGCTCCATCCCAGGACCTCAAGATCATAACCTGAGCCAAAGGCAGAGGCTCAACCCACTGAGCCACCCAGGCGCCCCCACGTAGGCACATTCTTAACTCAGCACCTTATTTAGATCCATTTTCTCTTTTCCTAGTACACCTACCCCCCAGATTCCTAGCTCTCTCACAATGTTCAGGTGTTCGGTTAATTTTTCACTGAGTCCTTCCTTGACAAACGTACTTAAGAGTGAATTCCCTACCCCATACCATCACTCTATGGCAATTGTCGCCAAATGAAATGTTTTATTTCCTGACCTGTTTAGACCTGCTCCTTTCCAGTAGAAGTCCCACGAGGACAGAGAATTTTATCCATTTTGTTCTCTCTATGCCACCATTGAAAACAGGATTGGCTGGATGCTCAATAATAGGCTCTCAGTAAAGAGATTAGAGGAATAGATGAATGGAAAAATAGAGGCCCAGATGGGTCGAGCAATTTGCCAAAGAGCACATTGATTGCCAATGTTAAAACCTCATGAAAGTCCCTGAGGGTATGAAGCAGGTTAGACACAAGATTGACCTAACGTCTTGAAAGTGGGATTTCTTTCCTCATGGATATTTTAAGTAAGTTTGTCACAGGGATGGGTGCAATGGGAAAATAAAATATTCTCTTCTCTATTTTAGCTGGGAAGAAATGCTACCTTAAGGACACTATTAGAACCAAAGAAACCAGGTTCTTATGAGGTTTTTAGATATGCGAATGAAACGTAACATTATCATTACTCTAAGAAAATTTTAAGTGCAATCTTTCCCAGACTTTGACTTTATTGACATAGTATTCTATTTAGTTTTGCTTGGGGAAACATCTGAGAGGTACCGTGCAAATATCAAACAAACAAACTCTACCATTCTTTACAAACTTGCTTTCATAAAAGGATGTTTTAAAAGTCCTAAATAAATAAAGTTTAAAAAGATAGTATCTGAAGTAAAGAATATTTATTTATTTATTTATTTATTTCTGAGGTATATCTTTCTTCCAGCTTTGTGACATATAATTGATATGTAACGATGTATAAGTTTAAGGTGTAAATGTATTGATTTGATAGACTTGTATATTGCAAAATGATTACCACCATTCATTAGCTAACACCACTATCATGCCACATAGCTACCATTTCTTTCTTGTGGTTAGAACATGTAAGATCTACTCTTAGCAAGTGTCAAGTTTATAATACTTGTATTGTTAGTTATAATAACCGTGTTTTAAATTGGTCCATGCTCTATAAGTCATTCATCTTATAATTGGAAGTTTATAACCTTTGACCAACATCTCCCTGTCTCCCTATTTCTCACCCACCCTCCCACCCATCCTCCAGCCCCTGGTAACTACCTCTTTACTTCTGTTTTTATGAGTTTGTTTTTTTTAAGTTCTGAATATAGGTGATATCTTATAGTATGTGTCTTTCCCTCTCTGACTTATTTCATTTAGCATAACACCCTCAAGTTTCATCCATATAATTGCAAATGACAAGATTTTCCTCTTTGTCATGGCTGAATAATATCCCATTATATGTATATACCACATCTTCTTTATCCATCCATTGACAGACACTTAGGTTCTTTACATATACTGGTTATTGTGAATAATGCTATAATAAACAGGAAAATGCAGGTATTTATTTCAGATCCAGTTTTAATTTCCCTTGGACACATACACAAAAGAATACACACACACACACACACACACACACACACACACACAATTTTTTTTTTTTTTCAGCAATGTCCATACTGTTTTCCATAGTGTCTGTCCCAACTTATATTCTGACCAACAGTGCTACACATGGGTTCCTTTTGTATACATTCTTATACACATTACTTATACACACAGTAGTTTTTGCCTCTTGAGATTTCTATGGTAACCATTCTAACACATGTGAGGTGGTCTTGATTGGCATTTCTCTAATAATAAGTGATTTTGAGCACATTCTCATGTACCTGTTGTCTATCTGTCTGTCTATTTCTATGTTTAGAAAAATATCTCATCAGTTCCTCTGCCCATTTTTAATTGGCTTTTTGGCGTTTTGCTATTGAGTTGTAGGTGTTCCTTATATATTTTGGATATTAATCTCTTGTAAGATGCATGACTTGTAAATATTTTCTCCCATCCTGTAGGTTGCTTTCTTTTTTCTTAATTGTTTCTTTTGTTATGTAGATTTTTTATTGCAGTCTCACATTTTTTGCCTTTGTTGCCTATGCTTTTGGTATCATATGTAAAAATATCATTAGCTGGGTCAATGCCAAGGAGATCTTTCCTTATGTTTTCTTCTAGAAGTTTTATGACTTCAGGTCCTACATTTAAGTATCTAATCCATTTAAGGTTTGATTTTGTGAGTGGAAAAAGTAGGTGTCCAATTTTATTTTTCTGCATGTGATTATCCAGTTTACCCAACACCATTCATTGAAAAGATTATCCTTTTCCTACAAAGTATTCTTGGCTCCCTTGTCAAATGTTAGTTGGCTGTTTATGCAAATGTTTATTTCTGGGCTCTCAGTTTTGTTCCATTGGTCTTTGTGTCTGTGTTTATGTCAGTACCACACTGTTCTGATTACTTTTGTAGTAGAACTTGAAATCAGGAAGTGTTATGCCTACAGCTTTGTTCTTCTTTCTCAAGATTGTGTTGGCAATTCAGAGTCTTTTGTGATTCCATATAAATTATAGGACTTTTTCTGTGAAAAACTCTGCTGAATCTTGAATCCTTTTTTTTTTTTTTTTAAGATTTTATTTGTTTATTTATTTGTCAGAGAGAAAGAGAGCACAAACAGGCAGAGACAGAGAGAGAGAGAGAAGCATGCTCCCCGGTGAGCAAGGAGACCAATGCAGGACTCGATCCCAGGACTCTCAAATCATGACCGGAGCTGAAAGCAGCGGCTCAACAGACTGAGCCACCCAGCCATCCTCTATTGGATCTTGATGGGGATTGTATTCAATCCAATGAATGGCTTAAGGTCATATGGACATTTTAACAATATTAGCCTGTTTCATGAACACAAAATATCTTTCTATTTGTTTATGTCTTCCTCAATGTCTTCTATTAAAGTCTAGTAGTTTTAGAGGTGCAGAGTTTCCACCAGCTTGGTTACATTTATTTCTAAGTATTTTATTATTTTTGATGCTATTATGAATGAAATCATTTTATTTCTGGGGCTTCTGACTGGTTCAGTTGGTTAAACATCTGCCTTTGGCTCAGGTCATGATCTTAGGGTCCTGGGGTCAAGACCCCATCAGTATCCCTGCTCAGTAGAGAGTCTCCTTCTTCCTCTCTCTCTCCCACCTAGTTCTTTCTCTCTCTGTGTCTCTCTCAAATGAATAAATATAATCTTAAAAAAAGAAATTATTTCATTTATTTTTCAGAGTTTGTTGTTTGTGTATAGAAATACTTTTTTTTTTTTTGTATTTTGATTTTGTATCTTGCATCTTTACTGAATTTGTTGATCAGTTCCAACAGTTTTTTTTTTCGGGGTGGGGGAGTCCTTAGGATTTCCCATGTATAAGATCATCTCATTTGGAAACAAAGACAATTTTATTTTTTCCTTCCTGATTTTGGTTGCTTTTATTCCTTTTTGCTTGCCTGATTGTTCTGGCTAGGACTTCTAGTACTGTGCTGTATAGGAGTGGTGAGAGTGGGGACCTTGTCTTTTTCCTGATCTTAGAAGAAAAGCATATTATGTTTTTTAATTAAGTACAATGGCTGTGGGCTTGTATATGGCCTTTATTGTGTTGAGATATCTTCCTTATGTACTCAATGCAAAGAGTGTTTAATCATAAAATGATTTTGTACTTTGTCAAATGTTTTTTCTTCATCTATTGAAATGATCATGATTTTTATGTTTCATTTTGTTAATGTAATGTGCAACATTTATTGGTTTGCATATGTTGAACCATTCTCGCATCTCTAGGTTAAATTTTGCTTGATCATAGTGTATGCTCCTTTCACTGTGTGGTTAAATTTGATTCGCTAATGTTGAGAAGTTTTTGCATCTATATTCATCAGAGATATTAGTTTGTTGTTTACATTTCTTGTAGTAGCTAAGGGGTAGTTTTTTTGTTTTGTTTTGTTTTGTTTTTAATTCAGTAGAATTGACTTTATGGAAAAGTTTGCTAAATTAAGCTTATTTTTCTAATTTCCTTATATCCAAATGGTGGTCTATACACCTATGTTAAGGAATGGTTTTTCACAAATTTGATTTTTTATTCAAATTTTTATTCAGGCACCTAAGTTCCTGACACTAAAAGTAATATTATTTCTCTATACCTCTCTGCTGCCTAAGATCTCAAGAAACTATATGAAGCTAACTGAGAATCCTGCCTCCAAGGATTAACCATCTATGAGGAAAAAATGTGAAAAAGAAACAGATTCCTCAATGATATACCTAACAAACTGCATTAATTGGTATTGTTCATATGCAGGGATAAATATGAGATAGACAAGCTAAGTATGATCAAAGGCATTAGCACATGGTTCTAGGATTGTTATAAAGACAGAGATGAATGGGCTACAGTTTGACTTACTCATTTATCATCCAGTCTCTAATTAAAAAACTGATACCAATTAAGATTCATCAACTAAACTTATAAAATATTAAACAGTGCAAAAATTCCCAAATTGTCATGCCAAAAGCCAATTCATTTATTTATTTGTGTTTGTTTATTTTTTCTCATTCATTATTTACTTTTATCCAGAAGTACTTTTAAAAACTTTTTTAGAGATATATGTAATAAAAAAAGAAAATTATGTTAAAATTGTTTTATTAAATGGTATGTAGAAAACAGAAAATAAGTTCAAAAAGCAAGATAAATTTGCATTTATTCTCCAACAAGAAACTATTCCTTAAATGATCAACCTGACATTTGTGTAGATCAAATTCTTGTTTACATGCAACCACCATGAATTAAAATAAATATGTAGGTAATATTATACATATTTTATATATAATATAAATTTAATATTATAATTATATGTATAATTGAACAGTATCAGATTTGTTATCTGTTTTTGATCAAACAGGCTTACTTAGTCAAAAAGTAGTCAAATCATTTCCTTGATTCAAACCACAATGAAAATAAATTCTACATAATATTATTTTATCAGTATAATTAAAGAAACTGGCATAATGTACGGTAGACCAAATAAGTTACTATAAATTCAGAAACACAAGTGTATATATATATATATATATACACAGAAATATATATATATTCTGAATATATTCTTTTATATATATATTCTTATTCAGAATATATATATTCTCTGTGTGTGTAAATATATATATGTGTGTGTATATATATATATGTGGTTTTTTTTTGTGTGTGTGTGTGTGTATATATAATGTTTTGTTTTACTTCCAAAATTGTTTCAGTTATCTACTACTGTGTAACAAAATACTCTAATGTTTAGTAGCTTTCTCCTGATGATGAGAGCCAGAACCTAGAGTCTCAGCTCAACCCTTCTTCTGCACCATGGATGCCATCTACAATCAGTTAGGAACCAGGCTCGTTTAGAAGATCCAGAAAAACTTCATTGACATGTTTGGCATCTTTGTTATGTCAGCTAGAAGGTGAAGATAACCTGGATCCCTCTCCCTTTTCATGTTTTCTCATGACGTCTCCATACAGTCTTTCCAACATGGTGGTCAGACATCTTACATGGCAGCCCAGGGCTCCAAGAGACCAAAGCAGAAGCTACTAGTCCTCTGAAAGACTATGCCTTGATCTGCCAAAGCATCAGTTATGCCACATTCTATTAATCAAAGCCATCACAGAACAGCCTGGATTCAAGGAAAAAGAAAATAGACCCAACCTTTCAATGTGAGGATTATCAAATAATTGTGACCATCTTTACTCCTCTACAAAATAGTAGTAGCTCATGGGTTGTCTTTGAAATGATTTTAAAACAGAGTACATTAAGTGATCCTAATTAGCAGTTGGGAACGTAATATAAGTAGAATTCATTAACTCTTTGGGATCTTGTCCATCCCTATTATTTGTTCATTTATGCCATATGTTTGGTCCAGTTTTTGCTAACCCATGTGACATTTTCATCATGTTTTAATAACTGGTCAAAATTTCTTAAAAAGAGGAGAAGATCACAGTTTACAAAATGGTCTTGTCATGAAAATCCATTTTATACTGAGTTGTTTCCTTCTATGATACAGATTTTGTTATCATAATTTTATTGGTAGCACATTTTTGAGGGTTTATTTTTAAAATCATTTTAAGAAAGAGTACTTGTATGAAGCCAAAATAAATTTATATGTGTGTGTGTATACACACGTATACACATATGTATGACTATACATATATAAACACAAACATGCAAATGTGGGCATATAAATAAAGACACACAGATAAACCATACAGTGGGTAAAAATATTTAAAGAAATAGTTATGCCAATAATATTTTATTTCTTTATATTTATATACAGGAGAAAACACTAAATAGAAACATTAAAAGCCCCTCTGGAGAGGGCTTTCCCAATGCAGTTAGAGATCCAGTTTTTTGATCAGAGTTGTTATTGCAGCTTTTGATTTATAGCTTCAAATAGGCTTTGAAAAATATAATAGAACATCTTTAATTAAATCCCCCAAACTCACATTCATGGATAAATAATAATCCATCAGCTATTTTATTTTCTACCAGTACCCCAGAGAACTTGACAGTCTTAATCACTTCAGCCATTTATACCTTCATTTTGGCTTTATTTCAGTCAAGCCATTTAGTGGAGTTTATCTAAATTACTGTATCTTTTTTCTTATCACACATTCAGAGCTGTAACACAGAAACTAATTTCAGGTGCAAAATAGAATATCGCAGAGGCCCAGACATCAGTAGTACAGGCGCATTAGAATGAAAAGTTACCTGTCACTAACGGGTATTTGTCTCTGTAATGAGCTGAAGCAAAAGGAACTGTGGCTATAATAAAATTAAGAGACACCAGTAGCATTGCAGAATCCTAACTCTGAGAGAATATATGACTTCTGTGTTGAAGATCTAGAAGTGAGTACATTTCCAGTAAAATATATTTTGAAATGTGTTCCTCTACTTATTTTAGATAACAGATAGAGAATCCCAAACACAGAAAGACACCCCTGTCTTTGCTAAAATACCATGACTTATAGGTGATTGTTTCAGCAGAAGCAATTTAATCACTTTACAACGTACTCCTTAATATGACATTCTCAGAAGGTTGAGTGATACTTAATAGTACTGTATAGAATGACATTTTTTGCACAAAGATATTAAAAAGTGGTATTGACAAATTCATCCATTTTGGAAAAGAGGATCCTCACTTCCACCCCATTTTAACTCTATATCATTCCAAAGTCACCAGATTCAGATTATAAAATAAAATGTTAATGCCCTTTCCCTTATATGTTGTTATGGAAAAGACAGCTTAGTAATCTTGAAACTATTATCTCATTTATAGACAGCAGCAAATGGGTCGTTCACTTTGTCACCTTGGTTTCTCTCTCAGACATAACCTCCTTGCATTCTCTGTTCTAGCTAAACTCAAATATTTTCTGTTCCCTTAATATAAACCGTCATCTTTCCTGTAGAGAATTTGAAGCTTACTTTTTCTTTTCTCAGAAAGTTTATTTCCACCTTTTTTACTTGACTTCTTACTATCCATCTTTCTAGTTGAGGCTTAATTTCCTCTAAGCAGCTTTGTTTTTTTTCTTCTTTCATGGTCTCCTACACATAGCTCTCTTAGAAACTTGTTTGACAGAATAATATATCAGCCAGACTCCCTTCAAGGAAGGACGTGGTGCCCAGATGCTGGAAGCCCTGTCAGGAGGCAGCCTTCAACTGACAACATCTTCAGTATCATGTTAGCTCCAGAGAAAAAACTCACTCAAGGTCACAGTCTTTCCAAGGTGAGGTGACCCATACCCAGATGTAATTACAGACTGAGGTGACGGTATAGGCCCAAGACTTTTCTTCTAATAAGGACAACTCTGATAGGATATTTTATCTTGAGGGCTCCCTGCATTGGCTGAAACCAATATCATGCCCACAAAATAGCTTGACTTCACCTTCTGTCCAAATCTGTTACTTTTTTCCCCTTCTACAGCTACTGATCAGCAGGGCACTCCCTGATATATATTCTTCACTCTAAAAACTCTGACTCACAGAAACCAACATGCTAAAATATATTTATTCATTATTTTACCTTGCTATTGCCATATTATTGAGATTAAAATTCAATATTGTGATTCTGTTTGTCTCTAGTTCCCACAAGAAGATAAACTTCAAGAAAACAGGCACATAATAGATGCTCAATAAACATCAAATTGATTCTTGGGAGGATTAATATAGAAATGAATCTCTTAAAGAACAGATTTTTGAGATAATACTGTTTTAAAGAAGAATAATATTCTAACACTGATAAATATATGTTGCTGAATCCATCATTCCCTGGTAACTTTAAAAATCTATCTGAAATTTTCTTATCAGTGGCAATTGCTGTTCTACACCATACTCACTACCTAAGAGATAAGTATGAAATATTGACCTTGCTTTATTGCAAATTCCATTGACTCTCTTGCACATCCTCTTTGAATTTGAGTCATTGACTCCTTTTTCCTTACCATACCAATTCATTACCCTTTTCTACCCTTCCACTTCCCTCAGCAGCAATTTACTATGTAAATAGGACTGAATTACAGAGAAGGAAACAAACAAAGCAAAATAAGTGAACAAACTAAATAAAAATAAAACAAAAATAAAAATAAAGTAAAAAATAAAAAAATAAAAGTAAAATAAAATAAAATTTTTGTGTCTACACAAATTGAATAATGATTCCAAGCTACATCTTTATAAATTAAACTGAAGTTAGTGACAAGTTAGAAACTAAAGCAATAACATTGCTTCTACTTTCATTAGCTCGTACTGCTGATTTTGATTTAATCTTTACATATAATGATATAGTCATTGAGCTGTAGTAAAGTACATAATTCAATGAGATTAAGTTGAAGGGATTGTATGATTCCCAGACTACATGATAAGATAACTTTTTACTTGTGGATTTTGGAGGTGTGGACTTGTAGTGACTTTACTGTGTCATGAGCATGGTGTTCAACAAGTTGGGTTTTGGCATCTAACTACTTGGTTTGGATTCTTCTCTGCCACTGACTTGCTGCATGAATTTGGGCATGTTAGTTAGCCGCTTTTGAACTTAGTTTCCTCATCTATAAATTTGACTAATAATTATATCAACTTCCTAAATTATCGGTTTATAAAATGAGATTACAAACGAAGTAGCAGTATTAATGCCCTTTACCTTCATATTTCCAGCTTCTGAATAATGTTTCTGATGTTTTAAGTAGTCTTACGCAAAAGCTGATCTTATCAGACACTGAAGCAGAGGATCTGAGTGCATTTAGCTTTTCTAGCTTTTTAATGGAATTAAAGAGATCTCAATTTGAGACGCTAAAAGGGCTGATGAATTTATTTCCTATTGCATTTACTCAACCTGCTGTTGCAAGCTTGTTATAAATGGTCTTTTTTCATCAATCTCCTTTTCAATAGGTTGTCCCAGATTGAAATCAAAACAGCAACTGATAGCAAGGAGTTTATTGTTCTACCTTTTCACTAGTATTACCTGATAAAACTGTTAGTGAGTGAAAGCAAACATGCCTCCCAGAGTTCATTCTTTGTCTGTTTGCCCCCTGCATCAAAGTAGCTTCATCAGAGCACACTGTTCCTTGCTAGAACTTTCCAGTAAGAGGGGTGCTTTGGAAAATTGTATTTGTGGGGTGGTACTCCTTAGCATATTTCTTTTTTTTTTTTTAAGATTTTGTTTATTTATTTGACAGACAGAGATCACGAGTAGTCAGAGAGGCAGGCAGAGAGAGAAGAAGGGAAGCAGGCTCCCTGCTGAGCAGAGAGCCCGATGTGAGGCTCGATCCCAGGACCCTGGGATCATGACCTGAGCTGAAGGCAGAGGCTTTAACCCACTGAGCCACCCAGGCGCCCCGTCCTTAGCATATTTCTTATGGTTCAGTTTTGTTTTTTTATTTTCAACTGATTTTGAAATTTTGATGTCCTTACAGGTCTTATTTTTAGACTAATCACATTATTTTTTACTTTGTAGCTGTATATATCTTTGTGCTAGTTTATATTCCTTAATGAGTTTTCTTTAGAGGAAAGAAGAGAATGAAATGCATTTTACGAAATGATCATGAGGTTTCTGGGTGACTCAGTTAATTAAGCGACTGACTCTTGATTTCAGCTCAGATCATGGTTTCAGGGTTATGAAACTGGGCTTGCATCAGGCTCCATGCTCAGTGGGGAGTCTGCTTGAGATTCTTTGTGTTCCTCTCCCTCTGCCCCTCCCCCTACTCATGTGCACACTCTCTCTCTAAAATAAGTAAGTAAACAAATAGATAAATATTAAAAAAGAGAGAAATGGTCATTGAATATTTCAAAGAAATATTATTTATATGTTATTTGAGTATATCATTTTTTTTTAAATGTTAACTCAGGTCCATGTTCAAAACTGAAGACTAATAATCATGGAGCTGATATTTAACTGCTGTTCTAGGGCACACCCATTTCCTATCTAACACATGGCAAACTTTAAATTCACAAGCATATGGTATCTCATATACTTACTCATAATGTAAAATATTTCATTTATGATTTAAAAGCAATTGTTATATGCATACATTCATTATTTAATAGTACAAGAATTTTGATATTAATATCAGTATATATAACTTTGTTCTTAAGTTGCAATTTAGAAGACCTATAAGGATGAAGTTTAATTTTTTAAATACTAATTTAAAATGCCCAATATTGACTGTAGTGGACATGAAAGTTCATTTTGGTGAAACCACACATCACATTTCCAGAGGCTCAGAGATAGAGATGTTTGGGTGAGTAACTACTCCACAAATTAATTCATATAATTTGTTAACACCATTTTTAGAATTATCTTTGAACTCTCTGCATATATATTAATTATTCTTATCATAAGAAAGTTCCACAAATACTGTCATGACCATTGCATACTGCAAATTTAGAAAGAAGGCCAAATGAATTTTATTGCAGTAAACATGCTATAACTAAATGAAGTTTTTTGTTCCTTAGTAGCACAGAACATATCTTCCTCACAGTATATCCCTGGTTCCAGCATGATACCAGGATAAATTATTAAAAAAAAAAAAATGTATTAAGTGAGTGGTTGCCTTTGGCCATGGGCACTTAACGGTTGTATTGTGTGCCTCAAAAACTCATATGTTAAAGTCCTAACTCTTAAATCTTTAGAATGTGACTTTACTTGAGATAGGGTCTCTACAGAGGTATTCAAGTTAAAATTAGTTCGTTAGAGCAGGTGCTACTCCAATATGACTGACGGTCTTATAGGAAGAGAAAATTTGGACATAGAGACACATATATAGCGTGAATCTCATGTACAAATGAGGACAGCCACGTACAAGTCAACAAAGCAAGGCCTGGAACAGATCCTTCTCTCATAGCCTGCGCAAAGAATATACCTGATGACACCTTAATTCTGGACTTCTAATTTATGGGACTGTGGGTCAAGGAATTTCTGTTGTGCAGGCCCCTCAATTTGTAGTACCTTGTTATGCTAACTTTAACATACTAATACAGCACTGTAAGAGGAAGCAGCAATTCTTGAAATGGGTAAATCTGTATCAAATCTTCGTTGACATTGATAGACATTTGCAAGTTGGAAGGCCAACAGAGGTCTGGCCTTCCTCACCTTTCTTACCTGCTTTACCTCAGGTCATCTGAGAAGTTTGTACCTAAAGCACCAAGTCTCAGCCCTCAGTCACATCATGTCACCATGAATCATGGGTTGCAGGGACTATCACAATTTACTTTCATTAAAAATATGAGTCATAAGTTAGTGAAGGATTTATATTTTAAAAGAAGTTCAGCAGATTCTAAAAAGTGTGATACTCTCATTCCCAAATGAAACAAAATTCAAGCAGGGCTCTTTAAACATAAAAATCTGCCTAGTAATAAAGAAACGAATAGAGAAAATTTGAAATGTAACTCTTGCAAAACTCAGCAGTCTGGGACCCTTTGACATAGGGATAAAAATCTGACATACTTCATTAGTTGCTGAGGACATCATTGTGATTACAATCACCCAGTCAATAATTTCTAGTGACATTACCATCAAAAATTGCAAATTGTATTCAGCTTTTTTGGTGAAAGACATCAGTAAAATAAGAAATAATACATTTTAGAAAGATTTCCAAGAGTAGATAAGAACAAAAACCCAGAATTTCAAAGAGTAATCTTTAGTTATCTAACTAAGTCTGCTTTGTGGAAGAGCTCATTCCCTGATCCTTTCAGGTTTGTCTTCTGCTTTTAACATTTCCTTACAATTCTCTGCCAAATAAAGGTAGAATCTACACAAGGATGCAGAGCTCCAGTAAATCTGACTGCTCCAAAAAATATTAGTGTTTATTGTATTGCTTTAAGAAAGTGAGACAATCTTTTCCAATGAAAGAAAAAAAATATGCATCATACTATGTATCGTATAAAGAATAGAGAAGAGGCTGAAGAAAAAGAGCAGATAGCAGGTCTGTTGGCATTTTTCCTTTTTCTAGGTTATTGCCAAGATTTAGGTACCACAGATAGGCTTTTCCTGTCTTACTGAATTATTGGGTCAACAGACAGCAAAGGGCAGATTCACCAGCCCCAAATCTATAGGAACCAGCATGGAAAACCCTGCTGCCTAGATCTGCATGACTGAAAATGTATGCATATGTGCTGTATAAAATTAATGACTCTACTAAATATTTAAATGCTAACAAAATAGTCCAATGTCTTCTTCCTTCACATAGAATGCTAAAAAAATCCTGAAACCTTTTATTTTGAGCAAGGGGAAAACATACATATATGCTTTTTATAAGAGTTCTCCTTGTTAATATATTTTTGTAAGTATAAAATTTATTAACATAGTCTCATTTTACCAAGAGAATCAAATGATTTTTTTTGAATGCTTCAATGAACTCCATCCAAAGATTAGAGATGGAATTTGGGAGGGTTTAATTCTTATCATCTAACCAGTGTCTGTTAAAAACTCTAATTAAAGGGTTCAACATATCCAGTACTTCAGTCTTGAAAAAAAAGAGCCTAAGAATAGGCTTAAGTGCAGTTAGTTAGTTTATATTGGGATATGGCCACAGAGAAGAGGAAGTGGGGTATTGGAAGGCGTGAAACCAGGAAGAAATAAAAACCCACTGAAGGGTGAGTTAACCCGGTTGTCAGCACTTAGGACAACAGGGCCTTATCACAGTGAGAACTTTTAAAGATGAAAATACCTCAAGGTTGTTCATTCAAAGGATAGGAGAGGAAGCTTTTATTTACCAAGTACTGTCCCCACCCCCCAAACCCAAGGCCATCCCCATGAACTTTTCATTCCCTTGTAGTTTTAGATTATACCTGGTTGAGAGCGAGGAGGATTAGGAAGTCACTGGCAGAAGTATGGCTGAGCAAGAGGCTTTCAAGGTATGTACCTTCAGGAAGTGGATTGGGCAGAAATGAGATGAGGTGTGATTAGACTGTGAAAACATGATTTCTGCATCATATTTCTCATGCCTAAAAACTTTCTAGGCTTAGATGGGTAATATCAATGATATGATAGACAATAAGACAATAAGGATCAGTGACAACTGTGGCAAATCAAAACGCATATGCACTGTCCAAAGGTTCGTGCTTCTCATCTCTAGTCCATCTTTACTAGGTAAGGACAATGGCTTTTTATTGTCACATCCTGGTAGGAAAGTCTCAAATCTGAACTATAGGTGAAATTTCATGATTTTAAAAATAAGTCTAAAAAGAAGAAATGATTTTCAGCCTGGTAACCACACATATGTTGCCAATCACTGATCTCAAGTTTAAAGAAAACTGAATATTAATATTAAACTTTGAATTGTTATAAACATATTTTATAAACATTTTTCTTTTTCTCCAATAATTCAAAGAAAAATAATGATTTATTATGTACATTTTCTTCTTGCATGTGCTTACTGGAAAATAATTATAAAACATGCTTGATGGGGCGCCTGGGTTGCTCAGTGGATTAAAGCCTCTGCCTTCGGCTCAGGGCATGATCTCAGGGTCCTGGGATTGAGACCCGCATCGGGCTCTCTGCTCAGCAGGGAGCCTGCTTCTCCCTCTCTCTCTGCCTGCCTCTCTGCCTACTTGTGATATCTGCCTGTCAAATAAATAAATAAAATCTTAAAAAAAGAAAACATGCTTGAAAAATTTAATAAAAGTAGTCTATACCTTGACAAAAGTGATGTAGTGTATTGAATCAAATTTTAGCCCTTTGAGTCTACTAATTAGCTAAATTAATATATCAATCAATCAATAAAGCATTCCTGTAAAGAAAAGTCCAAATTTTGACAGATTTCTAGGAAATAG
Source organism: Martes martes (assembly GCF_963455335.1). NCBI lineage: Eukaryota > Metazoa > Chordata > Mammalia > Carnivora > Mustelidae > Martes > Martes martes. The sequence goes on along the minus strand of NC_137900.1, from coordinate 37,882,625 downwards.
TTTAAGAAAGGTAAAGTCCTCTGGATCTAATTATGAGTTTGAACTACTCCATAACATAAACTAAATATTTTTCAATTATCTTTTAATGTTCCCTCTCTTCAGTGACAAGAAATTCTGTGAAGAAACATGTTATTATTAAATTCTAATGAGAACAGCGACTAGCCTGAATCAGAGCTCTCTGGTAAGAATATACAGTCTGCCCTTTGGATTACAACAATGACAGTTACTAGAACAAAGCTAACTGAGTAATCCAAATAAAATGTTAATAATTAACATCATTTTTAGAGAAACCTTTGGAAACAGGATCCCCAGGATTATTATTTTTTTTTTATTAGTGAAGTTCACAGAAATCTAGGCAGGGAACCTGGGTGGCTCAGTGGGTTAAAGCCTCTGCTTTCGGCTCAGGTCATGATCCCAGGGTCCTGGGATCAAGTCCCGCATTGGGCTCTCTGCTCAGCGGGGAGCCTGCTTCCTCCTCTCTCTCTGCCTGCCTCTCTGCCTACTTGTGATCTCTCTGTCTGTCAAATAAATAAATAAAAAATCTTAAAAAAAAAAAAAAAAAGAAAGAAATCTAGGCAGTATGTATATAAAAACTAATTTAGAATGCTTAATCCCTGTTCTTGTTGATTTGATTCTTCTTTCTGGACCCATATTTCAATATACAAAGACAACTGTTGACTGTGTACTCAGGAGAGTATAGTTTGAGTATATGCAGAACCAAAGACTGCCAAAAGGCCCTCTGTAAAGCAATATTATAGGGCTTTTGCAATTATAATTTCCTTTGTCTAGGCAAATAATTGTAGTGATTTCTCTTTAGCTGACCCATGTGAAAAAATAATGTGAACTGATTCTTGGAGCTTATTAGATAAAAGTAATCAAATATTTTTGCCAAGTGAGATTGTTGAGAATGTTGGAAATTGGCTCCATCAGATTCAGCTTTGACATTATAATTTCCAGGAAGAATTTTTCATTTTGGGACTTGATATGCCCTCAAATGCAGTAGAGATTTTAGTACTGAAATTAAAAAGGCATACTTTTCTTTTGCTGCTTATAAATGTTCAGTAGTAATCAAGAAGAAAGTTTTCTATGACTTTGAAGGTTTTTTTGGTACGATATCATTGTGAATCTTGTCTCAGAGAATAACACAAATGATGTTTTCAATTCTCACTAACTCTCAACATTAATGGATAATACAGGGGCCATATGACAGGTGCAGCATTTGATGAAAAAGAAAAAGGAACTTTGTCACTGTTAATTTTTTCTGGATTGGGGGAAAATTCCAAATCAAAAACACATTTTTACTTATAATATGTAAATATCCTACATTTGGGGGATTTTTTTTTAAAAAGTAAAACCAAACCAAACAAAGGTCCCTCCTGAACTTCTTTGAATGAGCAACTTATGTGGAAAGCCTTTTTAGCAAAGCCTCCCTAAACTAAACCAGGTTTCTGAAAAGTGGTCCTGCTTTACCCCTTGAAAATCTTCAACATAATTCTCATCCAACTTCACTTGTGTCAGTTCAATTCTGAAAAGAAAACTGATTTCCTGCTGATCCAGGATCAACAATTCAATAAGCTTCAATAAGCTTGTGCCTGCTGAGATTCAAACTTGCTTTAAGCATATAGGCATCTTAAGTCCTTCAAAAAACATGTCAGTAAGACGTCTGGCAAAGCGATGTATCTCTAGGGATAAAGCATGTTTATTTGGTGTGTTCTCATGATCTTTCTTCATTTTTCTCTTTTACCCCATGCCCTTCTTCTACCTTTTCCTATCTTTTGGGTGTACTACCCAACACATACGCACACTCACACGCATGCTTGCACACATCTTTGCTTGCATGCAAACACATATTATGGTCCTCTGATTATGCACAGGTGACTGTTTCATTGCCTGTGAATTTGAGGGATGCCCTTAGTGAACATCTGAAAGCAAAACATTGTCTAAAACTGGAATTATAGTGATTTCCTGGTCCTGCTAAAACTCTACTTTCTCCCTTCAATGTTCGCTGTAATCCTTTCTTTGTTATGCCACAGGAAATATAAGAAATCAAATTAAATTGATTCTTTGAAATGTTTGAAGCCTTATTCTTTTCTTAGATTTTAAAGGGACTTCATGATTCATTAAAGGATACTGTCAAAATTCCATACATATTACCTGTATTGTGAAATCCTAAATATGATGGCTAATTTTTATTTGAACAAAGCATTTCCCCTTCAGGCAGAGGCATAGGTCTGCACTGTTGGGTTTATTTTTCAACGCTATTCAAAAGAACAAAAGATCCTCTGAGAGAGCTTCAAAGTAAATAAAAAAGCTCTTCAGTAAATCACAAAATTGTTCCTTTTCTTTTAGGATCAATATTTCCCTTTTTCAGACTGAGGTATCAGGCTACAAATACTAATACATTCACCCAAGTGTTTAAGGAATCATTTTTTAAAACATGGTAAGTTTGTCTCTTAGCTCCTTTGCCTCACCATGTTAACTAGGAAAGTGAGCTACATTTTAACTGTAAAGGAAAACTGACAAACTCATGGTCACTTGACTGTATACCTTAGAAAGTGACCTGCCCCAGAAAGAGTAAGTCAATGTCTTCTCTGAAAGCCTTCTTCTCTCTACTGCTAGATTGCTACATTTCCAATCCCATTCACTCTCTATTTTTGATTCAAAATTAATTCAATAAACAGTTTCATGATTAAAGTAGTTCAGACAATACATGATATATACCATTTGCTCCTTCATTCTTTCAATATCTCCGTTTTAGTTTTCTTTGGGTGGGGTGTGTGTTGTTAGTTTTACATAAAAATAACAGTAGCATTTTAATATCTGATTTTAAATTAGTGGTGAAGAAATTCCAGCTTTACTATTGGTTCAAGATAATGATCTTTCTAACCAAACATAATTGAATTTGTATGGAGAAATACTTCAGGAATCTTTCTTTGTTAAAATTTATCTGGGGGCACCTCGGTGGCTCAGTGGGTTAAGCCTCTGCCTTCACGGCTCAGGTCGTGGTCTCAGGGTCCTGGGATGGAGCCCCGCATTGGGCTCCTTGCTCAGTGGGGAGCCTGCTTCCCCCTTTCTCTCTGCCTGCGTCTCTGTCTACTTGTGATCTCTCTCTCTCTGTCAAGTAAGTAAATAGAATCTTTAAAAAAAAATTATCTGCATTACTCCTTTTTTTTTAAAAGATTTTATTTATTTATTGAGAGCGATAGAGAGTGAGAGAGAGAGCATGAGAGGGGAGAAGGTCAGAGGAAGAAGCAGACTCCCCATGAAGCTGGGAGCCTGATGTGGGACTCGATCCCAGGACTCCGGGATCATGACCTGAGCCGAAGGCAGTTGCTTAACCAATTGAGCCACCCAGGTGCCCTGCATTACTCTTAAATATAATTCCAAATACAAAATTTAGTGATTTAAATTTATCCTACAGTTGACTCTTGCCTATACTCACTTTTATATTGTTGAGGGTTAGTTTCTGAACTCCTTTGTATTCAACTATATGTACACAGAACATGCACACAGTCACACAAATGTAGTGACTTATAAAACAGCCATTTTACTGCCCAGGATTCTGTAGGTCAGGAGTTTCAGCTGGCCCAGAATATTTGGTTTCTCTCTCCTCCTCGTGCCAGCTGCTGTGGTTCTTCTGGGATGAGGATGACCGCCCTGGGGTCTAGATGCTGGCTGTCCTATGGGGTACACTGATTCCCCTCCACATGGCCTCTCACTCTCTCCATGTGATCTATCATCATGAGGCAGTTTAGAACAAGCCTCTAACCTTGGTAGATTACATCCAAGAATAAATACAACGTGAGCACCTTGTAAAACTTAAATTTGAAGTCATATAATGACAGTTTCTGTGCATTCTGTTGGTCAAAGCAAGACACTGATCCAGCTCAGATTCAAGTGGAGGGGAAAGAGAGTCTAATTATTTTTATAGGAAGAGTGCATACAGAGATAGAAAAATTGTTGGTGACCATCTTTGCAGGTGATCTACCATTAAATATATACTGTATATGTCATTACATCTGTAATAAAATATGCATATATTTTGTTTCTTGAGTGTTTTTTGCAAGTATGTAGAAATACAGTTTTATATTGACTTTGTACCTAAAAACCTTGGTAAAATTACTATTTAATTGTAATTAGACAAGATAGATAATCATATAAAGGCCTCTGACTTTCATCTTTGAGTAACTGGTGATTAATCATCCTCAGTCTTCTTTAAAATTTTTCTATATTGTGTTATTTCTACCTAGCAGAAGTTTTCTGATCTTATTGTCTTTGTAATTAGTGCCGCCTCTAATTCTCAACATCCTGAACGACTGTACTAGTATCCCATCCCAGTTTACCAGCAAACATTTCCTCTGCTACAGCTTGCCACAGGCTATTCTATATTTCATCTTTCACCAGTGATGGATTTCTGTTTGCAGCCAGTTGATAGGTGATTCAACTGCCAAATATTGTTTTGGTGTCTGCTTTCCTGGACATTCTTTGTTTCAACTGTCTTGGGACAGATTCCCCAGCAAAAAGACTCTTGAGATGAGGATTTGAGGAGAGCCCTCAAAACCAGCATCTGTGGCACCAAGGAAGTAAGAATAGGCAGAGAGAGGAGTAGATCTGTGAGGAGTGGCATGAGGCCCCAGCTGATTGCATGGGGCATTCTAGAGCTGGGACATCCTTTCATGCAGGCCAGACATTCATTCCTTCCCATCAGCCAGCCATTAGATGTAGGCAGCCTTCAGAGAGCAGGAGTGCCTCTGGGCAGGATATGTCTCTTTAGCTCAAGGAAATTTCTGGAGCAGGATTTAGCTAAGAGATTTGAGTTGCCAACACTCCCACCACCAGGGAGAATGACTACAGTAGGACTGAGGAGGAGGACTGAGTTATGCATGCAACAGATACTACCCTAGATTCCAATTACAAGTGTGTTAGACCTATTCATTGTGTCTTATATATCTCTTATACTCTCCTCTGTATTTTTTCCTCAGTACATAAATCAGGATTTTTTTACTGACTTATCTTTGAAGTCACCTATCCCTTCTTCTATCCTGTCCAATCAGTTATTCAACTTATATTTTGAATTTTTAATTTTAGTTATTGTATTTTTTTATATTTTAGAATTTTATTGGATTATTTTTCATAGTTTTCATTTCTCTTTATGGTAATCTTGAAAAATTTAATCACATTTAGTGTAAGTGTATGTCTTAAAATTCTAGTATCTTGATGACTTATGAGTCTGCTTCTATTCTATCTTTGTGTTTTTTGCCCTTGATATACCCAATGATATTTGATTTAAGACAGCATGAATTTTTTTTTAAGTTTATTTATTTATTTATTTATTTGAGAGAGAGAGAGAGAGAGAGAGCATGAGAGGGGAGAAGGTCAGAGGGAGAAGCAGACTCCCCATGGAGCTGGGAGCCCCATGTGGGACTCAATCTCAGGATTCCGGGATCATGACCTGAGCCAAAGGCAGTGGCTTAACCAAGTGAGTCACCCGGGCACCCCAAGACAGCATGTATTAGTCAGCTTTGGCAGCCTTAAGAAAATATCATAGAAAGAGTGGCTTAAACAACAAGAATTATTTTCACAATTCTGGAGCTTGGTAAGTCCAAAATCAAGGTGTCAGATAACTCAGTTCTTTGGTAAGGGATTTCTTCCTTAGAGAACTTCCTTTTTACCATGTCCTCATAAAGTGGAGAGAAGGAGCTCTGGTCGTTCTTCCTCTTCTTATAAGGACCCTAATCGCATCCTGAGACCTCTACACTTATAACCTCATCCAAAATATCTCCTGAAGGCTCCACCTCCACTCATTACATTGGGCTTTAGGGCTATAGCATATGAATTGGGACTGGGGGACACAAACATTCAGTCCATGGACTGGGCATTGTATAAAAAGTTATGGAAGTTGCAGAGAGGATTTTCTGTACTTTCTAGTAGGCAAGTAGAGTAGAAACAAAGTATCCTAAGAGGACCACAACTAAAACCTAGGGTATGTATCTTAATGGCATCTCAAATCTAGTTTTTAATCTCTTTTACAATGTAAAACTGCCAATAATTTCATTGAGCTTTCCAGATACTTATTTGTTTGGCTTCTTAGGTTCTTGCCTTATAAAGGTTAATAATTGAAAAGGTCTCTTTCTATAATTTGGCTATTGTTGATAACGCTGCTTTAAACATTGGGATGCATGTGCCTCTTTGAATAAGTATTTTTCTATCCTTTGGATAAATACCTAGTAGGGCAATTGCTGAATCATAGGGTAATTCTGTTTTTAAATTTTTGAGGAACTCCCTACTGTTTTCCAAGGTGGCTGCACCAGTATGTGTTCCCACCAATAGTCTGAAAGGGTTTCCCTTTCTCCATATCCTTGCCAACATCTATTGTTTCCTGTGTTGTTAATTTCAGCCATTTTAGCCATGACCACTGTGAAGTGATATTTCATCATTATTTTGATTTGTTTTTCCCTGATGCTGAGTGATGTTGAGCATTTTTCATATGTCTATGTGCCATCTGTATGTCTTCTTTGGAAAACTGCCTGTTCATGTCTTCTGCCCATTTCTTAACTGGATCATTTGTTTCTTGAGTGTTGCATTTGATAAGTTCTTTACAGATTTTGGACACTGACCCTTTATCATTTGCAAATATCTTCTCACTTTCCATAGGGTGTCTTTTAGTTTTGTTGATTGTTTCCTTTGCTTTCCAAAAGATTTTTATCCTGATGAAGTCCTAATAGTTCATTTTTGCTTTTGTTTCCCTTGCTCCAGAGATGGTTCAGTAAGAAGTTGTTATGACTGAGATAGCATCTCAAAGAGGTTGCTGCCTGTGTTTTCTAGGATTTTGATAGTTCTGTCTCCCACATTTAGGTCTTCCATCCATTTTGAATTTGTTTTTGTGGATGGTGTAAGAAAGTGTCCATCGACTGATGAATGGATAAAGAAGATGCGTGTGTGTGTGTGTGTGTGTGTGTGTGTGTTTGTCCAACACACATGCACAATATAATATTACTCAACCATAAAAAAGTTTGAAATCTTGCCATTTATGATGTTATGGATGGAGCCAGAGTATATTATGTTTTTTTTTTTCTTAGAATTTTGTTTATTTATTAGAGAGAGAGAGAGAGAGAGAGAGCATGAGAAAGAAAGCAGGGGCAGAGGGAGAGAGAGAAGCAGACTCCTTCCTGAGCAGGCAGCCTGATGTGAGACCTAATCCCAGGAGCTTGGGATCACGACCCAAGCCAAAGACAGATGACCAACAGACTGAGCCACTCAGGCATACTCAGAGTATATTATGTTAATTGAAATAAGTCAGCCAGAGAAAGACAAATACCACGTAATTTCATCATATGTGAAATTTAAAAAACAAACAGATGAACATAGGGAAGAGGAAAAAAAAGTGAGAGAGAGGGAAGCAAACCATAAGTGACTCTTAGCTATAAAGAAACTGAGGGTTGATGGAGGGAGGTTGCTGGGGAATGGGCTAAATGGATAATGGGTATTACTGTGGGCACTTGTGATGAGCACTGGGTGTTATATGTAAATGATGAATCACTAAATTCTACACCTAAACCCAACTTTACCATATAGTTAACTAACTAGAATTTAAATAAAAACATGAAATTAAAAAGGGCCTCGAAAGGAAAACTGTCTCAGACTATAAGGTTAACTTCTCTTTTTCTTTCTTCACTTTGAAATCTTGGTTCCTGAATTTTTGTCTCCCTACTGTTTGACACTGTAAAGAGCTCTGCCATTTTCTATTGTTTGCAATATCTATTTCCAACCAAGAGCTACTTAAGAAATTAGCAAATGTCCTAAGTTATGTGTTTCTTACCTCCAGTGGACTTCTCTTCTTGCCAAGATCTTGGCCCTTAAAATCCTAGCAAACTCAGAGCTCTTCAGTACTTTTAAGAAGATGCTTTCTTGTATATGTTTATTTATTTTTTAAATATAGATGTTCTAGTAGTTCTAAAAAGTAAAGTATTTATATTATAAGCTACTCTATCATGGGTAGAAATAGAAATGATTCAATTCATATTTTGACTGCCATCTATCACTCTTTTATTCACAGTAGAGTAGTGGTTAAGAACCAAGGACCTGTAACCATGCAAAACTGAGAACTTAGCTGTGTGACCATTTATCCTCTTTGTGCCTCAGTTTTCTTTCCTGGAAAATGAGGATAATAAGTGCACTTACCTCATGTGCTTTTGAATACTGAACAAAACAAAGGATACAAAGCTATCAGTACCATGCTAAACACCTAGTGCATGCTCAATAAACATTTCACATCTTATTCCCAAACAGGTGATTTAAGTGCTTCTACTTAATCGTCAAAAGCTTTCATTTTTTTACATTCCCCACTGTTTATCTTCTGCTTCAATGCTGGTGTCTTCGAAATTCTTTTTGTTTTTTCTCATTTTTTTCCATAGACCTAGATCAAACATGTGTCAGGAATGTTCCAGAATGACTGGGTGGCTAGAGTCAAATCGTATTAGCTGTAATACCAAGTGAACCATTTAATAAGAGTATAACTGGTTGTGTTTATGAATGTTTTCATTAGTCTAGCATCATTTTCACATTTTAACCAATTGAAAGTCCACTATAAAATTATGTGATGAAAATCTATATGAGAAAGAACATTAAATCCCAAGCCGTATATTGCTGAGCCAGAGGTGTGGGTTGTATTCCTGAGCTCCAATTACCTTTGGGCCAGAACAAAGAAAGAAAAAACATTTTTGTGTCGTTTGAAATTGGTAGTATCATAGGTGAGGCACACAATGACATTTTCAGCAATTCAAATTTTAGCTGCTCATGTTCAGATATATTTTATGGCTTCCCAGTCTTAGAGACTTTATTCTATTTCTAAGAGAAGGAAAGAGGGAAAAGATTGAGAATTATATAGTTAATGTTTTATTATTGTTATTTCAACATTATACACATGCTTAGTATTTCTTTATCTTCTATATAAAACTGTTGTAAAAATTTTTTACAAGGAAAAGATAATTACTACTTTGGGATATTCTTTGTTTTTTAGAATCAAAGTGTTTTGTTATAGAAAAGTATGTTAATTACTTTGTAAAAGCATAATGAAGACCACACCACTGTGTATGACTGTGGAGGTTATATATGGGACATTTCTAGGTAGTATCATAAACTGATTGCTTATTTCACCAAACTAAGTGCATATATGGAAGAGGACTTCGTATGTACAAACTAATGTATAAATACATAAATAATATCACTACAATTTGACATACTGATTCTTTTCTTAATATGTCATGGGCACATCCCTATGTCATAAATACTAAACTGCATCATTATTTTAGCAGTTATGTTGCATGTCATTATATGCGTGCAGAGTTGCATAATTTATTTTCTCAATCTCCCATTGGTTCATACTTGGCTATTTCCAGGTTTCAGTAATATAAATAACCATCCACTGAACACTAGTGTATGCACATATTTACATTATATAGTAACATCCTAATACAATTGTTAGATCAAAGTTATTCGCAAATGTAAAACTTTTAATGTATGTTGCCAAATATCAGATTCTGTGCTTTAAAACATGACAGTGGTCGGGGTGCCTGGATGGCTCAGTGGGTTAAAGCCTCTGCCTCAGGCTCAGGTCATGATCCCAGAGTCCTGGGATGGAGCCCCGCATCAGGCTTTCTGATCATCAGGGAGTCAGCTTCCCTTCCTCTCTCTCTGCCTGTCTCTCTGCCTACTTGTGATCTCTTGTCTGTCAAATAAATAAATAAATAAAAATCTTTTAAAAAATAACAAAAAATAAAACATGACACTGGTCTAGAAGTACTGCTTTAAAAACCATCACAAAAATGTGATAGAACCAGGGTGCCTGGGTGGCTCAGTTGGTTGAGTATCAGACTCTTGATTCCAGCTCAGGTCCTAATCTTGGGGTCACAGGATCGAGTGCCACATTGAGCTCCACACAGCACAGAATCTTTTTGCCCTCCTCCCTGTCCCTCACACCTCCCCTCTCTCCCCCTACAGTGTTCTTTCACACTCTCTTGTTCTAAGTCAATCAATCAATAAATCTTTAAAAAAAACTGTGATAGAGCCTATCATGATAACAAACATGAGAGGTGGTAGTACTAGTCGTCAACAAAATTGAAATTCTTTCATTCCTCAGTTTCAACAATGAAGAAATATGCTTTATATTAGAAAAGTTTGCTAAATATTTTTTGTTCATTAAGTAAAGCTAATAGTGGTGTAAATGATAATAGTTCGTATGTCGTGTCTACTAAATATCAGGTGACATTTCATTATAACTAGTAAAAATTGCAATTGTTTTCTGTAATATTATTAGATATGGTAGTGATTAAATTGCTGATCACTTTTGGCAAAACTGGGTGAGGAGAAATTTGCTGTTTTTTTTAATTTTACATATATATATATTCATAATCTGTATCATAAAGTTTATAGTAAATAACCTATGCTTATTTATTTATTTATTTATTTAAGATTTTGTTTCTTTGAGAGGAGAGTGAGTGAGAGAGCACAAGCCAGGTGAGGGCAGAGGGAGAGAGACAACCAGACTCCCTGCTGAACAGGGAACCCAAAGCAGGGCTCCATCCCAGGACCCTGGATCATGACCTGAGACGAAGGCAGAGGTTTAACTGACTGAGCCACTCAGGCATCCCAACCTATGAAAAATTTAACCTGTTTGTGGTCAGATTTACTACAAGAAAAATCTGTTTTCTCTATTTTCTTTATTAAAGAAGTAAGTACCTTCCCTTTTCTTCCACATTTATATGTTATGTAGGAAGCCCTTATATCTGTGCTGAATCACATACAGTCAGGATTATTTTAATAACATATCATCTTCAGTGGTATTTATAACTGCATGTTGTTGATAAAAAAGAAAAGCAAAATGCTTTTTCCACCCCAGAACATTTTTTTCTTAAATGTAAATTTTATTAATAAATCTTTTATGACTTTCAAATATAAACACCTCTTGAAAGTTGTTTTATTTGCCTTATGGTCATCTTTGCAAAGTATTCTTTGCTGTAAATAAACTTACCGGTGACAAGTTACTATTTGTGCCAGCATGAGTCTATCTATGAAAAATCATTGGCAATTTCATTAGCTAATAAATAGGACTTTTTATTTGTTAATACCACCAAAATCATGAACAGAGAACGTGTGATGTATTACTTTTGTAATTTTTAAACAGTATGCATATTGGACTTTTTCTTAAATATATTCTTTTCTAGGCAGAATTATAGACTTCTTGTGAACCTTCCAAGTTTTATGGAATTGATTTTACTTTGATTTTTGTTTCTGAAATAGATGATAGCATTATTTTCACTTATGAAGGTACAGAAAAATAACTACTGAAGAGTGATTAAGATACCTTACAAAATATCAATGAAATATGAGTAGACAACTAGATCATAAGCTAATTTAAAACCAATTACTATTCCTATTTTATTTTTAAGGAGTAGTTTGATTAAATATGATAGTTTCTAATTATCTCAATATATTGCTCTGTTTTTACAGTAAGAGTAAGTTTTCATTTTCAATGTGTATGCCATTATGTTAGATGAATGATAAAGGCAATATTTGCTCAATAATATAATATAATATATATACATTATAAATATACAATATTTATAATATTATGATATAAGTATATATTTATAATAATATATGCATTATAAATATATAATCCATGTATTTTGTATGCGTATGTGTATATATTTAACATGTATGTATAGCAAAGGGCCTATCTTTAGAATTCATAAAGTTAGGCTTACCCAATTTTATAATAGAGTCCTCTTGTAGTATCTTCATCCGTCTGTTCTCATTAGATTTTTAAGCAAAATGTTCTGCAAAACAAAGACCTAGTGCCCATTAATTGTTTCTTTTATTCTCCATCACATTCTTTCTACTTACTAGACCAATTTTGCTCATCAAGTAAGCCCCAAATCAAGTGGTTCTTCTTCTGTCATATCTCTTTTGTCATATCTCTTCTGTCATGGAAAAGTAACCATTGTTTGCCTTGTCCTCCTACATCAGTCTGGGTGAAACATACCTTCATTAGTACTGATTAAATTATAGCTCTGATCTCACTTTAGTCCTCAAAAGTAAGGACTGTATTTAATCCATCTCTGTGTACCCAGCAAATGAATAAATGAATGAGTTGCTTAAGTACTCTCTGATACAGATATTAATGATCGTTATGGCCAGGAGTATATATGCACTATTTGTAATAACATCCTAATTTTACAGAGAAGAAAATCAAACCACAAGACAGGTAACTTTCAATAGTTGCATGGCTTATAAGTAGAAAACATCAGACATTAACCTAGGTCAGTCTAATGCCAAGGTCACTATATTTACGAATGTCTCCTATTGAAGACTGATCTTTAGATAAATGCTCTTACTGTTAAAAATGAAAAGTGCTAGCGAAAGTTGAACAATTATACAACCAGTGAGATATGCCTGTTTTCTCCTGTATCAGTTAATCTCTACATGCCTAATTCTAGGCTAGATTCATTGTAGGCAAAATAAATTATATCCTATGAATAACCATCAAGATGGCTGAATAGAAAATCCAGTCGCCCTTCCCAAGGAGCGAATGAATCCATTCAGCAATTTAGTAGTGAGTGTGTCTTTCGTGCTCTGAATAGTGCCAGGCACCTAGAGGCAATGTGAGACTAGTTCTGTCTTAAAAGACTTGCCAACTGGATGCAAGTAGCAAGTCTAACATTCATGGCATGAACTTGCAAAAATTCTTTTACCCAAATTTGAGGAAAGGGTTTTTAAATGAGAGAGATAAGTAAGGGCTATAGATTTTAGGAAACATTTCATTGATGAAATGAATTTTTACAGAATTTTGGTGGAGAGCAGAAAAAAGAACATTCCAGGTGAGGCAAAAAATTCAAGTGACAATCTGAGAGAGGACCTAAGTGATTTTTTTCTAGCACTTGAAAGAGAGTTGAAGGGTTTATGTCTTTTGCCCAGTATGAAATGATGTCACATTATATTTGATTTGTATGTATACATTCAAAGTGCTTTGGTACTGGCTTTTTCACTTAATCTTCACATAAATTTTGAAGCGTGGACAAGGTTGACACTGTTGTTTTCATTTCATAGATGAGAAAACTTGAGTTTTGTAGAGGTTAAATGAACTCCTAAATTCAACTCTTTTTCCTCAAGATTTTATTCATTTATTTGAGAGAGAGAGAGAGAGAAAACAAGCGTGAGCTGGGGGTAAGGCAGGCAGAAGGAGAGAGAGTCTCAAGCAGACGATCCACTAAGCAGGGAGCCCAATGCAGGGATCTATCCCAGGACTCAGATCATGACCTGAGCCAAAGTCAGATGTTTACCATCTGAGCCACCCAGGCACAACTCAATTCTGTTCAAAATGGAGAAGCATATCACACAGCACCATAAATATGTACCATTTCCAGATACTTCTATGTGTTGCTAATGAAGTTTTGTGGTATAATTTTTTTTTAATTTTTTATTTATTTTCAGCGTAACAGTATTCATTGTTTTTTCACCACACCCAGTGCTCCATGCAATCTGTGCCCTCCCTAATACCCACCACCTGGTTCCCCCACCCTCCCACCCCGCCCCTTCAAAACCCTCAGGTTGTTTTTCAGAGTCCATAGTCTCTCATGGTTCACCTCCCCTTCCAATTTCCCTCAACTCCCTTCTCCTCTCCATCTACCCTTGTCCTCTATATTATTTGTTATGCTCCACCAATAAGTGAAACCATATGATACTTGACTCTCTCTGTTTGACTTATTTCACTCAGCATAATCTCTTCCAGTCCTGTCCATGTTGCTACAAAAGTTGGGTATTCGTCCTTTCTGATGGAGGCATAATACTCCATAGTGTATATGGACCACATCTTCCTTATCCATTCATCCGTTGAAGGGCATCTTGGTTCTTTCCACAGTTTGGCGACCGTGGCCATTGCTGCTATAAACATTGGGGTACAGATGGCCCTTCTTTTCACTACATCTGTATCTTTGGGGTAAATACCCAGCAGTGCAATTGCAGGGTCATAGGGAAGATCTATTTTTAATTTCCTGAGGAATCTCCACACTGTTCTCCAAAGTGGCTGCACCAGTTTGCATTCCCACCAACAGTGTAAGAGGGTTCCCCTTTCTCCACATCCTCTCCAACACACGTTGTTTCCTGTCTTGCTAATTTTGGCCATTCTAACTGGTGTAAGGTGGTATCTCAATGTGGTTTTGATTTGAATCTCCCTGATGGCTAGTGATGATGAACATTTTTTCATGTGTCTGGTAGCCATTTGTATGTCTTCATTGGAGAAGTGTCTGTTCATATCTTCTGCCCATTTTTTAATATGATTATCTGTTTTGTGTGTGTTGAGTTTGAGGAGTTCTTTATAGATCCTGGATATCAACCTTTTATCTGTACTGTCATTTGCAAATATCTTCTCCCATTCCGTGGGTTGCCTCTTTGTTTTGATGACTGTTTCTTTTGCTGTGCAGAAGCTTTTTATCTTGATGAAGTCCCAGAAGTTCATCTTTGCCTTTGTTTCCTTCGCCTTTGGAGACATATCTTGAAAGAAGTTGCTGTGGCTGATATCAAAGAGGTTACTCCCTATGTTCTCCTCGAGAATTCTGATGGATTCCTGTCTCACGTTGAGGTCTTTTATCCATTTCGAGTTTATCTTTGTGTACGGTGTAAGAGAATGGCCAAGTTTCATTCTTCTACATATAGCTGTCCAGTTTTCCCAGCACCATTTATTGAAGAGACTGTCTTTTTTCCACTGGATATTTTTTCCTGTTTTGTCAAAGATTATTTGACCATAGAGTTGAGGGTCCATATCTGGGCTCTCTACTCTGTTCCACTGGTCCATGTGTCTGTTTTTATGCCAGTACCATGCTGTCTTGGTGATCACAGCTTTGTAGTAAAGCTTGAAATCAGGTAACGTGATGCCACCAGTTTTATTTTTGTTTTTCAACATTTCCTTAGCAATTCGGGGTCTCTTCTGATTCCATACAAATTTTAGTATTATTTGCTCCAGCTCTTTGAAAAATACTGGTGGAATTTTGATTGGAATGGCATTAAAAGTATAGATTGCTCTGGGCAGTATAGACATTTTAACGATGTTTATTCTTCCCATCCAAGAGCATGGAATGGTCTTCCATCTTTTTGTGTCTTCTTCAATTTCTTTTAGGAGTGTTCTGTAGTTCCTCGAGTACAGATCTTTAACCTCTTTGGTTAGGTTTATTCCGAGGTATCTTATGGTTTTTGGTGCTGTAGTAAAGGGAATCGATTCTCTAATTTGCCTTTCTGTATTTTCATTGTTAGTGTATAAGAAAGCCACTGATTTCTGGACATTGACTTTGTATCCTGCTACATTACTGAATTGCTGTATGAGTTCTAGTAGTTTGGAGGTGGAGTCTTTCGGGTTTTCCATATAAAGAATCATGTCATCTGCGAAGAGAGAGAGTTTGACTTCTTCCTTGCCAATCTGGATACCTTTTATTTCTCTTTGTTGTCTGATTGCTGTTGCTAGGACTTCTAATACTATGTTGAACAAGAGTGGTGAGAGTGGGCATCCTTGTCGTGTTCCTGATCTCAATGGGAAGGCTGCAAGCTTTTTCCCATTGAGGATGATATTTGCTGTGGGTTTTTCATAGATAGATTTGATGAAGTTCAGGAATGTTCCCTCTATCCCTATACTTTGAAGCGTTTTAATCAGGAACGGATGCTGGATTTTGTCAAAAGCTTTTTCTGCATCAATGGAGAGGATCATGTGGTTCTTCTCTCTTCTCTTATTGATTTGTTCTATCACATTGATTGATTTGCGAATGTTGAACCATCCTTGTAACCCAGGGATGAATCCTACCTGGTCATGGTGGATAATCTTTTTAATGTGCTGTTGGATCCTGTTTGCTAGGATCTTGTTGAGAATCTTAGCATCCATATTCATCAGTGATATCGGTCTGAAATTCTCCTTTTTGGTAGGGTCTTTGTCTGGTTTGGGGATCAGGGTAATGCTGGCTTCATAAAAAGAGTCTGGAAGTTTTCCTTCTCCTTCAATTTTTTGAAACAGCTTCAGGAGAATAGGTATTATTTCTTCTTTGAAAGTTTGATAGAATTCCCCAGGGAATCCGTTTAATCCAACTTTCCCTCCGGATTCTTTCTTCCTTCCTTCCTTCCTCCCTTTCTCTCTTTCTTTCTTTCATTTTTTCTTTCCTGTGAGTTTCTAAGTGTAAATCACTTGTTATGGTTAATTAGAAAGCATGACTGGATTCTTCTAGGAAGTATGAACCGGATTTTTCTCTAGGAATGGAGACATCAAAGCTAAATTGCCTCTTCTTCATAAGAACATGCAGCTATTTTTTTGCATAAAACCAAAATAAGAACATCTGTAATATCCTCTAAGGTTTTTGCTCAAATCTTTTTGAATGTGAAACTGGGATTGATTTTAACATAATGGAAAATTATTGATGTTTATGGAATGAATCTATAACAATCTGAATTTACATTAGCCAGACTTTAAGATTAAAACTTTAATTTCACTGAACAGATTGACGTTCCATTTAAATTTATACTGTGATTGCTTTCCCTAAATGCCTTAAAAATGACAGTGCCACTTCTATAGCACCAAGTTTATGGTTGATACTTGAAAATGACTGCCTCAGTTTTCCTCCAAAGAATGGGATATCAGCCCATTAATCCAAAGATTAAAGATTATTTTGGGGAAGAGTGGGTATGACAGTCTTTTGTTCATGCATTTTTTTTGTCTGCTTTCTGATTTTAGTTATATAAATAAGCTGTTAGTAGAAACCAATTTTAATTCACAATCAAGGGAAGAAGACAGAAATGGTAAGGGCAGAAAATAAAGTACATATTTTGAGAATAATTTTATTGAGAAAAAAAAATGACTTTTCTCCCCAAAGACTATCTGACATTTGTGAGACAGTAAGTAGAGGGGAATGAGCCCAGGATTTGAACCACTACAAATGGATTTAAGGACTATATTCTGCTACTCACAGTGTGACTTTGAAGAAGTCATTGGAGCAGTGGGGGTCTTAGTTTTCATGCTTAGCAAGTGGGAGTAACAGTAATTGATGAAGGAATGAAGAGATGGGTAATGGAAGAGAAGCATACCTGGGAGAAAGCATAGCATTTTACTGTCCTGGAGATGAGGGATAGCATGACATGCAAGTGAATATTTTGGAAATAAAGAATCAGCCAGGGAATGACACTGGTGAGAAAGCTAGTGGCCCACTTCAGGTCTTAATCCCACACCAAAGAATTTTACTTTATCCTGACAGTTATATTTACTGAGTGCTCTTTATGATAACCAGTGTTATCGCTTCATATACATTATTTTATTGAATTGTCATAACCACCCTATGAGGAAACTGAGGACCAGACAGGCTAAGAAGCTCATTAACATGGCACAGCTGGGGGGTGCCCAGCTGGCTCAGTCAGTAGAACATGCAACTCTTGAACTGAGGGTCATGAGTTCAATCCCCACATTGGGCATAGAGCTTACTTAAGAAAAAAAAAAGCATAGCCCAGTGGGTAAGTGGCACTGCTAAGATGCAAATCCCATTAAGTCCGATTGCAGAATCAAGACTTGTCCACTCACAGTATTACATTGAAATATTTCACTCTCAACAGTGGCATGATCAGATTTTCATTTTAGAAAGAGTCCTCTGATGCAGAAAGAACTGATCTGGGGAAAAGGCCTAATTAGAGACAGAGAAACCTGTAACTAGAAATGAGATGATCACAGCCACAGATAAGGTAGAAGCAGTGCACTTGAGATACCTAGAAGACAGAATCTATAAGATTTAGCAATGTATTTGGTGAAAGCAAAAAGAAAAAGGAGATAAGAATGCACTCTGGTGGCTTTTTTTGTTTGTTTATTTGTTTTTGTTTTAATGTTTCCCTACATCCATCCTATAGAGTAGCTACACTTAAACATTATTCACTGTTACCCTCATAGGCAATCTGCTTGTCTTCTGAGACTTCAAATTATGCCATTTCCTCTGTCTGGAGAAGTTCCCCTAACCCACCCCACCCTACTAAACTGTGGCAGAGAAATACCCTACATCTCCTGCTCTCCAGAACTTCTCCTATTGTCCCAAAGCTTCTGCGGTATCTTCACTTCTGGAACCCTCATGTCTCTGAATGGCTTTCTTGAGAAGCATATGGAGAGCTACCTGTGTATCTTATGTTTCTACTTCATATATTCTGGGAACAAGAACTGTGTCCTACGATTCCTTAAAGAGTAATGTGGTGGCTTCTGAACAGCTGAGATGTAAAATCAGTATTTTCTGAATTTGAATAAATAAATTTAGTCTCCTGTCAGTGTATGAAATCCACTAATTTAGTAAATATCGTAATTCATGGTTCATAAATGGCCTCATCAGAAAGGTCTTTTTTGACTCCTATCTAAAGTCGTTTTGTGATCATGACCCCTCTCTCTGTCTCATTATTTTGCTTTATTTCCTTTATACTACTTAGTACTATCGGAACAAGACTGGCTACCTAATTAGCAGAGTTCAGATAATGAAAATGAAAATGCAGTATCTTGTTAAAAAAAAATATTAAGAATTCCAGGAAAGCAGTAGCTGAGCCTTAAACCAACTTAAACAGAGCCTTAAACTGCACAGGTCATATGGCCACGAGGCCAGTCATGGGTTCATATGTATGTTTCATCTCTCTCCTCCTTTCCATTAAACTCGAGGAAAGTAGAAATTATTCCTGTCTTATCCCCACTGCCCAGAGGGGGTAAAAATGGCAGATGATAGCTACTTAATGAATATTTTTTTTGAATAAAGAAATGATTTTAGATTGGCGTTCCACGTTTTTAAACTTTTGTGGGTGATTGTCCTGACAAAAACGCTTTCCTCTATGTAATTTCACACAGTGGTTCCAATCTCCGTGGCACGATGTATCCTGGAGAGGACGACGGTGATTTTTTTTTTTTTTTTAATTGAAAACCAACACTCACCATGTTGAATAGCTCTAATTATCATCCCTGGGATGAGTCCATGAGCTGAATGGGCCAAAGAGACTCAATTACCACCACTCCCTTGAGACAGTCCTTCCTAAATGTAGCTGAGATTCTGAAATCGCCAACAATTTCAAGAATATTGTGACTTATTCTAGTCGGTACCTATTTTGTGACGTAGACCTTAATTCATTGTCCCTGCCAATCTTGCTTCTTTCAAAAGCTTTAAATTAACTTTTATGAAGGAAAAGAAAGAATCTGACTGAAGGCAGTAAGAGGTTAATGTAAGCTATTGTTTCTGTGACATGGTACCGCTCCACAAAGCGTAATAACTTCATCAGAGGGAATTCAAAACTTTAGGGAAAAAGAATTATGGCCTTTCAGGTACTCAAAATACCTTTTGAGATGTATGTAAAAAAGATAATTGAGGTGTTTGGATTGTCTTTTTTTAAGATGATGTCGGATGATAGTTTAAATCCAATCAAACATTGTTTTAAATAATAGGAGGTGAATTCTCAATAGAGCCATGTAATACCCATTTCTAAAGAAAGGGGAAAAAGAATGTTGTAAGGGAAAATTCTATTCTTTCTCTGGAAATTTTCCCTTTCAGTTTTATAAATGTGGATTTGTCTTCTGAAGTCCAAAATCACATAATATTACTTTCAAAGGACAAGCTCATAACTAAAATGTAATAAGACCTCTCATTTATTAAGTGGCTGTCATGTGCCAGACAGTGTACCTAACTACTTCAGAAATGTTATCTAATTTAGCCCTCATGACAATGCTAAAGGCAGTTGCCCTCTATCCCTTCTCTCCCCCATTTTACTAATAAAGAAATCAAAGTTTAAAGAAATTGAAAACATTGACCAAGGTCACAAAGTGAAACAAACAAACAAACAAACAAAAAAATCAGCACAATTGCAATTAAATTTCAGTTGAAAAACAAATATGACATATGGCCATTCTGGCTTATATCTGAACGGAGAGTTTATATCTGGGATAATTTCTAATTCTGTTTTATTTTTCTGTTTTTTTTTTTTCCTAAAGATTTTAATTATTTATTTGACAGACAGAGATCACAAATAGGTAGAGAGGCAGGCAGAGAGAGAGGAGGAAGCAGGCTCCCTGCTGAGCAGAGAGCCCGATGTGGGGCTTGATCCCAGGACCCTGGGATCATGACCTGAGCCGAAGGCAGAGGCTTTAACCCACTGAGCCACCCAGGCACCCCGTCTGTTGTTTTTGTTTAAACCTTGTCATAACTAAAATTCTGCCAGCATAGTCCATTATAATATGGTTCTATTTCATTTGTATATATTTTTTTAATCGGTAACCAACTAAGTAGGGAAATGTGGGTGAAGATTAAATGTTTCAAGACATTTCATAACTTGTTTGCTCAAAGTGACTTTTCTCATCACAAATGGCTGCACAGAGTTATCACTATTACATAAAGATGGAGTACCCAGTGTCTTCTGGCATCATTCGAGGTGCATTGCTAAGCCCCACTGTCAAAACTGTACCCTGTAACTGGTCTTCCCCTTTTGGAAAGATACTATCCTTCTGACGGATACCTAACTTGGTCCATTCCTCTGCTTGAAGGTGCTGTGTTCAGAAAACTTGGGAGAGTACAAAAGTGGACTCAGAGATTGCTAACACTGTTGTCCATCAGAGCCCACCAATTTTTAGATTTTTTTTAAGATTTTATTTATTTATTTGACAGACAGAGATCATAAGTAGGCAGAGAGACAGCCAGAGAGAGAGAAGGAAGCAGGTTCCCCGCTGAGCAGAGAGCCCAACGCAGAGCTCGATCCCAGGACCCTGGGATCATGACCTGAGCCAAAGGCAGAGACTTTAACCCACTGAGCCACTCTAACCCCATGTTAGATTTTTTTATTGTCAAAAAGGTATGTGGTGGGGTGCCTGGGTGGCTCAGTTGGTTAGCATCTGCCTTCAGCTCAAGTCATAATCCCGGGGTCTCCCTGGTTGGATTCCCTACTCCCAGGGAACCTGCTTCTTCTTTTCCCCACTTGTGCTCTCTTGCTATCTCTCTCTCTCTCTCTCTCTCAAATAAATAAATAAAATCTTTAAAAAAAATAGGTTATGGCAAAAGATGGGTACTGTTTGCCGAGGGCACAAAAGAACAGAGAAATCTGTGAGGTTGTCTGAGAGCAGCATGTGTGAGAAAAAATATATTCAAGCGGGTGATGATGGGTGTGGATGAAGATTAATTTAAGGGTGGATTTTAGACTTGGGTGAAGGGAGAGGTGCCAAACTGTCTTCCTGTTGTGACAGGTGATCAGGGCCCATGATGTGGGAATGCAGAGGCGGGGGTGGGGTGGCAAAAGAAGAGATTAGGTGTATATGATAATAATCACATTAAGGAGAAAAGAGTGTGTGTCTTTGCTCAGCCCCTTAAGGGTTAGATGCTGGAAAGGCAGCCAGAGGGGCTGGGGTCTTGGCAATAAAAACGTGATAGGAAGCCACAGGCAGAGCAAATAAAGCAATGACTACAAAAGGCCTGGCTATTTGATGTGTTGGGTGGTACAATATAATAATTGTCTCTTGCTGCAAAGCTACGAATATCAAATTTGAAAAAAATTAATTTGTTATAATATGAAATAATGTATAAGCATTATGATACAAAAGTGGGTCAGATTTCTATTTGTAAAACAGAAATTGATTCTAGTGATTCTACCAAAGGCAGGGGGAAGGTAGTATCTGCGTGATTTGAGGATAAAATTAAGTTGTATTTGAAGTTTGGCTGTGTAATCCCCCTTCTTTGTATGTGTTGCTTGTCCAGAGAGCCAGGAATAGCAGAGGAAGAAAATTACATTCACTCTGTGGCCCTGTTAAAGTTCACACTTACTTTGCCCTCAGTTTCTTCACCTGTAAAATGACACTTATGCCTAAAATGATTCCACATGTCCCTTTCCCCTGTGGGGTCATCAGTTCATTGTAAATTTAATATTTTACTCCCTGGCCTAGAGAATCTTTTCAAACTCTTGCATTTAATTCCCTTGCATTTAATTCTTTTTTTCTGCATAGTGTTGAAATGTTGTATGTTGTGAATTCTCTCTTTAATTTAAAATATTAAAAGCAACATTGTCAGTCTCACATACAGGCACTCTAACCATTTGCCACTCTGATGGTAATGGAAGTTGCCTGCCTAACTCCTTTCCTGAGGCATCAGAAGGCAAATACCCCCTTTCAACTTGGCAACATAAGATGATTTAGTTCTCATCTTAGAAACGTTAGCAAAAGGCTATTTCTGCTTCAGGTTTAACAATCTCAGTGATGTCCATGTAGTGGGTGGCATTGTACTATGTCCTACTATACTTTAGAGAAAAAGTGTAATTTGGCAGCTTCCGTTTACATAGTTCTAGATATTGATGATGACATTCATGGGAATTATTTCTATACAAACCCACAGAAATTGCTCACAATTCTGAAGGGAATAACATATGTTTGCTAGCTTAGAAATTATTTTGTATTTGAGTGTTAATCTTAGAAGACAGAATTCTGAGACAAAAATCTTTGTTCTCACCCCTGCCCTGATTATCAGGAAAAGGACGGGCAATGCCACATATCCTCAGGGATTTTAGTGTCTCAGCAATTGAAAAGGAACACAAAACGTGTCCCGGTCTGGACTTTAATTTGTAATCCATTTCATGTCTATTTTGATAGAAACTCACTTTATGGTTCATTTCTTTTTCAGGCTAATGGTATATTTATTTTTATAGTCACACACACACACACGCACGCACGCACGCATGCACACACACAGAAAGAGCTTTCTCAGCTTTGATGAAAAAAAGCAAACACATGTATTTGGCCTACTTTTTATTTGATTAAGGCATGCACGCACCTACATTTATTCTAAGTCCCCATTTAGGTCACTGAACATTATTCAGTCAGTTCATGACAGCAGCTTCTGCTTGTAGCATGACTGCGGTTATAGAACTCTGCAGAATATGTCTGTTCTGTGTATGTGCGTGCGTGTGCATGCGTGTGGGTGTCCATGATGT
Organism: Martes martes; assembly: GCF_963455335.1. Lineage (NCBI taxonomy): Eukaryota > Metazoa > Chordata > Mammalia > Carnivora > Mustelidae > Martes > Martes martes. The sequence goes on along the minus strand of NC_137900.1, from coordinate 37,859,630 downwards.
GTGGCAGTAATAGCTTTGGTAAATAACAGTAAAATAATGATAATTATTCAGTCCTTGTGTATGTGTATGTGTGTCTGTGCATACACATATACTAAAATGTAACTTCAGTTAACCACAGTAGTTGTTTTATGGCATATTTTCCCAATTAATAATCCTTAAAGCTCCCTGCTTTCCCCCTACCCTGTCATTTCTGAACTCTTCTCTGCCTGTCCATCTAGGTCCTTGCTTACCTGGTCTCATCAATCCTACCTTCCCTCATGTGTGTCTGCACCTATGGTCAGACAGATTTGTCCCCATGACACAGCACAAAGTGAGTTTGTCACGTGTTACTCTAATAAACGGTTTACATATTTGTTTGTATTGTCCAACCATGTGCTTTTTGAGGGTAAAACAAGGTGTTCTTCATAGCTGTATGCTTAGAGCCTTGTACATGATGGGGCTTAATAATTAATTTGTAGAAGAAAGGAAAGAAGGGAAGGAAGGAAGACATAAGGGTGGGGGGACATTTTTTCCTATTTCTACCTCTTTTTTGTTGTGCAAACTAGATGAGTTTAAAGATGTATTTTATTCTCTCAGATTATTCCTGCACCCACAGTAATCTCTATACATAAAGTGCCTTTCCAATTTTCTTGATACCTCTCAAAATTCTATCCTTCCTTCGTGATCCTACTAAAGCCCCATTTGTATCAGGAAATTTTCTCAGCAACACCTCCCCAGAATTGGCTGTTTCTTATCTGAAATCCAGTTGTAAGGATTTTGTGTGAATGAGTGTGCATGCATGTGCATGCGTGTATGTCTCTGCATCTATTTGATCTCATCACATAAGCTTCCATTCATGCTGTGCATCTTATTTTTCCTGGAAATATACCCCTCCTCATCCCCAAATACCTCTTGATGGAGTTCAGGGAAGGCCTTCCAAAATATACCACTCTGACATATTGATTATTTGGCATGTAAACTTACCTAAGAAACAGTCAGTGAAAGAAGGTCATTCTGACCTTCCTCTGTTCCCCCAAAAGCAGGAAATAAGTTCCCCTTGTGAAGGATACCCTCCCTGCACCTGGAGGACTGATGCCATCCTTACTGCTAGAGAGAAAGAATTCAGAGGCAAGAGGACTATGTGAACAAAACTTGACATTTCTCATTAATTTGCTACTACAAGCCCAAACTTCCTTATTTTGTCAATTCTTCACAAGTTGTTTCTTTGTCTAAAAGGTATAAAAGCTGCTTGCTTTGGTCACTTCTTGGCGACTCATATCTTTGGGGCTTCATACCTAGAAAATTAGATTGTTTTTCCCTGTTAATCTGTCTTTGTCAGTTTAATTATCAGGCCAGCCAAAGAACCTAGAAGGGAAAAAAGGAATAGTTTTCTTCCCCTGCACTTTCTAACAAGTTGAAAGCTTTCTTATTCAGATCTGGTTATTCTGGATTTTTTGTTTGTGTGTGTGTATATATATATATATATATATATATATATATATATGATTTTATTTTTTATTTATTTGACAGAGATCACAAGTAGGCAGAGAGGCAGGCAGAGAGGGAGAGAGAGAGGAGGAAGCAGGCTCCCCGCTGAGCAGAGAGCCTGATGTGGGGCTCGATCCCAGGACCCTGAGGTCATGACCAGAGCCAAAGGGAGAGGCTTTAGCCCACTGAGCCACCCAGGCACCCCAGTTTTTACATTTTTAATAAAGATCCATGTGTGGATTTCTTCCCAGCATAGAATGCTTGTGTACTTTAAAGGCAGTCTGTGCAGGGAAAGGAAGACATGGAAAAAATCCAGTTTAAATTAGACAGAGGAAACAAAATAATAAATTATGAAAGGCAATGACAACCATTTTTCTTTTGACATATATTTCTAAAAGTATCTTATTTTTTGGTGAACATTTCCATTGATTTCTGAGTTCAAATCACAGAACTTTCTTTTAATATATCTTCTGCCTGGGATTTATAGCAAAGGTTCATACTGATTTCAAGCACCAATTATTGAAATACCATATGAACAGAATGCATATTTCAGCATATTGATTTGTGCCAGTAACCTCTGCTCTAGAAGTCCACTTCATTTATCTAAACAATGGATGCTGTCTGTAAAGAAATCTGGCAAGTACTGACTTTGCATAAGGCTGCTTAGTGAGCCTTTCTGTAATTTTCATTGTGGTGTATTACTTCACAAATGTGTTTGGCAACAGACTTTTTAAGGAGCTTTTTTTTTTAAATATTCATAATATTCTCTTGCAGATAGCAAAAGATAGTGGTCAGTAGGGTCAAGATATTATGTTTCAATCATTCCATTCTTTTACATAAAATATTTGATTTGGAACAAGTATTAGGCAAAAAGTTCTCTTTATTTCAACTATATTGTGTATACCAAATATAAAATATTTGAAAACAGGATTTGTGGGATTTTTCTGTGTTTTGTTTTTGTTTTTCTTTTTACCTGAAATATGAGTTTATGTAATGGAATAAAATCTTTGGAGTCAGTCATCCAGTAAACTTGAAAATCAGCTTCTTTCCTAGGTTTCTATTAGGTTTTGAAATAATAATCATACCTTGGGTTTTTTTTATGACTTCTTGGAATGTTGATTTTTCTACTTCCTGCTTCTGCTGATTCTTTCTTTTGGTGGGGTCCTTTACTCCTGTGGGTTTGTAGTTTTTATATTGTGATCTCATTCTCATTGAAAGGTTCTTTTTCATGGAAGTTTTATATACTATCAGCTAGTTGTAGCAGTCTACTTTCAGATGTTTTTGGAATTTGCTTCTAACTCATGAGATATGTTATTGGTCTTGAATTAGTCTAATATGTTTTTCTGGCTTCTAGAAAATTATACTTAATTCAACATTGCTGCATATTTGAACTGGAAAAGGATTTTCGTATCAGCTTAGTGGATCATATTGCTGGTAGTGATCCAAGAACATAGTTTCAGATTTGATAAAGCTCAAAATACATTAAAACATTCAGATACATTAAAAAAAAAAACAAAACTAAAGTCCAGTATGATAAGTTCGATGATGAAATATAAGTTAAAAACTGCTATTGGGCATTATTATAGATGACTATATCCACGGCAGAAACGGACCAGTACAAAAAATACTATTATGGGTGGAATAATCTTAACTTTATAAAAATACTGCTGAGATAATATAATGAGATGAGCTCAGTATATATATATATATATATATATATTTTCAACTCTGTATTAAAATCAGAAAGCAATATGACAATGATGCACATGTATCCTTGTTAGCTAGGAATATTGTAATGGAGTAAAGATGAATTTCAGAAACGATGTAACAACTGTGTATAAGTTTTAGTTAAACAAATTGTAGTCTCCTACTTTCTTGATAGATACTGATTTAAAAGGCCTTAATAATTTTGATACATATTGAATAATATAAAAAAATTTTCCAATGAGTCCAACAAATAACAAAATAGGGAAATTTCTATTACTTTAAAGGAAATACTTTAATACTAGAGTGATAAGGGACAGAAATATAATATCACTGAAAACCAATTTTGTGTCAGGCTGTGTGAGGCTGTTTCATGTTCATATTTAATACTCACAATCACCTCTCTACAGATCAGGAAACCAACTCAAAGTGAAGATTAGGAAACAGTGGTGTTGATTTTCAAACTAAGCTCCTTCTAAAACCTCAAATCTCTGTTCTCTCCTTAATATAATCTCTCCTAATATATTGTTTTTACATTTTAATACAGCATTTACTAAGGACTGGAGGGAAATTGTTCTTTTGTTTTCTTTTAAAGATTTATTTACTTGGGGCACCTGGGTGGCTCAGTGGGTTAAGCCTCTGCCTTCTGCTCAGGTCATGATCCCAGGGTCCTGGGATCATGCTTCCCCCTCTCTCTCTGCCCGCCTCTCTGCCTACTTGTGATCTCTGTCTGTCAAATGGATAAATAAAATCTTAAAAAAAAATTTAAAAATAAAGATTTATTTACTTATTTGAGAGATAGAGAGAGAGCACAAGTAGGAGAGGGAGAGGGAAAAAATCTCAAGCAGACTCCTTACTGAGCTCACAACCTGATGCAGGGCTTAATCTCACAAACCTAAGATCAGAACCCGAGATGAACGCAAGAGTCAGATGCTAACTTACTGTGTCCACCCAGGCACCTCTATTTTGCTTTCTATTCTTAATTGAAATGAATCCCCAAATTATATTTTATTATAATGTTCTAGGACTCTGAGCAAACAAGCAACACAGTTATGAATCTCAATAAGAACACATTTGTAAATATAACACATACCTTTTAGAATCATAAATGGTTGGAAAATCATATATGGTTGGAAAAATTGTTTGTCATATTTGGCAATTTTCTTAAATGCCTCCTTATACATAGTAAATTGTTTGTTTTAGATTTGGCTGGTTCAGTTGCATGTAGTCCTCAGCTAATCCAAATTTTTAAGAAAGAGATACTCAATCTGCACATATAATCAAATTCTTATGAATGTTAAATAACAAAAAATAGAAACATAAGAAGCATTGGTAATGATTCAATCAGTACACTTATACAGTAAATTCTCCACATTTTTCTTTTCTCTTCTGCCATTACCCTAGTGGTTTTGGTTCAAATATTTACAGCCCCATCTCTAAGTGACTTAACATAAAGATGGTTTGCTACTCTGTGCTGTATCAATAAAAATTAAACATCTTTCTGATTGCTCCAATATATTTTCACTTTAAATTTCTATACTGTAAATTATTCTATATATCTAACGCAAATTTTGCAAGACAAATATTATAGGAGGGGAAACAGTGTCCTCTTATCATAAATATAATAATACAATTCCAAGAAAAACTTACTGAGTAGTTCTTGCCAGAAACTGGACTGAATTTACATGTGATATGTAATTTATTCCTTGCAACAGTTCTGTGAAAGAGATATTATGACTCCTCAATTTTACAGAAGAACAATGAAGAAATGGAGCTTTAACAAAGTTAAGTAACTTAAAATTAAAAAAAAATAATTAAATTAGTAAAATGTATATAAAATAAGAGGGAAGAAGTAGTGATACTAGAATTTGACTCAGGTTTTTTGACACCTGAAGTCATGTTCCAAATAACTATGGCATACCAATTTTCAAATTTTGTTTTTGCTGTAGGAAACTTAGGATTAGGCAAAAATTTTCTTATATTCTACCACCCAGCAGTAACCATCCATATTTCAATAGATATATTTTCTGTGTATTTAATGTTTTTTTCCTTCTTTGTGTGTGTGTGTATATATCTATATATCTAATAGATCTGTGTATCTTCACAAAATGTGTACAAGTGTGTTTATAGAACCATTATTCATAATCATTCTAAAGTAAAATCAACATAAATACCAACAGTAGAATGGATAATAAGTCTTTGTATATTTGGATACTGGAATCCTATACAGCAATGAATATATATATATATATATATATATATATATATATATCATCATGGTTGATTCTCACAAACTTAGAGCAGAAACAGCCAGGCATCAAATCAGTCTATGACTCATTTATGAAAATTTCAGAAACTGACATATCAGTTTGTGGTATTTGAAGTCAAGTAAGGATGTCATAAACTAACATCACAGTGGTGAGAATGAAGAGATAGTAAAAATCAAACAAGAACATGAAGCTGTTCTTTCTTATATGTAGGTGCAAAAAGAGAAAGAGAAGGCTGACTTTGCAATTTTAAGTTGGAAGGTGACAGAAGTAACAAAAGTAGAGAAAACCAGGAGAAAGTCTGCTTATAGGGTAAGAATACTGACTTATGACTAGTTGACTTTGAGTTGGCATGTCTGAATGGAGAAATCCCCCAGAAAGATAAAAATAAAGATTAGGAAAAAAGTTTTGGTGAGAGCTGTATGTAATAAGATGTCTTTGTAAACAGTTGAAGCCATTGTAATAGATAAAAATGCTATAGAAATGGCTGCCAAATGAATCTGAGATCTTGGACAATTCTTATTTCTTGTTTGGGGAAGAACAAAGAGATGTAAAAAAAGGAACAAAGGATATTAGAAAATGTTAGACATGACAACTGGAGGAAGGAAGAGAAGGACAAGGAGGAGAGGCTGAAGAACAGCATGATGCATAGTTTATAGAAATGCTCACAAGCCAACTCTATGCTAAGTTTATCTAATTCATGCAAAAGCAGTATTTTCTGAAATAAGTACCATTATTCCCATTTATAGATGACAGGACTGAGATCCAAGGAAATTAAATAATTTTCTCAAGATTAGGCAGTTAGTGGCCAAGTATTAATTCAAATTTAACATTTCTAGTGCCAGGGATCAAGTTTTTAGTATTACAGTGGAACAGAAGCAGAAAAATACCTTTGCTTTGATATAAAGAAAAGAGTTATCAGGAAATTATATATTTAATCATTTAAAAAATCCTACATCAAGGCACATTAATCGAGAATTTACAATCATATATTTGTTAGTCATCAAACTGGCTTAAGACTTTCTCTGTAAGAATGAATGAAAGGTAATGGGGACATTTCAAAGTGAAGAAAAAAGAGTTTATATCAGATATTTTTTAAAGGTCGCTGGGCCTCAACTCTCTCCCCTCTTATCTCTTCCCCAGATTTGTACCTTAATCTTTTCCCATCCCCAAGGACACCTTCCTTAAGTATCTAGCTTTAGCAAAGTCTCTCTCATACCACAACATTCTCTTTCAATTCTGCTACTGGCTTTGTTCTCTCACAGACTTACTTTAATCTCATTTCTGGGAGTAGTATTAAAAATGAAAATATATCAAATTCTTCCTCTCCTCCTACTATTTTGGAATTGTGGAGAAGATATCTGTATGGAGGGAAACTTCCATTGGAATGAGTGAATATTGCAAGTAGTGGTGTTTGTTTGTTTGTTTAGTGAAAAGGTAGAACTTTGTAGAAAAGTGGAGTTTATTCACAATAGAACAGAGGATATGTCAAGAAACCACACCAAACTCTATGGGAAACATTGCCCTACATACTGAAACATTTGCCCTTGAGTGGAAATCGGGGAAATCAGAGATTCTCTGAATAAAGATAGAGTTTGCAGTAATGGGGAAGTATATATTAACTGTGGGCCACATGCTAGGGAAGTAGATAAGAGTAGACAGAGATTCCAGCTGGAATATTTAGATGTTAGTAACATTTCTGTAATTTGCACCAAGCAGCTAGCTTCTGTAACTCTAATATGGGGAAACTGAAGAAACAGACCCATGGACAAAGTCAGGAGTGCAAAACTCTAGGAATATATTTATTTGAAAACCATTAATTTCTGTGTTATAAAATTTCTTGTTACACAGAATCATAATTTTCTTAATATTATTTAATGTTCATGTTTTTAACCACATAGCATTCTTCTCCCATCTCCTCTATTCACAGTTTATATACTTTATTAAGTGTAACCCATAGCTTAGTGTCTATTTCAAGTTTTATGTTCTAAGGCTTCCACTTAAGAGACAGTAAGAGGGCTGAATTTGGCTGCCCCTACCCCAAATCAAAGCAATAGCGGTGGCTGGTCTTTTTTTTTTTTTTTTTTTTTTTTTTTTTGTAATGGCAATTTTTAGAGAATAATTTTAATATGCTTCAAAAACAGATATCTTCTTAGGTATGTGAAAATTCTCCTTGAAATCCTTTTTTAGCTATTCAATCTTCTCAATGTATTTTATTCCTTTAAATAGAATGCAATGGTAGATTTTACATTAGCACTCCATATTCCAAACATAAGTTATCCAAAGAATACATTTTTAATGCACAAGGGAAAACATAGCAAAATTAAATAGCAAATTCACTACTTTTTTATGACATACAGATAAAATTTGCAGAAAATATGCAGAGCTGTAGTGTTTACAATGGGTTAGCAAATTAAAAATAATCTCAAGAAAGAGAAAATCCAAAGGACAAACATCAATACAATTTTCAAAGGCTATGTAAAAATGATTTCAGTATTGGAAAAAAAATATGTGGAGACAATGGTGAGTATAGGAGAAAAATGCATATTTTAAAGCAAGTGTCTCCCCAGAGTCACAGGATAAAAATTTAATTTTGAACCAAACATGTTCAAGTCTTCCAGAGAGCATGTTTCTTTACAGCTCTATTTTGCCATAAGAAAGAAAAGCTTAACATTGCACAAACCCAAAGTATAACTTTGCTACAACATAGATACGGAATTTACAATTGTATTAATTGAAACAGAAGCAAATTGGCTCAGGCTAATGTTATAAACCATGCCCTAAAGCAAGAAGTTGCCTGTGAAATTTGTTTCATGTTTTATCTATCTACATATTTCCTTTGGGATTAAAGAAATTCTGATGATTTGTTTTTATTTTTACATTGTTTATTCAACTGGTGTTAGATACACATTGTTGCTTTGCCCATTGTTGCTTTGCCTGCAGTTTCTGTGGTGGTTGTTAACACTCAAGCAATCTGAGTCCATCACTGTAATCATTCTTCCTGAAGAAGCCATTGTGATTTTCCATGTTGCTCAGTTATAACCTGAAAAAAGGGGGGGGGGGGGTCAAATAAAGTAAATAGAACAATAGTAAACTGTAATTTTGTTGTGAATTTATTTTATCTCCTTTTCCTGAAATGTGTATTGCAAGAAAAAATAATATCATGATGTCATTTTTTTCCTATTGAATTAATCTGTGGGTTTTAGATTTTAAAAGGAATTGGGAAGAAATGGAGAGTGGTAGTTTTAAGAAATGGTTGGTACTGGAATAAGCCACATGAGGCATAAGTCAATTTTGTTTATTGAGTCACCTTGTACAGAATGTGCTGTTGAGTAGGTACTTGGTAAAGACTGAATTAAATCCCTCTCTCTAGCTAAGCCCCACAGAACTTGAGTTCTTACTCTTAATATTGGTATTCCTTGGACTCTCGCCTAAGCCTTACACTCTGCTACTGACACACACTCCAATCCCCATGCCTTTAGATACTATCTCTATGATCATGATTCCCAATATGTATCTCCAGACTTAATTTCTCATCTGAGCTACCAATTACTACATCCAACTCCCTATGTAACATTTGTAGTACATAGCTAAGAAATACTTAAGCCAAAAATGGCTAAAATAAAATCATCACAGCTGATACACACATCTAACTCAACCTATATTCTCCACCAGTCTTGTCCCTTGCAGTAAATATCAACATCCATTCAGTTACTAAAATTCTAACCAGCAACCATCCTTTATCTCTTTCTTTTACTCATGATCCACATCAGTAAATTCTGTTGATTTTACTTCTGAAATGTATCCTAGATCAACCTAGAGCTATCCAGTTTTTTAGCTTGCCAAATATACTTTAGTCTAAATCACCACAAGTTCTTTCCTGAGAAGTTTCAGAATTGATCTCTCAGTTTTTACTCCTGCCTCTGCTTTTCATTTTCCAGAGTACCCATAGACACATTTCAAACAAAATCGGATAATGTCATTATGGCTCAAAACTCTCCAGCAACTTTCCATTGCCCTTAGAATGTAATCTAACTCCTTAGCGATGGTCACCAGACAATGTGTGACATAGCTTCCCCACCTTTCTAATGTATCTTTTGCTAACCTTTCCTGCTCACTAGATTCCAGTTACAGTGGCCTTCTTTGTTGCTTGAATGTAAGTTCACATAGGGCCGGAGGTGTTCAGTCTCCCTTTACATAAACATTTTATCCTCTTATCTTGCGTGACTGTCTTGTTCTGAGTTATTAGGCCTGACTTTCCAAAATATTCCTCCTGTGAGCCACATCACTTATTTCATTTTCTTCATTTCACTAATTGTCTAAAATCACTTTTTTTTTTTTTTTTTTTGCTTTGCCTATTTGCTTATGCCCTCCCCCTCCCCACCCCTCCATGCTGCAAGAATGCAAGTGGAAACAGGTCTATATGGCCTATCCCCAGTGAGAACAGCACACAACACAAAGTGTGTGCATGTAGATCCTAAAAATACTTATTTAATAAATGTTAAAAATAATTATTGACTCTAGAATAAAGAAAAAAAAATAAAGTGTAAATTTTTCCATACTCTTTTAATTCCATTTTGTTATTTGCTTGATATTGTGCAACGGTAGATTCATTAAACTTATCATGTGGTTAAAACATTTTTTTTGTAGTGTAAAATATTTAAATAAGAGAACAAGGAATACCAGGATAGTTGCCTTTTTTTTTTTTCTTTTTTTTTCAATGGAAGTGCTTGATGTTATGTACAGTGACCAGGCAGGGATCTCAAAATCTAAGTGTAAAAATGGATAAAAAAGAAGGGACAAAAAAGTCAAAATCTACAGCCCTTTGTATTCTGGAGACATAACACATAACAGATGCTAGCTGAAACATTAGGAAAACCAAGAATACTTTATTCCCTGGGACTGTCAGGGGTGTGGGGTAGATTCCTTAGGTTTGGTAGTTTCAGTTTTAAAACCAGGGCAGGTTGGCCATCCTTGTTGAAAACAAGGACTTTTTTTCTTGCTGTTTATATTTTCCATATCTTCCCTGCTACTTGTTTCCTAGCTGCGTCTATAAGTAGAATTCCTTAGAAAACTGTAAGATAGTTCTATTGGTTTTGAAAACATACAAGAAAGGAGAACAGATGAGACTGTCCTATTCTTCAATAGAACTGGGAGGAAATCAAGTAGATGCTGCTGAGCATGAGTGGTGGCGACTTGAGAAAGGGAATAGGATGGGTGATGCAATCCTGGGAAGAAGGAGAAGAGGAGTATCAGAATTTTCATCCTTAACTAGCAGTTGAGTTCACTAACATTTTGTTCGAGGAGGTCATGGAGGACCATGACCACCAGTTGACCCATGAGATGGATTCAAGCAGTTGGGACTCCTTATACCCTCTCCAGTCCTTGGAATGCACTTTATGCCCACTCTTCCTATAGCCAGAGTTGATTCAAGAACAGAGCCTTGACAGAGTGATATATTGTTGAGATCATCTGGGCTATACATGTGGCTAAACCCTGTTAAACCTCTGTTTATACCTTTAAGTTCTGTCAGGCAGGTACAGAGATCTGCTCCTCCTGCAGCCACCCAAGAACAAGCCTCATATGTAATTTCACTTGCTAATTTGAAAACCTGCCACCTACTAGTCTGGGTGGTCTGCTTTTTTCTTCAGTCTCTCCGTGCCCTCTGTGTAAGTGGCCAGTTTCAGATTTTACCTGGAGAACTCCTGAGGTTGTGATCCAACACATTTATTGTGGTTATACTGATGTATTTGTATTTATTTGTTTTGTTGTGTACTTTTAATTTACTTAGATAGTTCCATGCATGATATTTCTCCTTTTTTTGTAGTAGTTTCTTTTTTTTTTCTTTTTCCCCCTCCTAATCAATGGGATAGTATATCTTTTTTTTTCTTTCTTTCTTTCTTTCTTTCTTTCTTTCTTTCTTTTTTTTTTTTTTTTCTTTTCTGGGTAGTTACCTTTAAGTTTTAATATTGATACCTCACTTAACAAAGCATACAGCTAGTAAATATTCTTGTCCTTCTTCCAAATAATATAAGAGCTTTAGAACACTTTAATCACAACTCCTCCAACCAACCTTTTGAATATGATGGAGGTCTAGTGTTTCAGCCACTGTTTAATTTGCCCCCAAATTGATTACTAATGTTATTATATTATCATATTTTATATATTATTAATATTACTATATGTCTTATATTACACAGTGATTTTTTGAGTTTACCTATATGAATCAGTGTCTTTACTTGCCATTCTTTCTTACATCTTTCTTTCTGAATTCAATTTACTTCTTCTTAAATTATATCTTTTAGATTTCCCTCAGTAAGTGATTTAGTTAGAAACTAATGATTTTTTTTGTCTGAAAACATCTCTTTTAACCTTCATTAGTAAATTAGTGTAAATAAATAAAATCTTTAGAAAAATTAGTCAGGTAAAGGCTGCTGTAATATTTATTTTCACTTAGCACTTTTGAGATACGATTCTTCCATTTTATGTTCTACAATTGCTGTAAACCTAATCTACTTCTGTTTAAATATCTATTTTATCTTTTAGCTACTTTTAAATTTGTGTTTATGTTTATTTGTGAGGTAGATTTAGTTGAATTTATCTTGAGATCCGTTTAGCTTCTTGAAGAGATAGGTAAATAAGTACGCCAACATAAACAGATTTATATAAATATACAGATACATATTACAAGTTATATATATTAATATGACAATTCTTGAACATTTTTCATGTATTACTCCTTTAAGAATACGTCTGCTCATTGTCTCTCTGGCTCCTATTAGACAAATGTTGGACCATCTCACCCATTTTTTTTTTTTTTTTTTTAATGTCTCATAAGCTCTTTCTTATCACTTTTTCCCCCCTCTTTTCCTCTGGTAATGTTATGGACAATTTATTCAGCTCTGATTTCCTGTTAATTATTTCTTAGCTATATTTAATATATCTGGTTACTAGTTTTAAAGCTTATATTGTTGCTTATAAAATTATAATTGGTACTCATTGAAAATGACCTTTTTTTGATAACATCTTGCTTATTTCATATATTTTCTCTCCATCTTTCATTTTTAATTATTTTAAGTAATTATTTTATAATCTATGTTTAGTAATCCCATTATCTGAATGTTTTATTTCTAATCTTGCTCTTTGATCTTTCTGTTGACTGTGATTCAAAATTTACTCATTTGTTTAATAATTATGGATTTGAACTCATGCTTAACTGGTTTTATATTCATAATCTCTAAATTCTTTGTTGAGAGTATGTCCTTCCAGAGAATTTTGGAGACTGCATAAGTTACTAACCCAGAAATAATTTTTTGATAAAGCCTCTCTGTGGAATGTCTCTGTTTTTATGAAAAGTTTAAATTCGGGTGCCTGGGTGGCTCAGTGGGTTAAGCCTCTCCCTTCGGCTCAGGTCATGATCTCAGGGTCCTGGGATCGAGTGCCGCATCGGGCTCTCTGCTCATCAGGGAGTCTGCTTCCCCCCTTCTCTCTGCCTGCCTCTCTGCTTACTTATAATCTCCATCTGTCAAATAAATAAATAAAATCTTAAAAAAAAAAAAAGTTTAAATTCAAACCCCATACCTGTTAAGAGAATTTCATTCAAGGCTTTTCAATCTCTTCTCCTTGAAATCCCAAGGCTCTTGATAGAGATTCATTACTGTCCTAGAGAACCAGAAGGTCAGTGATTCTATATTAGTCATTTCCACTTTTTTCCTCATTTTGATCACTGAAGATCCCCTTAATATACTTCTCTGAGTTGTATTTGCCTAATGTTTGACCTAATGTTTATCCTTTCCTTTTTTACACATACGCCCACTTATAAGACTATTCTGGATTTTGGCTCAGGAGCCATTTATGGAATATATGTCATGAAGCTTAGTCATACCAATTCCCTTTCATTCGTGCTTTCTTTCCCTGTTAACACTCATCTCTTGCCACTTCAGCTAAAGTCTCAGATTTGCTCATGACTGATACGAGAAATGAGGACTAGAGTGGTTATATAAAGAAAAGGAAATGCCAAAAGAAAGAAATCTGATAAAATTAGAAAAGAGGAGAAAGAATGACCACTTCTACATATATCTATATCTGTATGCATGTGCATGTGCTTTTCAGAGAAATGATACACACAGTATATATGTATTATAGATACACATATGTATTTCAGTGATATTGTTGGAACTCAAGAATTTCATTACTAAAATAATTTTCTATGCTGAGTGAGTACCTATTTGCATTTGTTTTCATAATTATTTCTATAATTGGTTCTACAAGTAAATGCAGAAATAGCTGCTTACTCCTACCACCTGCTTAGTGCAGATATACAGAGAAGGCAATAATACATATTTAATTTATTCTTCTTATTTTCCAACAAATAGTATAATCACAATATTGGAATGATATCCCACTTAGTATTCTGTTCTTGCATTCAAACACCCAAGTTCTTTCATAGAAAATAGATGCTCTTTATGAGAATTAAATGGTCAAATATAGAGAGGTAGATGGCTAATTGCAAACACTATTTGAATAAATTTGCATATGAAAGGACTTCAAAAAACTTATTTTAAGGAAAAAAAAATTTGTAGGTACATGTGCTATCTATAAATCATTTTATTTGAGATGACTCCTTTTCTATACTCATGCCAGCTTCTCTGGAATCAAAACAAAAGCTCCAAAGTTTTTGTTAAGATCTTTCTTGTCTCTCAATCAATTGGTTATCCAGTTAGTAAGTTACCTGTTTCATATGGAAGGATTTCCATATTTTGTAGATGGCAAGAAAAAAGAAAAATAAAAAATTTGGATCAATAAAGATGAATTAGCTGGATGAACATTTTAGAAATTCTAGATCATTAAAATATTTTGTGTTACTAGAACTAGAGGTTTTGATTTGTCTTATTCTTTGACAATACCAGTCACACAGAAGAGAATCTCCACTTAAATGTCTCTAGAACAGATGTTGATTAAAACATATACTGCTTCACGTTTCTTTCTAATGGGATTTTATTTGTTAACTTTTGATTGCCTTTTGAGTGATACAGTAGACCACCATGGGATCACTGCTCTCAGAATGCCATGGATCCCTGAAGTCCCTAGCTCAGCTATGTTTGCACTACCTCTGACACAGAAATGCATAGCAACAATAAGTTCAGGGGTGCTTAACACTGATATTTTTTTCAGTTTTCTTACATATTAGTGTCATCCTCAATAAATCAGTATGTAGAGTCCATAGGCAATTTTTTTTGCCCAAGTTCAAAGTAATATAGATGATTTTCAGATTTTGATAATTATACCTAAAACTCAATGATTTTGTTCATATTAATATTTATGAAGGTGCTTTTATGAGGATAACTGATTACTCTTGTTAAAATGTTTTGGGAATTTTAATCCTTGTTAAGGAAAGTGCCCACCAATGACCAGGTTGTAGACTCACACTATCAACATATATTAAATTAGTAGTATTACTTTGCTTTAAGAACTTCTGGAATTACACCCCCTCACACACAAGAGTTTTATTATTCTTTATTATGTGTTAGATGCATATTCTTTTTATGAGAATTATAAACGATTAGAATGAAGAAGACAAAATCAAAGAAGCTATGGGTTGAAATACCATATTCTAGATTTAGGTACAAAGACTAAAAAGTTCTCCCTCTCACCAAATTAAGAAACATGCTACTATTTTAAATATTCATATAAATCTTTAAATCTATTATTTAAAAATTTGTTATTCAAGAGTACTTTCTCTTTTTAATAAATTACATGTAAATAGTAAGAAGGTCTTTTAAAAATGGATGAAGAAATAGCTAATTTATAGTTATCTAAGGAAAAAAATGATATGAGTAATTGCACAAAATTGTTTAACATTTTGAAGCTTAAAATAATTGTGGGCCCAAAAGAAGAATGAAGATTAAGACACTGTAAGTGTGGAATGCACTTGCATACTTTATATAAGCAGTGTTTGCTCTGACATCCTTGACTTGGCCAGAAGTATAAAATTACAAAAGGCAATGATATCATCTCATTCTCCTTAAAAAGGTAGAATCTCTTTTCTAAGATGATGCTACTAATTTCAGGCTTGTTGCTGAGGTGACCATATTAATGGCTCAAGGCAAATCTGTCACTATTCCTCAAAACACTAATTTCAAACATATGCTGTGCTAATAGAGGGCCAGAAAGTATTATCACCTTTCCATACAAAATTCAAGCATGCAAAATAATGATTTTTTAAATTTTTAAAATATTTTTTAAAATCTAAAAATAAAATAAAATAAAATGTATTTCCATATGATACAAAAAACATCTTGAAGAACTTGCTTAAGTAGCCATTAATCAATAGAGGAAATTTTCTTTAATTTGATTCTTTATTTTTTCATGAAACTAAAGGTTTCATTCATAATAGATATTACTATTCCTTTAAAATTCAACTTATTACCAAAAACTGATTCAATACAACAACACTTTTCTCTTAAAGGATGGCAGATGGACATAAGAAAAATCTATGCAACATATTATCTCTGTATTAAATACATTGTTCTCTTTAGCATCATCTTCTGGACATCTCCCATGACAAAGGCATATCAGGAAGTCTTCTGGGTAGGCAAAAATGAACAGGGTCAAGACATAAATGCCCAGAGAGAATCTGTTGAGTATTATAGCACTCAAGTATTATAGTATGTTGGGAACATCTAGAAAAAGAGGAGTAATTCCTTCACTTGATGTCAAGCAAACTTCATTGAGAAGTAGTTAGTTGAGGTAGCCCTAAAGAATGGGTAGAAAAAATAAGAAAATGAAGAAAAAGGGGTGGACCAAAATATTGCTTAAAAAGAAAAAAAAAATGTTTAAGATATGACTTGAGTATAGGACACGGAAAAATAGTGGGAGATAGACTTGAAAGGTAGAATGAGGACTCACTAGATAATTATGAGAGAGGGTCTTCAAAAGGTAGAACAGGAGCGGTTGACTGAAGTAATTGAACATTATGCTAAATACCTCAGTTTTTTTGTACAAAAAATAGAGTGAACTTTTTTTTTTTAAATCTTAGCAAGGTGATTTATATGTCATCATGAGGGCTGTGTATTAGGATAAGATTTCATGATTGTGTTCATGCCCTGACAAAAGCCATATTATACAGGATTCTTTGTACTTTGAAACTTGAACATCAAAATAAAATATGGTTACAAAATATACATTTCCCAGTTTGCATATACCAAAGATTTTCAAAAACAACCAGTTACCTAATTTGGATCTAAAATGGTGGGGATGAAACACTTTCATATGAAATAACTAAATGATTGAAATCAAATTATGTATTTTTATTGCTTATTTAATTTTACCTCTATAGATAACTTCATGATTTGTGTTTGAAGACAATTTGAAACTCTTTGGTAGGTTTTATGGTTGCAATATCAAAATATATTTTTGTTGTTTCAGATGATGGTGCCTGCCAATTAACTGAACAACTGTGGTAAGTTGGTTTTTTCCTTCTCAAATCTGCACAGAGTGTTTTTCTTTCTGTTATTCAAAAGGATTTATGTTGCCTATAAACCTGCACAACCATTAACACTGAAAGTCAAGCATGCCCTGAAGTAGGCTCTATTTTTTTTTCCCCCAGGGACATAACCTTTCCCTTTTATCTCTGAACTGAGCCAAGAATGGAAATCAGAAAGTGTCCTGTACATGTACATCCAGAGTGTGGATGTACACACTGTGGACACTATTATCCTAATGTTTTCCATTAAATGTGCACCATTTATTTGCCCCCAGGGATGACCCTGAGAAAATACCCAAATGTTCACACCACCAAAGGCAGAAAATGTCTTTTAAAGAAATATTTTTAACGAATTTAAATTTATATAGAAGTTTGGTAAGAAAAGGCAGATGTTTCTTTCTTTTCTCCTCTTATTTCATAGAGGTGTTAATGATCATGACCATGATATACACACAGGCTGACTTTCGTGTGTCCAGTTTCATAGCTGATTAAATCTAACTTTGCATTAGTTGAGTCATCATACTGGACAGCAGAAATCAAATGGCAGTTTTCTATCTTTGCTATGAACATGCTTGTGGCTGCTTTCATGGACTCTATGTGGGGAAATGAAATGTGGTATTAAATGTTTTGAAAAATAATAGTGATAGTAATAATGGCATATATGTGGCAATGGTGTGCCCTCAAAAGGAAGGAAGAAAGAAAAAGTTGAAAGAGATTTTCTCTGGCAATTTGTTTGATATTTTAGGCTGTTTTATTTCTTCTTTTTCAATTAAAAGTGAAAATTTGGTTTTTAACTAGATTATCTCAATGGAGGTTTTTTTTTTTTTTCCCCACGTATGCTTCACATATTCAAACTCTCAAAATCTCTCAATCATTTAGAAAACGAGCATCTTATTGTTAGTTACTGTGTAAGCAGTTATGAGGAATATCATATAGGGTTTATATTGATAGTGAAATGCCCAACACTTACTGGCATAAATAATTACTTTTTTCTTTATTATTCTTATGAGAAGTGAAATCAGAAAAATGATTTATATGCCTTGCATATTGCCTTGGATTTTTGTGATTGATTATTCATTGAAACCTAAAATAAGTGGGAGTAGTTTCTATCAATCTCATTCATCTCTTGAGAAGTTGGTGTCCTTTTACATCTATCTTTGGAAAGCAAACAAGATGTTCCTGCGCTTTTACAATACTTGGGAACTGATATTTTCATGGACTATATTCTCATTGTCAGATTTATGAGGAGAGGACATTGTATTATTATCCATTTTATTCCTTGAGAATTTAACAGTTTAGAGTAGATAGAGATAACATATCATTACTTTCCCTCTTATCCAACTGCAATAAAGAAACAGTTCTTAAAAAGTGTATTTGTTTAGTGCCCTGCCTCTATGCATGGACTAGGCTGCTTGGAAAAATAAGAGATGTGCAGAGATAGAAGTAGTTAGAGGAGAATAACACAAAGCTTGGCGGTATGTGGAAAGTTTATCAAGAGTTTGGATAAGGAAGAGGAATAGACTACTTAGATGTGAGTTAAGGAAGGACAAATGTTTCAGGAAAAAAAAACAAACAAACAACTGCGAGTCTTACTGTATATTATATGAGTGCTTCTCAGACTTTAATATGCTCATGAATCCACTAAGCTATCTTGTTAAAATGCAGGCTCTAATTTAGGAGGTCAAGAGTCTGCATTTCTGCCAGCTCCCAGGTGATGTCAAAGCTGCAAGTTCAATGGCCATACTATGAATAGCAAAATATTATATAAATGACTTGTTCACGTCAAAGAATTTCAAGTAATACATTTTTTCCCAAGCATTTGACTTGAATTTGATTTTTAGTGTTTTTACTTCACTGTGAAAAGATCAATCTTAAGATTAGAGAAAAAAATGTCATGTTTTAGTTAAGCCACATACAGAAGACAAAATGAAAACAAAACAACAAAAAAACTGGGTCTTGCTAGCTCCCAAGGTCTGTATTCCCCTCATTAATTGATTATAAGGGTAAACTGTGAGGATCAGAAAAAGCCTATCTGTTTGAATCAAGTAATTTTCA
The DNA here is from genome assembly GCF_963455335.1 of Martes martes. Taxonomy (NCBI): domain Eukaryota; kingdom Metazoa; phylum Chordata; class Mammalia; order Carnivora; family Mustelidae; genus Martes; species Martes martes. Next base: position 37,840,652 of record NC_137900.1, on the reverse strand, counting down.
ATTGTACAAGATGTAAGATTTTACAGAAAGTAATTGTGTTTTTTTTAATATTACAATCTATGCAAAGGCAATCATATCATCACCTTGTAATGGTAAAAATATAAAAAGCAATAGTAGTCATGGGGATTAGAAAGTCATGTAAGGAAAACGGAAGGGTTTTCTAGAAAATGGATTCCCCAAGAGCCTGTAGAATGCTATGGAGTAGAAGTTCTAAAATCAATCTGAAGTTTTCCACTCAAACCTTTCCTCTAAATGAATGTTTCTTCACCCAAACTGCATGTAAGAATCACCTGGGTATTAAAAATAAATAAATAAATAATTATACCAGGGGTCCACCCAGAACAATTAACTCAGTATCTCTGGGTGGAGCCTAGCATGATGCTCTAGCTTCCTGGTGAGCCCTTGGGCAACTGGAGTTGAGAGTCAGTGCCATATATTAGGGCCTGAAATTTACATTTGTCACAGGTTCCCAAGTGATATTGATATTACTGCTCCACGGATCACAACTTTAGATACTAAGGGCCTACCAGCTCCCACACATTTTTCCACATGTTTCAGAGGGTCAGTATTACTTGGGAATAGTTCTCTTTTTCAAAGGATGAGGAGAATGGAAGGGAATAGCAGAAAGGAGAAAAGGGAGATCCAAATGGCACATGGTGTGGACCTGGGTAGAGTATTCAGCTCCCCACATGATTGAATTTGAAGGGCAATGGAAAAATTCCTGCATTCCAAAATATCTCGTCTCATGAAATAAGTGGTGCCTGCATTTGCACTATTATAATTCATTTGATTTTAGTGCTTTTCAAACCTGACTGTGCAAGCATTATTCTGTGAAACAACTATTACAAATATAGAGGATCAAGAAAGAGGGTTAGAGTTGGCAGGAATCTGAATTTTAATAATCATCCCATACGATGAGAATGGAGCTTAGAAATTAACATTGTTTAAATGTCCATACTACCCAAAGCAATCTACAAATTCACTACCATTCCTATTAAAATGCCAATAGCATTTTTTTTGTGTGAACTTGAATAAATAATTCTAAATTTTTTATAGAGCCACAAAAGATCCCAAATGGTTAAAGCAATCTTGAGAAAGAACAAAAGAGCTGGTGATATCACTACTCCAGGTTTCAAAATATACTACAAAGTAATCAAAGCGGTATAGTATGGTACTGGCACAAAAAAAGGCACATAGATCAATAGAACAGAATAGAGAGGCCAGAAATAAACCCACACTCACATGGTCAATCAATCTATGACAAAGGAGGCAAAAATATGCAATGGGAAAATGAGCATCTCTTCAACAAATGGTGTTGGGAAAACTGGACAGCTACATGCAATAGAATGAACTTTCTTATACCATACACAAAATTAAACTCAAAATGGATTAAAGACTAAATATGATACCTGAAGCTAAAAATCATAGAAGAGATCATAAGCATTAACTTCTCTGATGCCAGCCTTAGAAAATTTTTTCTAGACATGTCTCCTAAGGCAAAGGAAACAAAAGCAAAAATAGACTATTGAGACAACATCAAAATGGAAAGCTTTTGTACAATGCAGGAAACTATCAACAAAGCAAAAGGCAACCTACTGAATGGGGGAAGATATTTGCAGATGAAATACCCAATAAGGGGTTAACACCCAAGATATATAAGGAACCAATACAACTCAACACCAAAATGTAAATAAATAAATAAAAATGATTTGAATAAAAAATGGACAGAACCTATGAACATTTTTTTTTTCAAAGAAGGCACACAGATGGCCAACAGACATGAAAAAATGCTCAACATAACTAATCATCAGGGAAATGCAAATCAAAATTACAATAAGATATCACCTCATACTTGTGACATGGCTAAAATCAAAAAGACAAAAAATAACAAATGTTGGTGAAGATGTGGAGGAAAAGGAGCTCTTGTGTTCTGCTGGTGGGAATGTAAATTGGTGCAGCCATTGTGGAAAACAGTATGGAGGTTCCTCAAAACATTGAAAACAAAAATACCCATAATCTAATAATTTCACTACTGAATATTAACCCAAATGACACAAATACACTAATTTGAAGATATGTGTGTGTGTGTGTGTGTGTGTATAATTTCCCTATATTTATTGCAGAAGTATTTACAATAGTCAAGATACCCATACAAAAATACCCATACCCATACAAAATACCCATGGGTACAAAAATACCCATAATCTAATAATTTCACTACTGTGTGTGTGTGTGTGTGTGTATATATATATACACACACACACACATATATATATATATATATATATATATATATTTATCACAGAAGTATTTACAATAGTCAAGATATTGAAGCAACCTGTGTCCACTGATAGAGATAAGGAAGATGTGGTGTATGTGTGTATATTATAATAGCATTGTATGGTGACAAATGGTAGCTACAGTTTTGTTGAGCATAGCATAACTATAAAGAAGATGAATCCATATGTTGTATACCTAAAACTAATGTAAAATTATGTGTTAGCTATACTCGTATAAAAATACATAAAGAAAAGAATGGAGTTTAAAAGCCATTGTTTTAGACTACACACTACCTTTTTCCTGCCTTCTTTTAATATATATATCCCTCTTCTTTAAAATAACATTTTATATATACTATTCCATATATTAATAGGGATCAATATAACCGCAAAATAATAATATTAGTTAAGTTATATGGTGCTTACCGTTTTGTCAGGCACTGTTCTCTAAAATAATCCTAGATAATATGCACTATTGCTATCCTCATTACATATAAGAAAAATGGGAAACAGAAATATTAAATTGCCTAAACTCACATAGCTAGTAAGTGGTAGAATAGGATTCAAACTAAGATTTTAAATCTTTTTTAATAATGCATCTTTCTGAAATATTTGGCTCTTGAACCCACACTTGAGTCAACTACCAACCGTCAAGTGCCCACATATTCGACAAATGTTTCTGGAGCAGCTTCTATACACTGAGTGCTAAGAATGGAGCAGTAAGCACAATGAAATGTATACTTTTATGGAGATTACTTTCTTATGGGAGATGCAGGTTTTTGTTTTTACAAAGCCAGAATTTTTTAAAAGAGCTTAAAATTCATGGCAAGAAGACATGAGCTTCAAATATAATCATTCCATTTGCTTTCTGAGTGACCTTAGCAAATCTCTTTACCTCTTTAAGTAATCCAATGAAGTAATATGAAGGGATATCTAAATGAATTATTTTCATTACTTACATAATCATTGACTATAATGAAAAATGTTTTGTGTGTATGTTTGGCTTAAAAATTATCTTAGATGAGAAAGATTGATTTCCCTATGGCAATAGATAGCGTGATGAAAGCACTGGTTATCAGGAAGGTATTGGGGGCAATATTAATGGTGTTGGCATTGGCATTGGTGTTAGTAGTGGTGATGATTGTCATAATGGTGGCGATGGCTGGCGTGATGCAATTGATGGTAAAATTACCATTCATTATCCACTTACTATAACTCAGGTGTTATGCTGATTTTTTATGTTTACTATTTTATTTAATCCATTTTACAATCCTATGAAGTAGTACAATTATTGTCTGTAATATAGAGCTGGAAAACAAAAAGGCTATAAAATTTAAACATCTCATCCAAGTCACATAGCTAAATAAGTAATGGAGACTTGTATCAATTGTCTGTTGTTGTTTAATAAACTTCCCTAAATCTCAGTAGTGTAAAATAACCATCTGATATTCCTGATTAATCCGTGAGTTTACTAAGAAGTTATTCTGCTCTACCTGATGTTGGCTGGGGTTACATTTGAGGAAATTTATTAAAGAAGATTCAATACTGAGTGGATGTTGAGGCTCAAAGCTTAAGAAATTGGAGGTTTTGAAAGGATCTCTCTATAGCCTGATTACCAAATACAGACAAGGCATAGTTGCCAACGTTCTGAATATTGACACATTGGATTTCTATTCTTGCTCTAATGTAAGGTTCCATTTTCATAAGTACACATCTGTATGCAAGTGAGCCACAGGAGGGTCAGCAATGCTATTGTGTCTACCTAGATTACCAAATTGGGTCTTCACTGAATCTTCAATATTGACCTCAAAAGCATGCAGATAGGGTATGAAAGATTCAGAAGGCAAAAGGCTCCTGCTGTTACCAATGAACCATCTAAAATGTAGGGATACCTCTTAATGTGAGTTTTTGAATAACTTTGGATTTTTGAACAGCCTTGTGTCTCAGTGGGCCTGTTAAGCGGAGTTAGTTACAAAACAAATACCATGCTTATCCATAACTTTATCATTGTGGTTTTCAGTTTTGCCAGCCTTTACCATATGACCCTCACTTAGGCCAAGGAATATCTTGATTATCCAATAAGACCATGGTAGTATAGAGTTTTGCCTCCCTGCTTTTCAGACTCTTTCTTTTTCTTTTTCTTTTTTAAGTCTTTTTTTTTTTTTTTTTTTTTTTTTTTTTTCCTCTAGGAGCTCCACAGAGAACATCTGTCTCTAGGACTATAAATTTGGTACTTTTTTACCACCTCTAAATTTCCTCTCTTGCTTAAGAGTAGTAAAGATCAACAGCTTACTCCCATCATTTTGGGTATAACAACGTGGAAAATTGAGTGAACTCAATATGATCCCCCCTCAAGAATTTTCCCTGTGAACCAAAGTCTTCTTTAGATTTTGAAATAACTTCCAAATAAGAAGTCAGAAAAGAACAAAAGTGTGTGTGAGAAAACATGTGTTTTGCTTTTTGTTTTTCTTTGGTACAAAATGGAAGTGTAGTTCCCGCTGTCATGACAGGAAGCAGGATCCATTTCTCATGTTCTTTCAGGTAGTTTTGTTTAATTATTTTAAATTTTAAAAGCAATTTTATTTATTTAAGAATAAAGTAGTAGTAGTAAAAGGCTAACAAAAACTTTCATTTAGATAAAAGAGATTAACAGACCATTTTAAACATGCAAAGTGACTTAATATTTTTCAATTTCATTATTTTACTAAATTAGTTAATCCAAGGTTACACAGCATGCAGAGTTTAGGTATGAATTGGGTCTCAAGGCTCCCAGCAGAAGTCCCAAAAGTTCATTTTCACTTTTGTTTCCCTTGCCTTTGGAGATGTGTTTTGAAAGAAGTTGCTGTGGCTAATGTCAAAGAGGTCACTGCCTACATTTTTCTCTAGGATTTTGATAGATTCCTGTCTCACATTGAGGTCTTTCATCCATTTTGAGTTTATCTTTGTGTATGGTGTAAGAAATGGTTGAGTTTCATTCTTCTGTATATAGCTTTCCAATTTTCCCAGCGCCATTTATTGAAGAAACTGCCTTTTTCCTATTGGATATTTTTTCTTGCTTTGTCGAAGATTATTTGACTATAGAGTTGAGGGTCCATATCTGGCAAGGGAAACAAAAGCAAAAATGAACTTTGGGGACTTCATCAAGATAAAAAGCTCTGCACAGCAAAGGGGAGTTCTGTTTTAATAGTCAATAAAAACTGAATCCATATTGCTGGAAGAGAAAATGAAAGAGAATTAATGCCCCAATATATCAAATAGGGATTTCTAAGTTGCACCAACAAAATAATTGGGAGCATGTACAAATGAGGATTCACATGTACAAAATTCAAATTTTGTGTATGCAAATGAGATAATTATGCAATCAAATAAGTGCCTTTGATTAAAATCATTGTATATGCAAATTCGTCACTTGCCGAAGCAGTCATATTTTGGCATGTGCATGCATGATTACTGGTTTCTAATTTAAGGTAATTTTATGGCAGAAATAGTCTTACCTATTGGATCTCATGTTTAACATATTAGCCAAATAATATTTTCTTCAATTTTAAAATTTTCGGTAATCATATTACCACATTTTAAAGATGAAATGTCTTCTTGTAACAATAATATTTTAACATTTCTGAACACTGGATGGATTTAAAAATCACTTAGTTATTTAATGTAGTCTCTTATTTGTCCTTAAATTACCCCTTCACTTAATGGTATATCTGACAATAAAGAACATCTTATTATCAAGATATTTTGACAAATATCATCTTGCAATCAATACGATCTTATTATAAGCCTCATCTTATTATCAAAAAGAATAACAACACACATTTACATTGGCCTATTATATTTTAGGCACCTATCCTTCACAACCAGCCTGTAAGGCAGATTGGCTGTATTTTACAGATTAGGAGGCTGAGACATAGATGACTTTCCTGGGTCACACAATAACTGCATAGCAAAGCTAGGAAACTCAGTGCTTGATAAGACTATGGCTGTGATCCTCCATAGATGTAATGCTGACTCTGCTTCTTGAGTCACTCCTTTAAGGCAGCTGTGTTGGTCTGGGAAGCTGTAATGAGACCTACAGAAATTAGCTCCTCTCTTGCTTCTCTCCTTTACCCATTCTCTTGTACATGTGCAAGTTCAAAACCTTTCCTCTTTTCTTTGCCTTCGTGCTTATGTTTTATCTGTCCTCTGAAGACTCTGGAATAGCATAAAACTGGTTAGGGAGCCTGGGGAAACTTGGTAGAGAATCTTCCCTTGACTGATACTGGGCTAGTATTTCAGGAATTTATTCTTCTATGTCTCTTGGTAACTATATTAAAAGCAAAAATCTGGGGCGCCTGGGTGCCTCAGTGGGTTTAGCCTCTGCCTTCGGCTCGGGTCATGATCTCAGGGTCCTGGGATCAAGCCCCTCATCAGGCTCTCTGCTCAGCAGGGAGCCTCCTTCCCCTTGTCTCTCTGCCTGCCTCTCTGCCTGCTTGTGCTTTCTCTCTCTGTGTCAAAAAAAAAAAAAAAAAAAATCTTTAAAAGCAAAAATCTGAGCATCTGGATACCTGGGTGGCTCAGTCTATTAAATGTCTTGCCTTCGGCTCAGGTCATGATCCCAGGAGTCCCAGGGTGAAACCTGCATCATGCTCCCTACTCAGTGGGGAGCCTGCTTCTTCCTCTGTTCCTCACCCCACTCTTTTGTTCTCTCTCACTATTTCTCTCAAATAGATTAAAATCTAAACAACAACAACAGCAAAACCCCACTAAATATGTGTATTCTAATTCTGCTTGATCTTTGTTCAGAATGCCCAAATACATCCTTAATCTTACTCAGAATGAAGATCAAATTCTTATCATGTCTTTCAAGGTTAGCCATGACCTGGCCTCTTCTCTCACCTGTCCCTTACCTCCTTTTCCCTCTGCCGCTTGGTTCAGACCAATCCTGTTCCCTGTTCTTTCTGGAATCTGCTAAGCAGTTGCAGGCCTGCCTGAGGTCTTTTGAGCTTGCTTTCTTTGCCCAGAATACTTTTCCAACACTACAACTCTGTGGCTTCCCCTTGGGACCATAGAGTCTCTGCTCAAACATGATCTTATCACAGTGCTCATTTGCCCACTTACCCATCTCTGCTTCTTTTACCCCACTTAATGTATCTTCTTTTGCCTCCAGGGCGCTTACTCACCATACCTATCATAAATGTGTTTATTCATCCAGCTTTTCCTACTGTAATCTACAGAAGCTATAAGAAGGCAATGACTTTGAACAAGATGTTTCCTGCTGTACCCCCCACTTCTGCACAGGGTAAATGCTCAGTAACTAACTAGCAAGAGTGAATTAACAATCCAATGAAGGATACAAACAAGTAAATGAATATTCTAGAATTCCTATCAGGATTCCCTACTTAGCTGTCATTAGAATGATTACATGTTGGTACAACAGAAAATTATTTCTTTACAACATTAATACCCATAAAGATATATTTATGAGTTTGTCAATTGTTACTAAATGTCTTTTACATGAAACAAAAAACAGGTGGAACTAAAAGTTATTACAATTAAAGAAAAATTATTGGAAACTATACTTAGAGTTTCATTATTTTAGGGAACTCAATAAAAGCAATTGTTAACCATTATAAAAACTATGTATCATCCCTATTTTGCTTGTTTTCCATATACTATATAATTTAATTCTCATGAAACTTGTAATGGAAGTACTATTAAATCCATTTCATAAGTGAGAAAACAAAGGCACAAAATGCTGAAGTTACTTGCCTAAAGTCAGAAAATCCTATGGAATCACATTATAAACTTTATAAAGTATATACATATATATGTATATATATATATATAAAATATATTTTACAGTTTGATTTATTGTTCAATACTAACTCTCCCTAATGATCGTGATTAAGGTTCCTACTTTGAAATATTTTTTACACAAGAATGGCAATGTTATTGCATCCCTTTATACTCATTATCTCAGAAAGCATGTTTTTAATTTATTCTTTCTGAGTGTCTCAGAAATTATCTTGGAGAAATGAACAAATGCATTAGTACACACATGCTACACACTTTCTTGGACTAATACGTATAATTACAGGAATAAAAACATTTCATTTTCTTTTCTTACAGCAGTTTTAGCCTGTCATATTTAAGCCTTTCCTGTTAGAGTGCGTTTTTTGAATCATGTCTCTTCATAAACTCATAAATTAAAACAAGCCTGTGATTGAAGACTGGTTTTGTAATGAAGCTCTGAAATAACTTATTATCGCTTTTATTACCTGATTGATATTTAAAACTAAAATAGCTATACATTCTAGTTTATTTGAACAGTCCCAATTCATGTCTGTTTCCCAGCATTATTATTAATGTATATAGATAATTATTAATAATATCATATACTTTCATTTTCAAAATCATCTCAAAGTTGTCCAGCATGAACAATAAATTTTATGTTCACCTATTCAAAGCAGATATGCAATATTTATGGAGTTTTTACCCAGGGGGTAAAAGGAGAAAAGATGAACTTTCCTCAATAATTTTATTTTAATTTTAAAAGAAATTATTAGTTAAAGTCTAGAGAAAATAAAAATACATGATCACCGAAATGAGACACATTAGGCCTGAACTATTCTTCCATTTGCTTAGTAGAAATTTTTCTCAACAAATCTGATAATCCATCTTGAATTATTTAAAGAATCAATCTTTGTTTGAAAGGGTAAAACATTGACTTTATTATTCTAGGCCTCTATTAGATTTCATATAAACACGTTTTAAAAGCATTAGAGAAGTGGTGGCTGAAATATTATGTTCCATTTACTTTTCCACCAAACTCATTCAAATGTAAGCCTTGTCTTTGGCCATGCTGGCTAGTATGAAGAAAAGAACAAATTCCCAGTCATGCTCTGCACCCGCATTCACACCCAAAGTCTTCTGTGCTTCCTGGAGTTCAATAAGCACACAGCCAGAACGTCTTCTGTAATTTCTGTTTAATTCTATTGAGACACAAATTCCTGGAAGCCCCAACTTGTAGACTTTATATGAAGAGGTTTTTCCTCTCTTCTTTAGATAAAAGATATCTCTATGTTGGGGCTCGGTGCCCGAGATATTTTCTGAATATTACTTATAATATTCCAAAGAGCCAACTGTCCACCAAGCTTCAGACCTAAAACCTATTTCTACCTTTGTGTTTTTGTCTTGTTTTATTTTGTTTTGTTTTTGCATTCAGTGGGCCTAATTAAGAAATCAACACAGAAATGTTAATCACATTTGTGTGATTTTTTTGCATATAAAATTTCAATTTTTAGAAAATTGAGCAAGATTTAATTTTTTCTGATGTCTTCTTATTTCAAATGCATTTTATTCCAGCTCCTTCCCCTTTCTTCCCCCAGATTCTTACTATAACCACTGCTATAAAATGTTTGTCTTCAGAGTAGTTGACTGCTTTTTTCAGAGGAGTGAATTCTCTCAAAGAATCTCACCACCACCTTCTGTGAAGCTGCCAATAAGGCTGTTGTAACCACCATTCTTTTTCCCCACACATATCCTTACTCCTCAGTCTGTTTTATTTGCCAGGGTCTCTCTTCAAAAATGTATTGCTAGATCTGAGAGGGAGATTTGGAGATGTTGCCTGAGTGGCACACTTCTTCAATTCAAAGTGAAGCAGATTAGCAGGTCAACAACCCTAGTTGATAAATCTCCATGTGGTGCTTGAGCCTCGAAGTTGCTTGTGAGAGGCTCACAGACTTCATAGCAGTCACTTAGACAGGATGAGGGAAATCTGGAAGCTTCCTGGCATAGCAAATGTATGTTGGAAGTTACCCTTGTAGCTCGATTTACAAACTAGGGTCCCTGTAAGTCAATTTCATCTAAGTTCAGGGTAGACAAGCACTTACTTCTTTTTTTAGCTGGACTCTAAAGTCTTTCCTAAAATAAGTTTTTTCTTATAACACAAAGAAGTCCACATTTGTTTTCTGAAATCTCTTCAGATAGCTGTCCTAGAAGTTCCTGAATAAATATGGAATTAAAACCACAGTAGGTGGTTTTAATTGTTTTATGAGACAGCATATTTTAAAAGAGCATAGGATTGGAAATATGGGTTCAGATTGTACCTCTGCTGTTTACTTTCTGTGTATATCTGGACGATTCTCTTTAATTACGGGTTGTGTCTTCAAATGGGAAATGGAAATCAGAAGTGACATTCACTCCAAAATTGTCTAGATTAAATGGCTTAAAGTAGATAAAAGGCACAGAAAGTTGCCGATTTAATGACTTCTCTGTCATTCAGTGTACTGAGAAAAATTGTTCTCCTTACCCATATCCATATTCACTTTCCTGAAGTTTTGACAAGTCTGGAGGTACATACACACAACACATGCATACACACGCATAGAACTATGCTACAGAGTAGCTAGTTGTCCTGTGGGTTAAACATGAGCTCACTGAAAGAACCAGTAACTTTACTTCATGCGCTTTTCTGAAAATATGTGTGAAAGGGTTGGTTTGTTGTGATTACTGACCTGGGTTAGGCTTAAAGCAAAGGCAGAATCCACAACTATTTTGAGCTACTTGTATGCAATTGTCTAGAACTTCACTTTTCTCTTGTTTATCTCACTTTCCTCTCGTTTATCTTATTCTCCGGGATTAAGTCTGAAGGCTGTTGATCAAAGAGAGAGGCGGGGGTGGGGGGAGGGTGGGGGGGGAGGAGGAGGTTGGGGATCTATATCCTCAGGGAAAAATTGTGGAGAATAAATGCTTGTCTGAAACCTGACCATCTCCACAGTGTTGTGAGTCCAGATGAAAATGGGTGAAAATGCCAAACAATTTTAAAGGCTTTCAGACATGAAGATGCTTGTTAAATGGATACTGAACATGTGGATTCATTATTCTTTTTTATGTCGATATTATGTCTACTTTATGGTGTTATGTTGGAAGACCTGTGTTTGTTCAACCTATGAAATAGCTTGACTCGGGAAATAAAATTCTTAACACCCAGAGAGCACCTGAGAGAACAAAATAATGTAAATAATTCAATTCTACTTGAGAGTTTCAGGATGCACAACTACTTTAGAGCGACTTCATTTTTTAATGTGGACATCAATGTGGACATTTTTTTCCAACAATCATCAAATAGAAAAACTAGTAAAAATCTGAAAGGTAATAGTGAGACATGACAAAAATAGTGATGAGAGAATTTATCATACTGGAAAGTCCAAATTGTAGTACTTAGTGATCAAGGAGTTCATTTTATTGCACAATATTGGCAAACAACCTACACCTATAAGTTACAAGAAATAGTAACAATCAGGGTGAAAAAGCAATCAATTTTAAAATGTCAAGGAATCTACTTATTTATTTTCTAGGAGTGGGCTTAATTAGAAAAGTTGTTGTAAGTGTCAAGACCCTGGAAGGCACATATTTTACACATTAATGGGTATGTGGTAGATTCTTACTGCAAGAACTCAAAGACTTGACTTCACTGTACCAAATGATCATTGCTGAAATTATACACAGATAATGTTTCTGTGTTGAATAAGTTCTTTGGATGGAACTGTTTGACCCACAGAAATCCCTAGCCTTTTGTTCAGATATTGTCTACCAATGTAAAACTTTTCATACCCAGGGTAAGCAGGACACAGAATCTTAGAGTAGGGAGCATGGAGAATTGAAAATCCAGATAAACCTAGGTTTAGCTATCATTTTCTATACTGACTACACAAAAGACCTTGGACAAGTAGACCACTGAGTGTATATATATATACACACACACACATACCCACAATGCACACACATATGTATACACACACACACACACACACATATATATATATATATATTTATATATATATATATATTTTTTAAGATTTTATTTATTTTACAGAAAGAGACACAGCAAGAGAGGGGAACACAAGCAGGGATAGTGGGAGAGGAAGAAGCAGGCTTCTCGCTGAGCAGGGAGACTGATGTGGAGCTCTATTCCAGAACCCTGGGATCATGACCTGAGCGGAAGGCAGACACTTAACAACTGAGCCACCCAGGTGCCCCAAGATATATGGGGTTTTTTGTTGTTTGTTTGTTTGTTTGTTTGTTTTGACAGAGAGAGATCACAAGTAGGCAGAGAGACAGGCAGAGGGGGAGGAAGAAGCAGGCTCCCCACTGAGCAGAGAGCCTGATATGGGCCTCGATCCCAGGACCCTAAGATCATGACCTGAGCCTAAGGCAGAGGCTTAACTCACTGAGCCACCCAGGTGCCTGAGATATATGTTCTTTATCTGTAAAATACACATTATGTGTTTATCGACAAAAATATAAATACATGTAAAAAGCTTGTAAAGTATCTCATACTTTGAATTAAATGTAATAGGTAGTATAATGTGGTTGTTTGCCAAATACATCTGGTATGCAGTTTTATACATAGTAGACTTTTTGTGAGTGAGTGGGGTGTTGTGGTTAGTTTTGGCCAATACACTGCAAGCAATGGAATATCACTTTGAGGACAAGTATTTAATTGCTGTTACATAACCCCTCAGAGTGTTTGCTTCTCTCTAGAACAATGTCTGTCAGTATTTAAGGCAGAAGCTACTCTATCAGTGACCTTAAGTGACCATGGTGAAAGAAACATCCTTGCAGACTGACTCTGGAATTATAGCATGAAGGAGAAATAAATGTTTATTTGTGAAATGGACCTGATTGCTACTGCAGCATAACTTAGCCTATTTTGACCAAGAAATATATTAAGGTCCTTCCTAAAAGCTTGTGATAAATTCTTCATAAAAATAAGTATAAACACGGGACGCCTGGGTGGCTCAGTTGGTTAAGCAGCTGCCTTCGGCTCAGGTCATGATCCCAGCGACCTGGGATCGAGTCCCGCATCGGGCTCCTTGCTCAGCAGGGAGCCTGCTTCGCCCTCTGCCTCTGCCTGCCACTCTGTCTGCCTGTGCTCGCTCTCTCTCTCTCTGACTAATAAATAAATAAAATCTTAAAAAAAAATCTTAAAAAAAAAATAAGTATAAACATTAAGTATAAGAAAGTGTCAATATCTGAGATTGTAGTTTCTTCTTAGCCAAGTCATTTGACATTAACAAAGTGTTATGTAAGACATTAATAGGTTCCCAAACATGCAAGTGCCTCCTTCAAATACTCAGGATGATTAAGAACAAGTTACTTAAATTCTTTGGTATTCTTATCTTAAAACTGCTGATTTGACTTGCTATTTTTTTGTTGTTGTTGTTTTGTCCAAGTTCTTTTGAAGATATAAGATGGTGAATGCATATCTCCAAGGTACACACCTGAGTTTGAGAAGAGTCTGGATTGTTACTTTATGCCATCTGTTTAATTATTTTGTGTTCAGAAATAAAATCAGAATCTCAAATATTTATGAAATACTTAACATTTGATTTGGGTCATTGGGGAAATATAAAGAAAATAAAGGTGTTTTCCTTGTCTTTAAAGAGTATATAACCTAGTTGGGGAATCATGCCAGAAATACATGAGTTATTCAATAGCACAAGAATCTGAATCATGCCAAATCATAAAAGGAAAATATTAGTGCAGCATAAAAAGTTATTTTGATCTAAAACAGCAATTCCCAGATTCCAGAAGTATAGAAACAGAATCTGGTGATGACTTGGCAGGGGAATTTAAGAACAAACTAAACTGATAGAAAGAGCAGTGTACATGACTTCTAAGCACATTCTTATTTCAAGTGGATGAAGTTAAAAAATTTTTGAAAATTGTGCCTAATACTTACTATCTCAATCTCTCATCTCTGCCCCCCCCACTTTATTTACCTTTTTCCCCTACCCACTTCCATTTACTTCATCTGTCCTTAATGTCTGTTCCTTTAAGTGAGTTGCTGTCAGTGAGTGGTGAGCAATATCTGAAGAGATTTTGCATAGCAGTCAGTAGCAAAGGCTCTGGAGTCAGAATGTTAGAGTCAAACCCTGCCTCTGCAGGCCACATGACCTAAAGCAAATATTTCAAACTCTCTGAACTTTTTTTTTTTTTTCCCCTCCATGTTAATGTAATAGGGTGGTGTCATGATTATGGAGTGGTATTTTGAAATTAAACTAATGTATGTATAATACTGAGCACATAGTAAGTAGTCAACAAATTAGCTAATTATTATTTTCTCTGATCTTTGTTAGTTTACAAATACTTGCATTTTAATATAACGTGCTTGCTTGATGAAAATAATTTGTTGGGAATCGTAGAAAAATCATCTTATTTGTGGCATTTCTGATACCAAGAAAACCTAGCGAGGGAAATACTTTATTACTCGCACAACAATTACAACATCTAGAATGAAAGCACACAGACACTGAGTTCATTTAGATGTATATATGAAAGTGTTGCTGTATGTATGTCTAATTAGTTTACTCAATAAAAACATATAGTTGGATCAGATTTCTGTAATTCAGTTGTTGAATTTCTTGAAATTCGAGAACCATGTTGACATAGTGCAATTTTCTGGACAAATTCTTCCTTTAGTTTGATTTAGAAAAAAAAATTTTTTTCACATGGAGTTCTTCTTAGTATGTACATCTGAAATTAGGTCTCCTTACCCATTTAAATTTTTTTTTAGTATCTATTGAAATGAGTTGCTGAAGTTATTACTGAATACTAAAGTATGTATATTCTGTACATTATGTTCTATTTATAGTGTGATGTTTCATTGGAACCTGGTTTTCTCTTTTCATCTCAAATCTATGAGCAACATGTTTTACTACTTCATAATTAGAGACACAAAGAGTTCTATTTCAGTCTTACAAGCCTATTAAAGTCTTTGAACATGACTCTATTAATTTTTCTCCCTTTTAATACTAGATTCATTTCCAAGACATAGACTGTTTCATATCTTAAAGCTCTTTGGTGTTTAGGAAATGTTTTCCTTATTAAATGCCCATTTCAGTAGGATATCAGCAGTTCCATACCTACTGCCAAATTTATTTAAAGCAGAGTTAATGGTTTTGAGCTCATAAGTAAAATTTAATTCATAGTCCTAAACATTATTTAAGTCAATACATTTCATGAAATAATTACATACATATTGTAATTAAAATAATTTGATTTGTGGAGGAAGGTCTGATTTTTAGTAGTCACAGATGAAGTTGTCTATAGCTGAGGAAAACTCTTACAGCTGGGTAAAACTGAGACAGCTCAAAGAACGCTCCTGCAACTGTGTTTGTGCAACCATTTGATTGCTGGGAAGAACACAATCTTAAGTATATCATGCATGTAGTTAGAGTAGAAAAAAGAACTCTGCATGAAGACTTTTTTCAAGTCTGTGCACTGAATAGAGATTAAAAGTTTTCAACAATGAAATATGTAATATAATCAGGAGGAATCACAGTGTAATAAAATGTTAAGATCTAATAATAAGATCTTCTCTGAACAATTTTTCCTTTGTTGTGTATTACATTATGAAAAAATATTTAATGTCACTTCCTTTACAAGGAGAGTCTCTTCTCAATCCTCGACAGGCATTTTATTTTATTTGTATTGTAGTACAATATATATAACATAAAATGTAATATTTTAACTATTTCAGTGACATAAAATCCATTGACACTGTTGTGCAACTAGATCACTACGCATCTGCAGAACGTTTTCATTATTTCGAACTTGATTCCATTCACATTGTGCAGTATCTCCTGATTACCCCATCTCCCCAGCACCCACTAACTGACATTTTACTTTCTGTTCAATGAAGTCAACGATTCTGATTACCTCATATAAGTGAATTCAAACATCATTTATTCTTGGCATCTGACTTACCTTGGGTAATGTTTTGAAGGTTCGTCTATACTGTAGTATGTTCAATATGACTATCTTCATGTCTTCCCCTTAGGAATCTTTTCCATTTTTAAACATACGTTTCTAACGTTTTCCTCTTTTGCTACAAGATATTAAATCTAGTGTCTTTGAAATATTTTTTTTTTTGCCTGTACTCTAATCTAATTTTTTTTTCCTTCTAGTTAACTTTTTCCTCACCACGATTTATACAAACTCTTTCTGATTTTCCCCTGTAGGAACTTGAAAAAACACTTTATCCAAATAAAATATTTTACATAAAGAGATAAAAATAAAAATAATACCATAATAATATTGGTTATACCAACTTTTCTATTCACCTACAAGCCAAAGAATCATTTTCTGTAGTATAAAGATGCTTATTCCTTCAAAAAGTTGTTTTCATAAAATTTATGGTTGATGAATGTATTTTGCAATCCTTAGCTTTATTCTATTTGGTAAAATTTTTGAGGCGATAGTTTATTGATCGTGTTGCTAGGGAACTTGAGAAAGAATTATTATGACATTTATTAAATCAACTTTTGAACAAATTTAGGATCTAGTTTTTATTAAAATAATAACAATTTTCCCATCATTAGTAATACATAGTCATGAAATAAATTCAAGAAATACTCAAAAATTAAAAAAAAGAAAATATCTCTCTACCCCATGATCTGTTGACCTTTGTGTTACCTTTTATGTATTTAGTTCTATGCTTATTTATTACATGTATACTTACTAAAAGCAGACATTGTTTAGTAAAAATAATGGTCTTTTTGTAACCCATTTTTAACTCACATAAAATAAATCTTTCCATATCCTTAATAATACATTATTTTAAATAATGTATCTTTATGTCTTATAATCATTACCAGATAAGAAATATAGCTAGTGTGATCATGGATGAAATGTATCTGTTCTATGGATTTTTTTCATTGTTTTGTTTATGGCTCATTTTACAGAATTTTTGTCTGACTAAACCAGGACCAGGCTATTTGTTTCAGTTTAGAAGTTAGTGCTTTCCCATGCTCAACGCAACATACATTCTTAAATGCTGAATTCTAGTAATTTCACTTGGCATTTTAAATTAAGCTTTCTCTTGCTTTTGCTTTCTTTTCAATAAAGGCCACCTCTAGGAAATGAAAATCATTTGCTGTCCACAGGTGACCTACTCTCAATGATTCAAGAACAGATAGATCAGTGCTGTTTATTTAGACAGCTTTTGAAATCAATACCTTTCAAACAGAAAATAAAACATCCCATAAATCCTCACCAAAAAGAATCCTTGTTTTAAAAAATCCCAACATGGGGCGCCTGGGTGGCTTAGTGGGTTAAAGCTTCTGCCTTTGGCTCAGGTCATGATCCCAGGGTCCTGGGATCCAGTCCTACATTCGGCTCTCTGCTTAGCAGGGAGCCTGCTTCCTCCTCTCTCTCCCTCTCTGCCTGCCTCTCTGCCTACTTGTGATCTCTGTCTGACAAATAAATAAAATCTTTAAAAATAAATAAATAAATAAATAAATAATTTTTTTTTTCAAAAAAATCCCAACACTTGAGATTTAAACCATAAGTCATTTGTACAACCAAGGAAATCTATTATTTATCTATCTATTTATTTATTATTATTACTTTTTAAAGATTTTATTTATTTATTTGACAGACAGAGGTCACCAGTAGGCAGAGAGGCAGGCAGAGAGAGAGGAGGAAGCAGGCTCCCTGCCAGGCAGAGAGCCTGACGTGGGGCTTGATCCCAGGACGCTGGGATCATTACCTGAGCTGAAGGCAGAGGCTTTAACCCACTGAGCCACCCAGGCGCCCCTCTATTTTTTATTTGATAAAATTTTCGTGTACTAATTATCCTACAGATATTAATGCTGTAAATAATTTGATGATTAGTATGTAAGTAGAGTATCTATTTGAATTCTCATGCAAGAGGCTTATACCTAGGAATTAGTATATCTTGAGGATATTGATAATTTCAAGGGCAGAACCTTATTCAGAATATTATGTTAAAGGCATCAGATTATACTTTATATCGTTCACAAATAAATGCTGTATTTATATCTAAATAATTATTTTATTATTGTAACTATGTTTAATTACCATAGTTATAATGAATGGGTACATTTTGTTGTATTCATTATCTCAATAATCCTGTATTATACACCTTTAGAATTCAGACATTTTAAGGAATATATAGATCTGGGAATGAGGCCTTTGGTTGTGCAAATATCTGTTTGGGAGATCCAGAGAAAGACTGGTTTAAGTTATGGTTCAACATCATAAAAGGAAGGTGATAAAACGTTGGCTGTTCCTTTCCTAGCCTATCTATTTAAGCCCATTTAATAGTCTGTAATCTTCATTTTGAGAAACATAGACATCTGGGAAGAGCTTTTGAATATAACAACTTTTAACCCAATGAGTTGTCCATTTGGCTGTATTGGCCATACTGCACTTTAATAAATGGAATTTTACAGTTTCCCCAGCTAAAGAAAGTAGGCAAACGTTCTCATCTGAGGAGAACAATTAGAAAATTCATGAATTAGACAACTTTTACATTTTCATAATATTGTGAAGCAGTTATTTCTTTGCTTGTATAAAAAATCTTCCATCTTTGTTAAGGCTAATAGCAACTGTATATGAATGATGATGTGTTTGGATTTACACATCTAAAATGCCATTTTAAAGTTTAATGTTGGACACGAGACTTAGTCAATAGTCAGTATCTTCAGTCATATACTAGAGACCTATGATCTTAAGTTGAGTATAGCCTTTGCCTGAGCTTTAGCATGTATTGTATGTACAGTGTTCTACAATTCAGTATATGGCAATGACATCCTTAAAGTTTCTGAGACCAAACAGAAGTCATCCTTGGTTCCTCCCTCTCTCTTAGATATTCAAATCCAATCCATCAGTGAATTCTGTGAGTTAAACAATCAAAATCTAGAACTTAACCTCTCCTTACTTTCTCCACTGTAACCACTTTGGTCTAAGCCATCGTGATTATTGTGGCTTGTCTGGATTATGGAAAGTGCCTTTTATCTAATCTCTCCTTCTGCCTTTGTACCATCCACACTGGATATTGCTTACAGCATAGCCTGAAACTTTTAAACTGAGATCAGATCACATCACAGATCACATCAGATCACGTTTCTCATTTCAAAACCCTCTGCTGGACACCTCTCTGAGGATAAAACCACAATTTTTATGGTAGCCTATAGGGACCTATTTAAGTAGAATTTTTCCTTCCTCGCTCTTCCTTAATCTCTACTTCCCATTCTTCTTCCTACACTTCAGTGACTTTACCTGTTTCTTCTGTTCCAACCAGATCCCACCTTGTGCCCCTGCCACTCCAGATGGTCTCCCAACTTAGAGCTTCTTCTGCCAAGAATGCTCTTCCCTTAATACCTGCATGGCAGGCTCCCTCATCTCTACCAAAATGTACCATCTAACATGGTTTTCCCAACCATGCTTTTAAGATTTATAAATACCTATAACCCCAAATTCATTCCCCTCTCCAAAATTTATCAATATCAGACGTATTTTTTTCTTTAATATTTGTGCGTGACTCCTTCCATTAGAATGTAAGCAACTTTGGAAAAAATTTTGTTTCAAAAGTTTTGTTTATTGTTATAACCCAGTGGATGGAATAGCATCTGTCATATGAATTATAGATAGAATATAGTTCTATGCCGATATCACATACATATAGAAGTATATTAGGTGGCTTATTCCACAACAGAGAAAAAATATCAGTTTAGTAGTTTAAAAAAATCTATAGTTCTATTCCCAAAGCTAATTACACATCAGTTCAGGAGAGAACATAGAGGCAAAGTTCAGTACATGAAATTGTTGTAAAAACATGTTGGTGATGTGAATTAAGATGTAACATAAAATCAGTTGCCAATGAATACTTACCACAAAAGGCCCTGAGCTAGACACTTTGGGGACTGAACGAACTATAAAGAATCGTTTTTTTTTTTTTTAATATAATTTAATTAATAAGATAGAAAAGAGTGCCTAGCCTGTAATACATAATAAATAATTAAATATTGACACCAAACAAGTTGTTTATTCTCACTGGACCTTAGCTCCTTCACCTGTCAAATGTATATGATGGGGAAAAAAAAGTCAACGATTTTAAAATTTTTGCTTATTGAGATTTTAAGAACCCTTAAAAACTCTTTTAGAAGCTTTCTTAGGGAGGTGCTTGGGTGGCTCAGTCAGTTAAGCATCTACCTTTGGCTCAGGTCCTGATCTCAGGGTCCTAGGATAGAGCCCTGCTTCAGGCTCCCCGCTCAGTGGGGAGTCTGCTTCTTCCTCTCCTCCTTCTTGCCCCAACCACCCTCTTGTGCTTTCTCTTAAAAAAGAAAAAAAAAAGAAAAAAAAAAGCTTTCTTAAGTAATCTAGTGTGATTACCTATAGGTGCTGCTGAATACCTAAGACTCTAGACCCTGTCTATATGTCAACAGCACCCCCTTCCACTACAAAAGCTCTACATCTATGATTTTCACCTATTGGACTGACACTTAAGATTTGTTTGAGCAAAGAAAGCCAAGCCCCCACTTCACCCCCAAATTACAGTGCTCCAGAAATCTTTAATTGGTAAAGTATGTCTTCCATAAACTTTAAGAATTATGAATTCATCATAGAAATTTATGGCTGGTTTATACTATTCCTTCTAAAAAGAAGTAAATTACACCTGATAATAACACATTTATTATCCTATCAAGGAAGTCTTAATTTATAGATTCAAAAATTATTACCAATTAAAAAAAATGAATGGAGATACTATTGACAAGCTGTGAGCACATATTGACCCATTGGGAGTTAGCTAAAAATTGTTCCTGAGGGTAACTGAATTTCAAGAATAAAGAATAATGTCCTTTAGTATCCATCTGAGACAGATAAATCTTTTAGAAATGAAGTTATATAGGATACATTAGTTGATGTTTCTCTGACAGTGCTGACAATGAAGTACCAAGAGGGACCCCATTTTTGCTTTCACACATGTCATCCTTGAACTATATGATCCCTGAACAGCAGATATCACACTGTGCTGTTGTTTGTAGCTGACTGATATTTTTAAATATAGTTGTTGTCTTTTAAAAAGTATATGGAATAACCATAAATGTATTTTCTAGCATTTAATATCTACTTATTTTTTTTAATAAAGACTTTATTTATTTATTTGACAGAGATCACAAGTAGGCAGAGAGGCAGGCAGAGAGAGAGGAGGAAGCAGGATCCCCGCTGAACAGAGAGCCCGACGCAGGGCTCGATCCCAGGACCCTGGGACCATGACCCGAGCCGAAGGCAGAGGCTTTAACCCACTGAGCCACCCAGGCGCCCCAAGTTATTTATGTTTTATATGCCTATACATTTATTTATGTCAAAGGAAGAATTTGGTGCTATTTTTCTAAAATGTATGACCAAGGAAGCTTCTGAAGAAAAACTATAGAAATACAATATAAGTATCTAACATAGCTTTTAATTCTCAAGCTTATATTTGCCCTCCCTTCATCTGTTCATGCTATGAAAGTGTAACAGTTTTCCAAGTGACTCAGTAGTAGATGTTTGATTCTACTCAATTTTTAAAAATTGAGCATGTACTATGTTCTCAGCTAAATTCTCTGTGGTTGAACTCAAGAATGACTAATATTGGCTCTTTCGAAAGGTGTTTATGAATTTTATGGTAAATGTGCAAGTATCCAATATACATGAGGGAAATCCAAGGTAATAAAGGGTTTTGATTCTTGTCCACTGCTCTATGCCTATTTCTAGAAGAGTGTCTCACACATGGTAGGCACTCAATAAATAATTTTGTACCATATAGCTGACAAAGTAGTTATTATATAAACAAATACCATGGGATAAACAAAATCTTCCATGCTTATATGAAAACAATTTACACTTAAGCTCATCTTTAAAGATCTACACTAAGACTGAATCCAGCAGAGAAGAATTAAGATGTATTTTAGAAAAAATAAATGGAAAGAAAGAGGTCAGATATGAAATTGAGGAATTGGAGGAAAGGACAAGATACTGGGCCTATAAAAGAATATTACTGTAGGATGAAATTGTATGTAGCCTTAAATATTATGATAAGGGACCACTGAATATTAGTAAGCAACAGCATGACATGATCAATGGGTATTTGTAAGAGATATCTCTGGTGATAATGTGGAGGATGAACTGAAAAGAAGGATGACTAGGTATCTTCAATGCCATAAGCATTTACATTCTCACCAAAATTTAGCTGTATTTCATCCACAGTGTGGTCCTCAGATGTTTTTTTCCTTCTCATGAAAGAGAATAAAATGCATTTAAACATAACATAACTAGCTATATTTTTTTCCTGGAAACAATCTCTTTATTAAAAAACAGTTGAGAACCTCAGGACTAACAATAATATTTGGTCAGGTATCCTAATGTCATCCAGGTCACCTCCATTCTGTACATAATTCTTTCTGGTTACTTCATTTCAGTAGACTTTAGGGTAATTTCTAACTATGATTTATACATGTCTGTTTAGTGCTTCGCCTTAATCTGACTTTTCCTGTAACCAAGTGAAAGACATTAATAAATAATAGCTTATCAAATCTGCTTCCTCACATAACACGATCAGGAGTATTTTCCTAATATTATATAATATTATATCTATTATTAAAAATTGTAAAGTTATCCTTAATCAAGTAGTAATGTATCATTATCTACAGAAAATATACATACAAAAATAGAAAGCAACATTTACCTTTTTATATTAATTTTGATATATTGGCTAGATTGTTTTTGTACTGCATGTGAACTTTATTTCATTACAGTTATTTCATATCTTTTGTATTAAAATTGCTAATTTTTAAAACACTTTCCCTGTATCCATTTTACTTTAAGATAATTTTCTAATTTACCTCTTTCAGAGATATAAACAAATTTGCACTTATATTCCTATCAGCCCAGACACAAACTTAACCTCGTTAAATTAGTAATTAGTCCTTCAAGTAGTCATTTCCAGGAAAAAAAAAATCCAAAGCATCTTCTTTGAAAGTGAGATTGTACATGCCTAATCTTGCTTAATTTCAAACTAAAACATTTCATAGATTTAGATTTTTTTTTCCTTTTATTTGTTCCTTGTTAAACTAAGGGAAAGTTCTGACCAATTTTTACCTTTTCTCTCTTATGGCTTTGCCAATCATCTTTTTTCTCCCTCTATCATACAACTGTCAGTCCATAGGAAATAGTCTTCTTCAGCTGTCTAATACCTAAAATGAGAAATATCAAACTGTCAGATTTTTTAAAATCACTTCCATTAAAGGACAATTTAAAACCTAAACACTTTATACCTATCATAAATATTAACTTTGAAAACATAATGATTTTTGTTATGAAACTTGACTCCTACAAAAAAACACACACAGAATTTTTATTTTATATAATGTACTGTAACTTAATCAGTAAAACATCCTTACTTAGAGGCTATCTGGAAAATGGAAAATGGAAAAAAAAACATTTTTAAAAAGTTGTGATTGTGTTATGTCAAAATGGAATTTGATGTATATCTCCCCTAGTCTGTAAGAGCTGTGGAATTAAGGATCTATGATTCTTTCACTCTTTGACCTAGCACATTCTTTCACCTAGCACAGAGCCTAGCACACTGCCTCTATGTGGTAGGCATTCAATAAATGAATGAGTGGATACCTGAAAATCAAACTGAGTCAGATGCCATTAAAGCCATTATCAGCATCAAATGGAATCTGATTGGGAAAGTCATCTGAAGAAAATGAGCTTAGAAGCAAGTTAGAAGAAGGTATATAATTCCACAAAAAGCTGACTGGGCTTCGGAATTCACAGCACATTTCCATGGGAATAGTGACTAGGTTTAGTGAATTTCAAATTCAATTTAATTTTGGGAGGTAATAATTGCTGCATCCCATCTACACTGCAGAACTGTTCGTTAGCTATGTCTTTGCCAATTTAGCTACATATTTGCAAACAGTGTTTCTGTGAAGATCAGGGCAGAGATGAAAAGGGAGATATTGTCAAATATCTTCACATCCTCTTATGAAGGGCCACTTTTATAGAAATTGAATGTGAAGTCATGCATACCATTAAATCTATTTCTTTCTAGTCCCCTAGTGTCCTTTCTTCTCCTTTAGAGAAATCATAAATAGCTCCAGCTAATACAAATAGCCCAAAGCCACATTTAGCTTAATGCAGCTTAAATGAGATTTTAACCCTGGACCTTTCTTTTTAAAAAGCTTACTTTCTAATTGGATAGTGCATTTTACAGAAAACTGAAGGATATAATGTTGATTTAGTTCATACCATGAAGGAAAAGTTGCCACTCTAAGGTCAACATCTGTTGACTCTGAAAATGACAACCGGTATTCACAGTTTGAGATAATGACTGTCTGACAGGGGTCATTAGCAAACCCACCTCGTAATTTCCAGAAAATTCATAATAAATGCAAGAGTAGCAAAATCTGAAGGAGCTGGTTTTTCTCCCAAAGTGCTTTTTGTAAGTCCTGCCCACGCAGCTTGTAGGTTAATAGAGGTGCAACAGTGAGGTTGGACGTAATCAACTTTGATTGTGGACTTCTCGGAGCTGGTTCGTTTTTGCCTTGAGTCTCCTACACAAGAATGCAATTAAGAAACAAGCAGCTTAATGCCGTTAATGATCGGTACTCAGACTGTGAAGGTGTTAGTCACAAAGTCTGAATCTGATTCAGGGACAGGCCCTTCTCTGTGTGTACTTTTCATTTCTACTAGTCTCACTAGGTCTTTGCAGAGATTCCTGAGGTATAGAGTGGCTAATAAGCTTGTGGACAAATCTGTTTGTAGAGCACGGGAGCCAATCAGTTCCTTTGTGATGATTGGCATGGTTAACAAGTGCGCACTCAGGGTTACAACTAGAAAGGGTCTCTGTGAAGGCAAAAAGTTGACATTTATTTTAATTTAATTAATTACTTTAATCCTTCGAAGCTGCCTTTCCAAATTCTTCCTAGATGAACTGAAGTTAAAGTGTTTCTTGGAATATTTGTTAAAATATTATAGATATAGGGGTGCCTGGGTGGCTCAGTGAGTTAAGGCTCAGGTCATGATCTCAGGGTCCTGGGATAGAGCCCCCCATGGGGTTCTCTGCTCAGCAGGGAGCCTGCTTCCCTTCCTTTCTCTCTGCCTGCCTCTCTCCTTACTTGTGATCTCTGTCTGTCAAATAAGTTAAAAAATATATATATTATAGATATAGATACACATACAAACATTTGTATATACTCCTGTGATTTCACTTTATGAAATCACATAAAATAATAAAATAATACAAAATAATGTATGCTATTTGAAATAAAACCATTTTAAACCATTTTAATATCTGGACAACTAATAAGCACATAATATAAATATTTTGGGGTATCTTCATTTTTATTTATTTATTTTTAAAGATTTTATTTATTTATTTGACAGAGAGAGAGCAAGAAAGGGAACACAAGCAGGAGCAGAGGGAGAAGCAGGCTTCCTACTGTGTAGGAAACTCCATGTGGAGCTCAAACCCAGAAACCTGGGATCATGATGTGAGCAGAAGGTAGATGCTTAAAGACTGAACCACCCAGGCACTCCCTAGGGTATCTTTATTTACAAATAGACAACAGATTGAATTTAACCAGTTCAAAACAATATGGATAAAAAGTAAACATGCTTATTTAATGTCTTTTTAAATGTTACAAATGCTTTGAACAACAACGCAAAGAAAAGCAGCATATACTCCTTCAGAAAGCTCTTTGGATGATAGATCTTCATGTTTCTGTGGTCAGAAACATGTTTTCATCTCTTATCTATAAAATGGCAAAAATAAATCCTTACAGAAAATCTAGTACCTTTTTGTATAGTCCATTCACAGAAAGAAGAAGATGAAAGCTTAGCAGTAGTTTATCTGTTAGGAAAGTGAAAAATTTCAGAGAATCACAGAACAGAAATACAACAGCGAATAGAGTACAGAGCAATAGTTGTGGTAAAGATGTTACCTGAAAAAAAAAAAAAAATTGAAGAAGACATAACTCTCAAGTCCAATCAATAAATATATTTATGATATCTTTATAATATCAGATATATTCCAATTGCTTGATACAGGGTCGTCCTAAAATACTCTGCACTATTGCCCTCTTAACTGTGTGTTAGTTTGTTTTGTTTTGTTTTGTTTTTTTAAGGACTATCGAGCACATCCTCTGATTTAATAGTGATATTGCACTACCTTTGACCAAAAGAACTACATTTAATTACTTTGTTTCTTTCCCTCATTCATTTGTTACTTAGAACTGTTCTACAGTCTTCTGCTGTCTTTGAAGTTTTTGGCCACATTTTAGGTCTTCGGGAAGCTGCAAAGGGACCTATATATGATTTCCCAGGCATAGGACCGAAGGCCATTTAAAGTATTCACCAAGCCCTAATCTTGCCTCATTTCAGACCTAATGATAGCATGTGAGTTCCTTGTGTAACACAAAGTCAGTGGAAATCCACAGACATTGGCAGGGAGGAGCGGGCAGGTAAACTGAAAATAATTTTATTTGGTTTAAGTCCGGAGCTACATGAGCAGAAGCAAGAACTAAAATTTCAACACAAGATTAATATCTGACATGCCACAAATCCTCGTGGAAAGAAAATACTTGGTTCACATCAGCCTCTATTCCAGTTACCCATATATTTTCACAGTATTTATAGAACCAGATTTTGCTGGCATCTAAATCAGCCATTTGCTGGAAAACTAGTAACATAAGAGACTTCCTAATTCCAAGGCTCTCAAATATATAATCAGAAAGGAATTCAGGCACAAGAAAACTGAAGTCTCCTGATGCATTAGCAAATGAGAAGAAGGAGCAAGGGAGAGGCGACAAAGTGCCGCTTGAATCGAGAAGCCACATCCCCTTTGGGTGCTTGTTACCTGTTATTCTACCTTACTTTACACATTTATTTGTCTCTCATTTGCTGTTAGTTAACTGTGACTTCATCTGCCTCACTAGGTGCTAGGGGCTTTATATCTTATCTCTTACACATAACAGGAATTCAGAGAATGTTTTTGTATTGAATTTATTAGAATGGATCTTAGAGATCCAGTGTATTTATTTGTTAAATACTGAATATAAAACATAGAGAATTTGTCTTTGTAAATGTAGAAAAACAGGTGAGTGTATTTGGGGACCAAAACTGAGTCTTCTGACTCTTAAACCATGCTTCTTTGAGATACATATAATATGATTAGCTTTACTAGCATTCACACTTCTTGCTACCTATCCCCCCCACTCCTTTCAATGTAACTCACATTTTCTACATGTGATTGAAATAGACAATGACATCTGGAAGTCAGTTGTATTTAGTAAAATCGATGTGCAAAGAGTAGCAAGCACCCACGTGATTCATAATAAAGAATGCTCTGAGGAATTTAAATGTTTGTTCTTATTTAAATTGGTTTGTTTATTATAACATAGGCTTGATGGTTGTTGATAGGCCTGAACAACAACAAGGCCATTGTTACTATGAAACAAGAATAATCTACATTAGAGTTCCTCAACCACTTGGTTAAAGACATCATTTTAATAATTCTCTTCTCTATGCTACATCAATTTTTCATTTCTACTAGATTGTTTCCATAACCATGCAAACATGCTGCTAACTTCTCCAAGATTAAATAAAAAAAAAAAATTGCAAACCTTCCATTGACCCTAATTTTTCTGGCAGCTGCACCCTCCCCATTTCTTGGCTCTTTTTTCACAGTGAAAATTCATGAAATAGTTGTTTGCATTTATTTTCTGCCATTCCTCTTCTCATGTTCTCTCTTAAAACTGTCCCAGTCAGGCTTTTACGCCTATCATTCTACCAAAATTATCAATGTAACCATGTACTTCAAATTGCTAAATCCAGTTCTCCAGGCTCAGAGCACACTTCATTTAATATTACTGGTGGCATTTGGCACAAGTGATCATTACTGCTTTCTTTTTACATTTTTCTTGGCTTCACATGGTCTAGCTTTCCTTTTCTTTCACTGGTTTCTTTAGCCATTTCCTTTTACTCATTTTTCTTCTTCTTCTAGCTTCTTAATGTTGAAGTGGTACAGTCATTGGTTTTCTTCTATTTTCTGCCTTTACTCACTACCTTCTCATCATCTCATGGCTTTAAAATACCTTTTTGGGGAGTCTTCTAAGTGAGTCCCAAATTTATATCTTCATGCCAGATCTCTCTCATGAACTCAGATTTTATGTCCAACTACCTACATGACTCATCCACTTGGATGTCTAAAAGACATCTCAAATGCAACACATCCAAAAAGTCCCTGATCCTCTCACTTTTTCTATCATTTTCTTCACATTATAGCTATTCCATTCTATTCAGCCACAAAAAACCTTGGAGTCCTTCTTAACTCTTCTCTTTATCTCCCATGTCACATTTGAATGCGATAGAAATGCTATTAGCTCTATTATCAACATATATTCCGAATCCAATTCTTACCACCGCCACTCCTAAAACTCTGGTCTGAACCATGTATCTCCGCCTGAGACCTCTTAATAGGTCTCCCTGTTTTTACTCTTGCTTTTACTTTCACACATTTATTTGCCTCCCATTCTCTGTTAGTTAATTGTGACTTCTTCTGCCTCACTAGGTGCTGGGTGCCGGCTTTATATCTCACCTCTTACACATAACAGGAATTCAGAGAATGTTCTTGTCTGCCTTTAAATATTATTATTATTATTTTTTTAATTCACTTCATTGCAGTTACAGGTTCCTCCCTGCTTTGTTCCAAATAGCCAGGCACGGTCTTGCCTTAGGGTTATGGCTCTTGTTCTTCCTCCTGCTTCAGTTATTTCTCCCCCAGATATCATGGACAACTCTATCCCTTCCTTCACGTCTTTACTCAAATCTCACCTTCTTGGTGAGGGACACCCTTGATATCCTATTTCCCTATTCTGTCCCTGATATTCCAAACCTTTCTTTTTTGATCACTTTTACTTTTCTTCCATAACATGTTTCCCCTCTTATACTTATTGTTTTACTTATTGTGTATATGTATCATGCGTTATCTCTCTCTTTCCAATAAATATAAGTTCCACAGGGTCAGGGATCTGCCTTTTATGCATTGATGAATCTAAGCTAGAAGAGAGCCTAATACAATAAATGTATATATTTTATTTTATTTATTTTTTAAATATTTTATTTATTTATTTGACAGAGAGAGAGATCACAAGCAGGCAGAGAGGCAGTCAGAGAGTGAGGGGGAAGTAGGCTCCCTGGTGAGTAGAGAGCCCGATGCGAGGCTTGTTCCCAGAACCCTGAGATCATGACCTGAGCTGAAGGCAGAGGCTTAACCCACTGAGCCACCCAGGTGCCCCAGTAAACGTATATATTTTAAAATTCACTGGGAAGTTAATAAATTTTGAAGAGTATATTTTAATATCATAAGGCTTTTTGGTATATAACTTCTATCGGAATGCTAAATTATACATTGAAATAGTAGAAAAATCACGACAACCACAAAAGGAACTAAAATCTTCCTTTTCACTTAGGTGTCGCTAAGTAAGAAAATTATGTGGTCATGGTAGACAGAATTCTAAGATGGACACCAATATCCATGCACCTATACATCCAATATACAATTTCAGAATGTATAAATATGACTGGATAATCATTCTCATGATTAGATTCTTAGATGGCACAGTTGATTTATTTTTTAAATTTTATTATTTTTTTTTTTTACAATTGACTTTAAGAAGGAGAAATTATCATGGGTGATGCTGACCTATGAACAAATATATGTACAA
Organism: Martes martes; assembly: GCF_963455335.1. Lineage (NCBI taxonomy): Eukaryota > Metazoa > Chordata > Mammalia > Carnivora > Mustelidae > Martes > Martes martes. The sequence goes on along the minus strand of NC_137900.1, from coordinate 37,810,804 downwards.
ACCCTGTGAAAATATACAAGTTTTTTGTTTGTTTGTTTGTTTTTGTTTTGTTTTGTTTTAAAGGAACCAAGCAGTTTCTAAAACAGAGTTGAAATGTGGGAGAGATTCAGCAAAAGAGGGTTCTCTATAGCTGGCTTCGTAGACGGAGGGAGCCATGGGTCAAGGCATTCAGAATAGCCATTCCAGCTGAGAGCAACCTCTAAGCAGAATCCAGCAAGAAAGTGGGACCCTCAATCCTAGACCACAAGAACTAAATTTTGTCAGCAAGCTGAATGAGTTTGGAAGGTTCTTCCCCAGAGCCTCCAGATGACACAAAACCCAGCCAATACCTTGATTTCCAACCTGTGACACCCTGAGCAGGGAGCCTAGCCACACTGCCTGAACTGCTGACCTACGGAATTGGAACTCATAAATGGGTGTTGTTTTAAGTTGCTTACTTTGTAGTAATCTACTACAGAACAATAAGAAAAGAATGCATTTCTTATTTTGATTCTGCTTCCTACTCCTCTGCTTTACTTTTAAATCGCAAATCACTTGATGCCCATGTCTTAACTTAGAAAAAACTTTTAGAAGTAATATTTTTTAAAAATCATGAAAACAAGTTTAAATAAACATAAGTAAAAAATCCTATGTATAGGAAATAGAAAAATAAAACACATAGTTAAATGACCACATTTTTTTTCCACAGCACTTGACACTGAAACATGGAAATGGTCTCTAGCCCAGCACTCCTGATAATTACTCTGTGACCATTTGCAAAGCATTTAACCTACCTTGACCTAATTTTCCTTATTCATTAGATGAGGAAATTGTACTAAATTACCTCTAAGATTTATTCCTTCTATAAAATTCTGTGATTCAATAATTCTGTGGGTCCAAGATAACATAATTTTCTACATTTTCTACTCAAAACATAATTATTTTTCTGTAAATTTAAATATTGAATTCTACATATGAAATATCCCTTTGTGAGTTTGGCAACAGACATTAAAGTAGACTGTCACTTTGTCACCTATCAATTGAATCAATATACTATCAATATACCAATGTAAAATAGATACCAAATAAAGTTTTGTAATTTCAGTGGGAGTCTGCCTCTGACCAACCCTGAACTTCTCTTGTGAAAATTCAATGGCACTGTTTTGGCCACCAGAGGGCCCTCATATGATTTATCCTTGCATTAGAATTTTGAAGGATTATTCAAATTTTATAATTGGTCATTGGAATGCTGAAGATACAATAGTATATCACAAAGTAATATAAATAACAAGGGATTTTATTTTTTGTGTACATTAGAATTATACTAAATTTCTTATTTTGTAGAAAATTTTTTCTATAAAAACTCATTGAATAAAGACTCAAATCTTTAAAGTCACAGAGAATCACTTTGCATGCATGACTTCTTAATCCTTTCCTACAGACTTGGAGAGAGATTCTACTCCCAGACATTTATAACCATTAAAAGAGTGAGAAGAGTCACAATGCTTCTATGGTTTCTGGTACTCTAATATGAAAGATACAGTCATGATTCATAGCAATCATCAATCTACTATGTTCAGAAGAAAGTTTCTACGTTTACATTTAGTGAATTATTCCAAGATGGCTATATTTTTTCTCTGAATGTGTTAGAAACCTAATGAGACTTACAAATAAAAACCAACCAGCCATTTTGTGTGAAGACAATAGAGTGAGGAGTTTGCCTCCTGACTGATCCCAGAAGCCAAATGAATTCAAAATTTTATAAAGACAAAAGAGGTCCTTTTTATTTTAATTTTTAAGAGAAATTTTTAATAAATTTGCCCTAGGTATTGAATATATATTACTGGGGAAATCTAACAGATAAACTCACATTTGAGAAATCTGTTTTATCCATTGAGAGAAACACATAAAATGTCATTTATACATGTATCGGCTTTTATCTGACATCTGTAGTGGTTAAGCAAACTTCAGACAAGTGTGGGATTTAACATTATTAAATCCTTAATTCAGTTTCCTTTAAATAGTAACTCTTGGGGTAATACTGTACTGAAGTAACTATGCTCTGTTTCTTGATATCAGTAAGCTTCCAGTGTATATTATGTGCATGTGTGTATATTTGTGTCTTTCTGTGTGTAGCCCTAGCAAGAAAGAAATATTTTGGAAGTGAGAGAGAAAGAGGTGTTTCTATATTCAGGTTATTAACTATTCTTGACCCTAAACATCTCATAAGATATGATAATGATGCTTGAAAATTCTTCTGTGGGGAGAAACAAAAACAACCAATTTTATAAAAAACATTATTTTTCCATGCTTATGTATTTTTTAAATTGACAATAACACAATATTTTATAATCAAAGCATTGTTTTCTCATAGACAGCATAAAAAAATCAAGCTAGAATGTTAACCAGTCTTTAATAAATTTTTATACCACCAGATTGGCAAAATTTAAAGCCTGGATAATTTCCAGGGGAAGACATCTTAGATTTTGTTGAGAGTGTAGATGGAGGTTTAATTGATAATACGTCCTTGGAGGGCATTTTCACAATGTCACATTTTAAAAGGCCCATGTTCCTGATATAGAAATTCTATATCTAGGAATTGCCTTCAGAATTTTTCAAAGAAATATTCTAAGTAATGTATAAATAGATTTTTTTGCCATACTATTTGTTTATCACCTACCAACACAACCTAAATTTCTAACATTATAGAGTTATTTATATGAATTATTTTACATCTGTATCTGGGAATACTATGCAACATTTAAAAAGTAATAGTGCTCTGAATGCACAGTTTGGGAAAGCTCCCAAAGACGTATTATTATCTAGGGACAAAAAGCAAGGTGCGGAAAAATATGTATAGTATGGAGTTTGATCATTTTGTGCAAATAGTTAAGAAAATGTATAATAGCTATTTATATTTTATTTCTGAAATACCTCATAAAAATTAGTCAAGAAAAAGATGCGAAAATGGATTTTACTTTTCATTTATACTATACGTTATAGTTTGCATTTTTATCTGGAGGGCATATATTACTATTTTTAATGTTTGATTGTTTTAGTTGTTTTCATTTTATTATCAAGAATTATTTTGCCTGTAGGATTATTGGATATTTTCTCTCTTTTGTATATCAGCAGTAAGATAGCATTCTAATATGAAAAATAAGGCTTTCATTTATCAAGCTCTTATTATCTACAAGACCAACTCATTTAGGACTCACACAGCCTCATGGGCTATGTGAAGTAGTCACATTATCCCATTTGACAGATAGGGAAATGGAGGCACAAAAAGCTTAAGCAACTAGTCTACAGTGACAGGTGGAGTCATACCAGGAACCCAGATGACCAATTCCAAAGCCTATACTCAAGCTTTATAATCTATTTCCATACATGCATTAGAATGCATTTTTCAGATGTTAGCAGCCCACATGTCTTGTTTGAATTGAAAACATTTTACAAGCTTATCAGTGCTCTTTATTCTCCCGCTAACACGTGTCTTCCAAGGTTGCTTGGTTTGTTCTCCTGACCCAGTAATATATATATATATATATATATATATATATATATATATATATATATATTTATAAACATATAATGTATTATTAGCCCCAGGGGTACAGGTCTGTGAATCGCCAGGTTTACACACTTCACAGCACTCACCATAGCACATTCCCTCCCCAGTGTCCCAGTAATATTTTTTATGCTAGTGTTACTAGGTTTTAAATTTTGCCTCCCAGATTAATAACACCTATCTAATGAGTATCACCCGAACACATCAAAGTAGGTTCACATAGTGTGCCCTTTGTAATTCGAAGAACTAGAATACATAGGAAGCATAGTTATTGTTCTCTTTCCCAAGCACTGCCTCCTTCCCCTCCTTTCCTATCTAGCAAACTCATTATATGTTTATTAATCAATTTGAATATTTCTAGTGCCTGTCCTAATACAGGCTACACTTAGAATTTCAGGTGCCAGTTTTTCTGTGTTGGTTTACCTTTGTTTCCTCTCTTCATGTTCTGTTTTTAACAAGGTATCTTTAGAAATTTCAGTTTCCTCTGTAAGCTTGCAGAAGTGAAATGAGGTACAACTCAAATCTGTACATTTCTCTTCTTGTTAGCAGCCCTCCTAAGAAAAGCTTGGTGATAGGAGATATAGAGAGAAATGGCTGAGGGATGTCTGAAAATTGTCAACAAATGTCCATGTAATCCTATCACTCATGCCAAAGGTAATTGAGAATTGACTTTAGAGTACCAGCTGTCCTGTGAGCTTTACAGAAATGACTTGCAATCTTAATTTTTTTTCCAAAGCACTGAAATTGAAAGATCATCAGAGTTCATTTTTTATGACAGCTGGACATTCACAAAAAGAGGATCTTAAAAGATCTAAATTGGTGACCTAGTCATCTGAAGGATATTTTCCTTTTGCTACTTTTATATGGCATTCATTATTGTTTAAGATGATAATTTTTGCTCAATTTAGATGATACTATACTGTTTTATTTAAAGTTCCTTTTCAAATCTGTCATTTCAATTTTGCATTCAAAATAAAAGAGTAATAATCAGAGTAAAGCACAGTGCAGATTCTTTTCTGGTCACTCTCTGAGACAAATGCACTATAGATAATATAATATCACCAGAGATATACATGCCCAGAGATATTCATGGCCAGTTTATATTGGAATTAAATTACAAGAATGAGACAATGACACTTTAGCAGTCAGAAGAAATTAGACTATTATTGACACAAAAAGGGAAGCAAATCATTTGGGATTATATTGTTTATTTGAATCCCAGGTAATTACACAAAAGTTTTGGAGAATCTTACTAAATTATTCAAACAATACAAAAGGATGCATCAAACTATTAAGAAAGTCAGCATAAGGGGTAACAGTACAAAACTAAAGTCTGAAATAAAATTAGTATTCATAAATTCATATCACTTACCTCTACACTTTTAGGAATTAAGCAGTCATTTAGTTCCAAGTTTTCTAATTATCCAAAGAAAGATCAGAACATCTCAGACTTCCGTCTAAGATTTATTCTTTCCATATGATAGAAATTAACTTCCTGTTCAGGAGAAGCAGATCTTTCATGATGCTAAGACCAAAAAAAGTGTTTGCCGAGTGTTCTCATAAGAAACCCTTATGGTGGACATTATCCATGGAAGCATTTTTACAGTGATACCTAACAAGTTTCATATGGGCTAATTTTTGTATTTCAATATAAGTCTTTGTGTTGGAAAAGGGTATTTCCTCATTTATAATGACAGTTAGGAGAGCTTTCATCAGAACATTTCTTCATATTTTATCACTGAGATTTTTAAAATATAAAACATTGGTCATCTTACTCGGCCAACCTTAGTGTGCTAACTCCCATCATTGATCTGCAGAATCAAGGGTCCTGGATAGCATCTGACAACACACAACTTTGCTTTTCTTCCCAGTAAATTTTAGAAGTGTCTTCTATGATGACCTGTCCTATAACAGTGGCAGCCTGAGAGCTACTGTCCTGACTTCAAGAAGAAAGTGGGTTTCCAACACAGGGTTTCTAACCATTCTGCTCCTGGACCTCTTTTAATCTCCACTCTCTTATGCATTTGTATGGCTGAAAAGAGCCTTCTGAAAAATGAGTTGTAAGGACCAAGGTGACACCTAGACATGGTCTGTAGCCTAGACCTCAGGATATCTCTTCATTTGAATGTCGAATACAGAGAGTACTGCCTTTTCATTTTTCAGTGGTCATGGAAGGTCTTTCTACAATATGCTAGGCTCGTGGCTAAGTACTGCAGAAAGGATAATATATGAAAGATGCAGATCTCGTTACCATAGGTGATGAAACATATTTGCAAGTAATTGTAGTACAGGGAGCTATGTGATAGGTGCCACTTTAACAATATAAACAAATTGATCTAGAAATCAGGGAAAAGAAAGATCATTACCACTGGAGGTGATGTGTATAAGTTCCATGAAAGAAAAATAATTTGAACAGAGCCATGAAGCAATGATTCTCAAACTTTAGTATGAAAAAAAAATCAATTATGGAAATGAAAATAAAAAGAATCCAATTTCAGGGTTCACCCCACAGAAAGTCAAATATACTATGCTTTGCATGGGGTTCCAAAGTTATAAATATAAACAAGTTAGTTGATACTTCTCTGCTATTCTAACAGTAGCAGTGGTCCAACTGGGAGGCAAGGGGACTTGTCAAAGTTTGTTTGCAATGTTCCCTATATTAGATAGAGAAAATGTCGGAATATGGTCCATTTCCAGGATGGGGAATAAGAATGAGGTGGCTGATAGTCTGATAATGCTTTGCCAAAGAATCAATAGAATGGTAGATTTAAACTAGCCATTGACAATTCTTGTTAATCAATGTTAAGAAGCACCTTACCATTCTATATTGAGGACTTCTGAGGGTTTTTAGCAGAAGAAAGGGAGTTCAGTAAATAATGTATTGAAGGAGAGGGGTGATATAATCATATCTGTATTCTTTTCTTAAATGTATTTCCATCCCTACTGAGGTGTTATTTTTGCATAATGGATCCCCTTTTCTCAAGGTTCTCTCCGATGTTTTTCCTTCCTCTACCACTGTAACAGTGACTGGCTACAAAATACAGACGATAAATCTCATAGTGAATATCTGTACTTAGACCCCTATTACTTCAGAAACCATTTCCTGTCAAAATAGGTTTAGCCATCTGAATTGATTAGGATTCAAGGAAACCCAAATCTCCAATGATTATTGGAAAAAGAGAACCAGAACACAGGTTGTCATATTAGAGAGAGTTTTTTACAAGTGCACCTTAATTAGGGTAAGTGAGGATTTCTCAGAGCTAATACAAATTATGTGAACCTCCATAACACACAAACATTGAAGAGAGGCTATGGAACACACCAAATGACACAGGAAATTAAATTACATGAGAGATGTTATTTAATCTAGAATATGCTAGAATATTCACTTTCTGGCTTCTTACTTGGTAAAGCTCTTTACCAAAAGTCCCAATATACAGTGTATTAGACTGAAGTGAAGAAAACATGTGCTTCTTCCACTTCAAATGTTGATGGGGGGAGAGGTGATTTTCACCCACAGCATTTGTTCACCCACCCAACATACTAATGCACTTTTTCAATTGGCAAGTCCTTTATTCTTAACGCTACTGTTTTACTTAAGAGATAATGTCAAAGGAATTGAACGTTGTGACTGGATAATGGTCTCCTGCTGCAAGATAAATGCCTAGGCATTTATTGAAAATAAATGTTGGAATGAAGCCAAGACATTTATTTTTAAAGTAGGAAACTATTTTCTAGTCACAACTTTAAGTGCCAGAGACATTATAGCTATCTTACCAAATGATTTTTTAAGTAAATTGAGATCATCCAAAGAGAGAAACAGAATACCTAATTTGTTCTCACCTATATAACAGGTAATATTGTGGTTTCCTTTCAACAGATACCAAGTCAAATTCAAATATGCTGTTTGTTTGGTGGCGGACATTGAAAGACTGCATTAACAACATATTCAATCAATTCTCTTGCTTTATTGTACAGACATGGTTTATGCTTTTTTAAACAAAGTGGATTTGAATATGCATGCTGAAACAGAAGTATAAAGTTTTATGATGCATTATTGAATTTTTTTGCCACTTTATAGGCAGCAATGGTTACTGATCTCCTTACGATGTGTCTGAAAAGCACATAAGTGGTAACCTAGAGAGCTTTTAGCAATAATGCTAATGAGTTGTGATCTAAGGTAATGATGATTTTGATTCTTCCAGTCCTTGTGGAGTGCCTTCACAGAGTGAAAACAGTATAAGTGAATTTCAACAAACACTACTTATACTTTCCCTCAGTGTTAAAATTCAAAAGAACACTATTGTAACCTACTAGTTATTCATGGAATTTAGGTATACCATGAATCAAATTCTCACCCTCTTCCCCATACCTGATGCTATACATTTAACTTCTAGTTACATTTTTCTGGTGACATAAAGTAGCTCCATAGATATTACCTTTCGTTCCCTAGCCATTCTCTGTAACAACTAAAGAAAAATGAAAATTTATGCCTGAAACAGGCTTAATGGAAACACAACATCTGTATCACCTATGAAAAGTATGGGCCACTAGGTAAATGGTTTTACCCTGAGGGATAAAAAAGAAAACAAAAACATAATTTAATATAATGTTGAAATGAACAGAAATTGTTATTCTTCATTTTGAAGATGGTGTTATAAGAATGTCATTTAGATAATCATGTGTGTGTGTGTGTGTGTGTATATGCATATATGTGTATATATATATATGCACATGTATATATATAGATAGAGCAATATATAGATATCTACATATATGTGAAGGAAAGAATAAACTTCTCTGAAGTATATGAAGCCTGATGTTTCTAGAGAGATGCATAAATAATACACGCAAAAACAATTCACACGTAAAATAAAACCATAACTGTATTTTGTATGCTTTCACTAGGGGAGCTATGTTAAGATTAAAGATTGAAATACATTAAATAAAATATTATAAATAAAGAACATAAGACATAGCTAAAGAACATAGAGTTCTTTATACGTATGCATGTATGCATAAGAAGAACCCAATAGTTACATCCTGATATGGTACATCCCTCTTTTTTTTTTTTTTTTAAAGATTTTATTTATTTATTTTAGAGATAGAGAGAGTGTGAGCTGGGGGTGGGCAGTGGCGGAGCAGAGGGATAGGACAAGAAGACTCCATGCTGAGTGCAGACCCCCATGTGGGGTACAATTCCATGACTCCGAGATCACGACCCGAGTCAAAATCAAGAGTTGGATGCTTAACCAACTGAACTTCCAGGCACTCCAGGGCTGGGTATTTCTGAGTAACTTTAAAGAAGTCTTCCATCTTTTCAAAATTTAGAAATAAGCATCATTAATTAATTTATACCTATAATTATATTATAGATTTGTTTACTGGTGTTAGTATTTTTTATAATTATTATGGTAATGATTTTACATAGTTTTTAGACATCCCTCTCATTAATTTTGGTTGCTTTTCTTTAAATTACTTCTCAAGATTAAACTTGAAATGGGAGTCATGTGATTATTGACTCTCCCAATATTGTTATTATATTGTAAGCTTATATCTGCTGTGTAATATCCTCTCTTGAATATTTGGAAGATTTTTTTCTTTCATTAAAAATGCCATCTATAGATAGCTGCATTTGTGGTAAGCATGGCATAATGTGTAGACTTGTTGAATCACTATGCCATACACCTGAAACCCACATTGTGTGTCAACTACACTTCATTTTTCTAAAACACCAACTGTATAGTCTCCATGTTAGTAGAAGATTAGACTCCTTTAGCCACCTTAGGAGGTGATAGCTAAGGAAATATATTTGACATTTCAGTTATCCCTTTTTAAAAGAATTTATTTTCCACCTCTGCTGTGGGAGCCAAGGGATTCCGTGGCAATACATGAGGGAGCTTTCAAAACATAGCCCCTATTCTAAGCTCTTCAAGAGTAGAACTTCTTTTGTATATTGGATTTTCACCTGAAATTTTACTTCAGGCGAGTGTCACTCACTGCTAATATAATGGATGGGTTCATGTATAAAGAAATACATTGAAATATTATAAAACCACTGTTTAGGGACACCTGGGTGGCTAAGTCAGTTAAGAATCTGCCTTCAGCTCAGGTCGCAATCTCAGGGTCCTGGGATTGAGACCCTCATCAGGCTTCTTGCTCAGCAGGGAGCCTGCTTCTCCCTCTCTGCCATTCCCTCTGCTTCTGCGTGCGTGCACTCTCTCTCTCTCTCTGATAAATAAGTAAATAAATCTTATTAAAAAGCCACTGGTAGAGAAATAGTAGAAATACTTATGTAATGTTATGAACCAGGTACTTTATTAATTTTTATGATCCTTCAAATAAGCTTCTGACGTTGATATCATCATTGTTCCCATTTTATATAGGAGAAAATCATGGAAGTGAGAGTTAAAATAACTTAAGATCATACAATAGGAAGGTGTCAGTCTAGGGATTTGCATCTAGATAATGTGCCTTGGAATCCATGATTTTTTTAGCCACAGTACTAATCCAGCCAGGTGGGATGGCCCTGGAGATTATAAATAATTGTACAAACTCGTAATAGAGCAGCAAGCTTAAGAAACAGTTTTTTAAAGTATTTATATAATGAAATTATTAACCTAAAATCTATCTTATGAGGAAATATAGAAGTCAAAATCACAGCCTAATATACAAGCCTAGTGCCTGACCTCTGGGCCATAGCTCAGACTTGAACCTTTGCCTTTATGCTTTTGCTGTCCAAGACTCACACAGCTTAGCTTAACAAAGACTTAGTACAGTAATCACCTGAGGATGCTTGCAGAGGAGGGAGCTGGGCTTAGGGAGGTACCTCATGGATTAGATAATATGTCATTGCTAAATTAACTGAGTTCCATATTAAGTGCTGACAGAAGAGTATATCTCAAAATGCAAGCTACTATCAGGATGAAAAGAATCTGTATGACAGCCCACCAGAAATTAGCTTTTGTAAAATTCCATTTTGAGAGTTAAAAAGTCTCAAGAGACTTGCTTGATGATTCATTTTCCTGTCTAGAAAATCAGTAGTCAATTGTGATTCCTAGTGTATGGTTGCTCAATTTCCCAACTCCAAATACATGAATACTAGGTTGTAATTAATTTTGTCCCTTATCAAATATTCACAAACAGTACCCCAAGTACTACTAATATTTAATAAAGTCTCTATTTCAGAATATCCTCTGATTCTAGCCAATTCTTAAAAAGATTTTTTTTCATTGATAGAATTAAAAATATACATCCATTGTCCTCTATAAATAACAATCATATGCACATATCATGTTTTTCCCCAATTATGATGAATTGCAAATATGTTTTTTTTTCTGTTAAGTAACACTTGGCTTCTTGAATAAGATGTGAAACTTTATCAGAATAAACAGTATTAGATATACTGTGGTCACTGGCTGGCTGTGTCTTGGGTTATAACTTTTATGTAAAATATTATTTAACTTTTTAATTTTTTAAAAGTTAAGCTCATTTTCTGGATTCAAAAACATGATATACAAACTTTCCAGATATCTTCTCTCAAATTTATGAATTTTAGGCATGAATACAAACTGAATACAAGCATCACAATGTGACATATATACATATTTTTTCATTAAAGTAACTTTCTTCATATAAGCTGTTCAGATCTCTTGCCGCTATAATAAAATATTCTTAATTAATGCACTTGCTCAGTTGAAAGATGGGCAATTTCAACGTACTTGGTTATCTAGAAGATATTTATAGCATCTTAAAATACATTCCATTGATGTATACAAGCTCAATTAGGAAGAAAAGTGAGGAGTTTAATTTTTAAGGGAAAGTTGGGATGCTCACCCAAGAATTGTAGATAACCCATCTCTTCTCATTGGTACTGGGCCATAAATAACTTCACACAGGAAATGATCATTAGCTGGAAATTTGGAGAAAAGAGGAGCATCCTTTCCCCTTTCATTTCATCTCTATTTTTAAAGGGAGTATATTTGTTTCACTTCATTTCACTGTAGGAGTAGGCCTGCAGTCCTCGAAGGGAGAAAAAAAAAGATTTTTCTGTTCATGATTTTCCAATGGACTTTTTCATAGCATTGCTTGTTTGATATAATGTTTCAGCTGATTTTATTGACTCTGGAAAAATACTCTGATAATTTGAAGATAGTTGTATTATTAGGTTGTATAGATTAGAAAATTATTTGAAAAAAAATCAGAGACTTGCAATTTGTAAGTACTATGTTGATAGATACTCACATAACCAAAATTTGTTAAATAACAGATATTCTGTTAAGATTCCTGGGAAGTGCTCTCTCTAGGACTCAATATTCCCCCCAAAGTTGTACTTTTTCTTTAAGCAACAAATCTCCTATTTCTTCTTGTATACAAGTCATGAATTATGTTTCATCCATTTCTTTGACCAAATTAGAAAGCATAGCCAAATATGCTTCAGGCTCCTCCCCCCAGATAGATTTTATTTACTGACATTACTCCTCTTTGCATTTTCTTTTAACTTTCCCTTTCAACCATGTATCATTATCCTTAAAATAAAATAAAATAAAACAAATTTATTTTCTTTAGCATTCCCATCTCTAAGTTTCAAATAAAATGGCCTAAAACAAGCTGAGACCCAGGCTAACACTTCATAGAAGTATGATACAATAAAATGTATGAGTTCTAAAAGGCAGCATAGTATTATTTGACTACACTTGATCATGCTATCTCTGATTCTTTTCATTATTCACAAGATAGTGTTTGATATTCCTGTCTTCCTACTACTGAAAGATCTATCTTCCTTCTTTCCTTCCTTCTTTCCTTTCTCTTCTTTTTCTCTCTCTCCTTCTCTCTCTCCTTCCTTCTTTCCTTCCTTTCTTCCTTATCTTGGAGTGGTTCTTTGAGAATTCTTCCAGTTTACACATTACCATTTTTCTTTTCCAAATATAAGCAGGTATCCATTAATTCAGAAAGGAATACAAGTAGTGATCATTATAAAAGTCAGTTTCCAAATCAGAAGATCACTCCAAACTCAAGTTGGATACAAGCACTATTATCCAATGACTAAACTCAGGGTCCAAAACCAATAAGTCAATTCAAGTGGGTCAGCAGAGCAGGAATTGGGAGACCATACCCCTGAAATCAACAGATGTCCATCTGATATCAGCAGACCAAGTGCCAGAAAACCAGTCTGTTAGTGGGTATTTCAGTGTATGTGCACTGAATGAGGTTGTATTTGGAGTTCACAGGAGAGGAGATGAACAGAAGCAAATGTCTGAGCCTTTTGGGGAAGCACGTACTGAGGTCTGAGTTGACAATTTCTGAAAAGGGGCTTCTTTTAGAGACCATTGCCTAAAGTGTCACCCACCTCAGGGCTCTGGGTCAAACTGCACCTAGAGCTGGAGGCTGGATGGAGCAGGTGTAAGGGTGAAAGTCAGAAACACCATCATTTACTTAAATAGTCATAGTCTACAAGTATAACATATGTTTTGTGATATATTTACTTACTATAGTTATACTGCCCCTTTCTTGATTTGAAAAACAACGGACAAAGAATTTTAGTTTTCTTTAAAATCATGTTTACGTACATCTTTTAAAAGGAGAGTATTTCATATACTGCCCCATTCTATACAGAACAGAATGAAACTTAAGCCTATATATTGCTAGAAGAGTTGAATGCAATAAGCCTCAGAACTTGCTCCTATAATATCACCATTTTTTTCACTAGTGGTTTACAGTCACGATTAGCCAGGTAAAAGAGCTGTATTTTTTATCCAGGAATCTACTAATTCAAGAAAAATAATTTATTTGCCTAAGAGATATTTATTTGTCTTTGACATGTTGTTTTTTACTTTGAATGTCTACAATAGATTTGTGTTTATTCTCTTGGTATTAATTCTTATTAGTAAGGAAATATAATGATTTTCCCACAATATGCCTAGCAGCTATCCAGCTGAGGCCAACCCTATTTAATTCATAGTTCTTTGGACCTAACAGATATTGAATTCTGTGTTATGTATTCACTCGCAGCGTGATCAGACACCCACCAAGTCTCCAGTAGTAATTAATATATTGCATGAGGATAGATCCCATTAACTGAGTATAACTGAGTAACGTATCTCAGGTTAACTACTACCCTCAGCATCTTATGCCATGCCAACATTTGTTTCTTTGTGATGCATGATGAATATAATTAAAAAGTTTAAAAAGATATTTACACATTCACAAAATTATATAACCTCCTCTATAGCAATCATAAATATTCTGAGAAAATAAATCAGTGTCTTCATATTATGGTCTTGATTTTTCATTCATTTTCTTTTTTACGTGTAGCATCATAGACTCCCTGATGTAACATCTATTTTCCTCTTTGAATGGAAGGTTTTTATTCAAATATTGATTATTAGTTGTTAATTTTCTTCCATTTTGATTGATCATCCCTCATTCAGTATTACTTTATAGTCTTCAGTGGATTTTGGAATGCCTTAGTTCAAATTAAATCTGTTGCTTTTCACTTCTTCCTAGAGTGGCATTTATCTCTCTCTTCTTGCTGAGATTTTCTATGGGAATGACTTCTCACAGTCACTGTCATTTTAAAATAAATTTATATATAATTTACTCTTTGTATGTTAGTTGCTGAATGATGGAGGGCTTCCAAAATAGGATAGCAATTTTTAAACTTATATTTATGATTATATATTGATATAAACTGACCTAAAACAAATGATATTATTATATCCACTGTCCTCCACTTTGGTAATAAATCTTTCATGAAGATTCTTCTCTTCTGTGGCCTCAAAATGGTTAGCATTTTTCATTCTGAGTTAATTAATTGGGGTGACAAGCAAGGATCCTAAGATATGGAGTAACCAACCATTCAGTTAACTAAGTAAGAAGCTATTATCAAGTGAAGTGCTTCCTACTAATCCAGTTGATATAAACAATTGGGCCAAATTACTAGAACATTTGATAAATACCTTTTATTTATTTATTCAGTAAACATGTATTAAACAACAACTTCATGCCAGGACTATACCAGGCATTTACTATTGGATATAGAGATAAATAGGACTCAGTGATATTCCTTAAGTTAACTCCTGCTTAAGTAATGAGAAGGCATATGTTCAAAAAGAACTGAAAGTGGAGCAGAAGGGGGTAGGGAGAACATGAAAAGCAATTGGGAAGATCAGAATTATTAGATAATACGGAAGAAATTCTGACCAATCTATTGCCTAGTGGAATTTGACCAATTGTTTGCCTGTCAAATTATGTTTTAATGAGTAAGCCAGCCTCCCGTTTCTAATAAAAGTTGTCAGTCTAAACCAATAAAACAAGCTATGTATATAGATATGATAATCCTTTATAAGTCATAATTTCAAAACCAAAATACAGTTCTTTAAACTAAAGCATTTTGAAAACGAAACAGTTGACAAAACCAAAAGACAACCTATGGCAGAATGGGAGAAGAAATTTGCAAATGTCTTATCAGGTAAAGGGCTAGTACCCAAAATCTATTAAGAACTTACCAAACTCAACACCCAAAAAACAAATAATCCAGTCAACAAATGGGCAGAAGACATGAACAGATATTTCTCCAAAGAAGGCATGCAAAAAGGCCGACACACACCTGTAAAAATGTTCCACATCCGTTAGCATCAGGGAAACATAAATCAAAACCACGATGAAATACCACCTCATTTTAGCCATAATGGCTAAAATTAGCAAGTCAGGAAACAACAGTGATAGCAATGATGTGGAGAAAGGAGAACCCTCTCACACTTTTGGTAGGAACATCAGCTGGTACAGCCACTCTGAAAAACAGTATGGAGATTCTTTAAAAAGTTAAAAATAGAGCTACCCTACAACCCAGCAGTTGCACTACTAGGTATTTACCCCAAAGATACAAATGCAGTGATCCGAAGGGACACCTGCACCCCAAAGTTTATAGCAGCAATGTCCACAACACACACACACACACACACACACACACACACACACACACACACACACGGGAATATTACTCAGCCATCAAAAAGAATGAACTTTTGCCATTTGCAATGATGTGGATGGAAAGAGAGGGTGTTATGCTAAGCGAAGTAAGTCAATCAGAGAAATTATTATATTATTTCACTCATATGTGGAATTTAAGAAGCAAAACAGAGGAGTATAGGAGAAGGGAGTGAAAAATAAGACAAAACCAGAGAGAAAGACAAACCATGAGACCCTTAACAATAGGAAACAAACTGAGGGTTGCTGAAAAGGGAGGGCATGGGGACACAGAGTGAGGGGCATTAAGGAGGGCACATGATGTAATGAGCCTTGGGTGTTATATACAACTGATGAATCACTGAACTCTACCTCTGAAACTAATAATACTACATATTAATTAATTGAATTTAATTTAAAAAATAAAAATAAGACATTTTGAGGTTCCTTTAGTTTTGTTCTGTTTCATTTTTTGTTTTGTTTTTGGAGGGCTTTCTTTTAAGCTAAAAGCAAAGTCATCATGAAACTGAAATATATTATGGAAAAAAATTAAAGAATGTCTGAAAATTACATCCATGTGTCTGTACTTCTCACTATTGCCCAAAGCCAGGAACCATAACTTCCTTTTTCTTATTTGGTATTATGTACAGTGAGCATTCTGAAGCCAAAGAATCTGCTGCCAATTCATAGACTGACTCCTTTTTCCTGTTTTGTTGAAGGAGATGTTAAAAAATGAAAAATGTTCTTTTTAGTATAAAAAATGTTCAATTAGAAACGATGAAATGAAGACTCCTTAATATGTATAAACTTTCAGTATGTTCCTGCATATTCAACCACTACTGTTACCTCATCCAGTTCTCCACATGCTGACTCCATTCACAAAAAGCCTTTTTAGTTTATTTTCAGGTGTAGATCATTGTTTTCATGCCTATGGGAAAGAACCTCCCAATGCCACTGGCAAATTGGCAGAATTAAAGTGCATTTTCCATTTATAGCTCAAAAGAAGAGGTGATCCTTTGTCCTTAGCTTTGTCAACATAGTTCATCCTTGAAGTGACAGGAAATGGGCCATTTTGCTAATTTAGTATCTTTAACAAAATACCCTTGAATAGTAAGTTTTGAAAATAAATATACAAATAAATAATGAGGAAGTTTTTGATTTCCAAAATTTGAAAGAATTGCTAAAAAGCTTGAAAATTCAATTTAATGCCAACAATTTTGCTAAGAATCCTTGAATCATTTGATTTTTCTGTTAATGTTCTACCAGTTTCTCCCCACAAAAGAGTATTTTCCAAAATTAAAATAATTGGCAGGGGTAAAAAAAAAACTTTCTTTTTTTCCCCTAAAACCCTAAAAGAGTTTTATTTAGTGTCAGAGCATTAATAGGCAAATTGAAATGTCTAAAATATACTTATCCTATACCTATTTTAAATATTTGTCTTGCTACATTCTGAATTAGAGCAAAGTAACAAAGAGACAACATATTCTTAAGAATGAAATTCTTAGTAAAGAATAGACAACTATGATTATATGCTATTGTGTACTCAACATAATGCAACAGGATATTTAACATAAGAGTAATTCATTACACTAGTTCTGAGCATTACTCCAGAGGCTTTGATGATAACTAAATAAACAGGAAATTAGCAGTTTTTCTGTAATGACTCTTTGTTATTGTATGAGAGTATTTTTCTGATGCACTTTTTCACTTGAATGGAGCAATTTGTGCATGAAACAAAACAGTCTTCCGAACAAATACATAGGATGTTGTTTTGATCGAAGTTATTTGCTTTTAATGCATCTGGTTTTTTTGGCAAAGAGAAGAATATATTAAGAAAGGAAAATCCTGCAGCTTTAAAATTACTTATGGCTGCATTTTATTACATCATAGAAATGCTTAGCCATTTATTTAGCGCCTGTTAAGAGCAGACACACAAATGATGAGGCAGCTTCTACCTTTGATGGAGAGGCTTATACTATACTTGGCAAAGGATGTCCTATATGGAACAATTTCAATGAGAAGAGATATTATCCAGGAAGTTGCTTGTCCCTAAGGAAAGCCAACTGGCCACGCAGAAAGTTCTCCAGAGAGTGGCATTTTTCAAATTATTTACTTTTATTTTTCTTTTTTTTTTTTTGGTAAAATCACTGCAGGACAAGTCCTGACACTCGAATTTACAGGTTCAGACATTTCATTTGTTAGGGAGTCTATCAGTTATGGGTAGATTCATACTAAACAAATTCAGAGACTATATAAAACCAATACTTTATTACTTTAAGAGTATGAGAAATGAGAAATAGAATTATAAGGAAAACTTCCCTGGATATATGGGGGAAAAATCTATAACTGGGAGAAGAAAATTCACTGCCAAGACCTGCCTGGGATTTTTCCCTTTTCTCCACAATCACTGGAGACCAAATTTTGATAGATGATACACTGTTTCTGTAGTTACCTTGGTTGGGGAGTGATGTCATATTTTGCAACTCAGTTATGATATCATATATTTCTGTCCCAATCTCTTATTTATTCATTTATTTATTTATTCCATACTTTATTCTTTGAAAATGTTTTTCTGTCCTTATCTCCAGGTTCTTTAGGAGAAAGATAAGGAAAAATTGCCAGTGACCCCCAGAGCTGCCTATTATATTACTTTTGATAGATTTTTTTGCAATGTATCTTGTTTACAAAACAAAACTGTAACAATATAACTTATAAATAAATTTTTATATGAAAAATAATTACTAGTTTATTAAGGATACCAATAAAAAGGTCTATCTATAATAATGTAACCTAAATATCAATGAGCAATATAATAATAGCTAAAGTAGTTCATAATGGGAAACTATCACTGAAAAATATTTCACTAAAACAAACTATCTTCAAGATAAGTTTCATAATGAAGTAACTTAATCATAATTTATGACATAATTGTTAAAGTGTACATTTCAGAGTCATTTTAAAAGAGAGCTTACTTTTAAAAATAAAAGACAAGGGACAATGGGTGGTTCAATCAGTTAAGCATCCGACTCTTGATTTTGGCTCAGGTCATGATCTCAGGGTTTGGGAGATCAAGCCCCATGTCTGGCTCCATGCTGAGCATAGAGCCTGCTTAAGATTCTCTCTCTCTCGGTCTCTCAAAAATAAATTAATTAATTAATAATAGCATTTGAATAAATAATAAATAAATTTTTACTAGGCAAATATAAGTTAAAGCAATTGTTATATATTATTATGTTACTTCATAGATATTTACTATTTTGAAAGGTTGGCATATTTCTATCTGGACCAAATATGCTGTGAGTGTATACAGCATGATTATCCCCATTTACTAACAGCTGTTATCTGTCTGCCAGTGTATAGTACAGGTTTCTTAATACAAGCTGAAATAATTATCTTTATTCTGTAGGGATTGGATAAGGCATAGAAATTGGTACTGTAATGAAGAACTATTTAGGCAACCTATCCACGATCAATGTCTGGTTGGACACAAAATTCAATGTGCAACAACTCAGGCCATATACCCCAGGAAAACTTTTGAACTGACACTTTCTAGTTAGAAGTGCATGAGTTGCTAGAGTAACATCCTTCCCTAGGTAACAAAACAGGTGGGCAAAGGATTCTGCTCTTGAAAAATTTGTGTTATTTTCATGTCTGTATAATCACACCCTTACATTCTTTTCAGAAATGTGCCAAAGCCAAACTTTTGTAAATCTAACTGTAGGAAGAAGATTTAGAAAACATATCAAAATCCTGACTGAGGATTCTCTTACAAAGAGGTTACAGAAGTTATATCTTTACATTTCTCCTGTGATGATCAAAGTCACAAAAGATGTATGTGTGTGTTTTTTCTGTTTTCTTTAATATACATATTCTTCTACTAAAAACTTAGAAAATAAACTTACTGTTACATTTTTACCTTTTCTGTAGTTACTTTAAACTTTGAAATTCCAAACTAGATTCCAAGCAGTCCTCTAGAGTTAAATTTGTAGGAGTCTTCTCCATAGTATCTTGAGTTTGTATTTTCTGCTTTCCAAAGTTCCAAATTCTTTAATTTCTTATTTTTTATGAAATAAATTTTATCCACATTTATAGGATCCCCTATTATTGTATTCAAGTATTATGTTATCACACTCCTGCCAATATGGATTTGGACACATTAGATTTTATTGGACAGTAAATTGTATTTTTTGTAAGAAAAATCTAATTTGCCTTCAGGGCAAATTAAGGACCTATTTATTTTTCAAGTTTCTGTTGCCTTACTTGTAAAAAAAGAGAAGATCGAATTAAGTTATCTTCAAGGTGCAATTCATCTCTATGCTTTTTGTGCTAAAAAGGAATGAGAAAGAGATAAAAAGTAAACAAGAAGACGGAAGGACAGAGGGAAGGCAGGTAGGCAGGCAGGAAAGCTGAATATGTGATTGCTATGCTTAGTATTTGATCAAAATAATTAACCATTTACTATAACTATGTTAAATTCCTAGGACCTCTATATTGACTGTTTAGTTTAAAATAAATGCCACATTCAAAAGACTATTCCAGGGAAGACCAATTCAAAAAGGCTTAGTAGGAAAAGGTCTTAACTGAAGATAACAAGTGAAAGGATGAGTTTGTTGTTCTCTATTATAGACTGTTTACCCATTAAAATCGCATAGCAAGAAATAATTTCTATGACTATAAACTAAAAACCCTAATGATAGATTCCAAAATTGCCTTCCAACCTGTTCTTTGTTCTAAATCTAGTTTTCTGGTATTAATATTCAGAGTTTATCCTTCACCAAAAGAGTCTAATTATGGAAGAATGATCAGATTGGTGATGAGTAATTCAACTGCGGATGAAATTCTACAGGTAATGTAATATGAACTGCAATCAGGAATGACAATGACTTTTTAAGGCTTTTTTCAAACTGCTTATTTGAGTCTAAAATAGCAAAGCTAACACAGAATATCAGGCAGAAACCAAATTTCCAGTTGATGCAATTTTGTCATTTGGGGAATATTAATATTAGTGTAGGAACTGTGGTTGACTGCAAAATGAGCACATATTAAAAGCATATAAGACTAGTGAGCCATTGCTTTTGAAACAGATGCCTTTTCCTCATTATGTAAGCTGAAACATAAGCTTACATTTTCAATTACTGTGTCTTCACAAGGGTTTGTTTTAAAATTATTATCACTACCTTTTTGACTTCTGTGCCCATATTGGTAGACATCTAATGTTGATTTCTCACCATAAGTAGTATCATATATTCATCCTTAAAGACACTTTGGAGAATGCGTGTTTTCTCTGCAATTCTCAACAAATTTATGTTTTCTCTGCAATTTTGAATATGGGATGAGAATAGGAGTAGTTGTAGTAGTTGTCCTCATCACCATCACCATCATCATCATTGAAGCTACTATGTTTTGAATGTTTTCTGTGTGCCAGGAAGCGTGCTTAGAGATATGTGTGTATTATTTTTTATACCTGCCAATTAAGAAAGTACCGTGATCAGATCCATTGTACAGACTGAGTAAACAGAAGCAAAGAGAGATAAAGAAACTTATCCAGAAGAGGTCAAGCAAGGTGGCGATATAGGAGCCTCCTGAACTCCACTCCTCCCACAGACACACCAAATGTACAGCTATGCCTGAAGCTCTGAAAGTAATCCTGATACCAGCTGGGTGACTTCTCCATAGTGGGCAAATGAGAAAATACCTCCATCAAGATAGGTAGGAAAGGCTGAGATACATGCTTTCCATAAAACTCATCTTCAGCACAGTCCAATACAATTGGGAGGGAACTCCCAAGTCCCAGCTTCTCCCTATAATGTCAAGAGTTTGAACTCCACATTTAACACCTCTCATTGTAGGACCCCACCCATGGGGTGGGTGCCCAAAACATCTTGCTCTGAAACCCAATGCGCTTGTGCCCATGTGACCCGCAAAACTGTACCAAACATGGGAGCAATCATTAGCAGGTGTGTAAGCCCTGTTGCAACGATACCCGGGGTCTGAGTCCTAGATTATCACTTGTACCTAACACAAACACATATTGCCTTGGCTCCTTCAGTGTTTTCTTGTGTTTCTCAGTCAATTCATTTACTTAAGTAATATTAATTAAGTAATAATTACTTAACTGTAAGTTGCTGAAGTACAGACACATTTGAGAGTATGTGAATTTTATTTCTTAAGCAACTATTATTGAATTATCATACTGGAGTGAGATTTTAATAGATTAAAAAATAATGAAACCTAAATCAAAGTATACATTATGGGCATATGCACTTAGGCAAATTCTTTCAACACATAGCAAGTGAAGCACTTTCTGTGGGTACTATGGGGCCCTAGAATAGTTTAGTCACAGTTCCACCCCCTCATCTGGCAGAATGTCCAGTTGAGGATTGAAAGGACTTCAAAATATTCTAGTTCATCAACACTTCCTTTCCTTCACCATTAGATACTCAGGCACTAAAATAATAAGTGCCATTTCTCTTGAAAGCTAGACATGCCAAACTTTAGAATCTCATAATTATCTTATTCGCTGTAATCATTTTCTAGGCACATAACAAATTAGTGTTTTTCTTCTGTTTTGGACATCCTAAGAGTGTATAATAAAATAGGTGTAAAGATAAGGGTTTAAAGCTTCCAACAACTGTCTATGACCTAAGGAACCAAGGGGCATGTTCAAGATCATATAGTGTGTTAGTCAGCTGGAATCACGTTCTAGACTTTTATCATTTTCCAGGCTAGAACTTTTTTCATTTTGTGACAAGTCCTGGCCCCACCCCAATAGCTGTCCACTTATGATTGCATTGTTGAAATTTATACATGCCTCTTGGTTTCTCAGGAGCCCATATAGAACTGAAGCTCTCTTTGCAGCTCTCGCTGAACACAGTCCAATGCACACCTCAGTTTCTGCATGGCCCAACTTCTTACTTGTCCCCTTAAAAAGTCATGCTTTGCTTGTCTAGATTGCATCCTCTTCTCTTCGTACACACATGTTCTCAGTTTTTGCGGCATGGACTTTATATGATACATCCCTAAAAGGTTTTTGTGTTAATTCCATATCCACTATTTAAAGCCCTTATCCTATCTTCCCAACAAAGACTTTTCTTATTATCTCAGCCCACACTGATCTTTCTCTTCCAATTATCTGTGTATTCTATATTGTCCCTCTTTCAGATTTGCTAATCTTGCCTTCTTAAGTATATTTTAAACACTTTGGTAGCTAGAAATGTGTCCCTCCCTAAGAACTCCTGCATTTAAGAAATGCTAAAGGTGGGCCCTGGGTGGCTCAGTTGGTTAAGCGACTGCCTTCGGCTCAGGTCATGATCCCTGAAATCCCTCATCAGGCTCCCTGCTCAGCAGGGAGTCTGCTTCTCCCACTGACCTCTCTCCTGTCATGTTCTCTCTCTCAAATAAATAAATAAAATCTTTAAAAAAAAATTGCTGAAGGTGTGCCATGATGCCTTGCCTTGATATGATGTCTTATGTTTTTAGGATATAAAAATATCTAAAAATCACTTTAGGTCACTTTTTCTTCCTTAACATTAAACTTTTGAATAACAAAAGAATTCTTTTTAGAAATATCATAGCACATATACCCCTGCAATGCAAATATCAGAAATTGAATTTCCACATGTAATTTATTTTACTTACAGCAGTTTGGGTTTAATTTGACAACTTTCTCATTACAACTACCAAAAAAAAAAAAAAACCCTTCTTCTGTACAAATGTATTTCCATATTTCCATCTCAGTATAAGCACAGCTGTGAACCAATTACTTCAAAGTTCAAGAGCTGGTTGTTTCTATCCTTAGCATTGCTAGAAAATTTTGAGCATAGTCCTGAGGAGAGACTCCCAAGCTCAGTACAAAGAAGTTTTTTTTTTTTTTTTTCCAATTTCTTGTTTTCTTTTGTTGCTGTTTTCATATCCAGCACAAATGAGACACACTTTCTTTCCTCTACTATTGCATTTATTTTCTATATTTGGTGACAATAGGTATCTCTTTTGCATACTTATTTGAATATTTATGTGGTTGTTTTTTAGTTATTGATAGCTACTATATAAAAGGACATATATAAGTTGCATAAAGATCAATCTGCTTGAGGAATAAATAGTTCTTCAAGCCATCTGTATTGTGAGTGATTGTGTGAATATGAAAAACAAATATGCATGCTTTACCTGCCCTTTCTGTAATTAATTATACTCTGAACCTCTCCCCACCTGACCAATTGAATTTCATTACCTCCGAGAAAGAAAATTAAATATATGACGGGTATAAGCCTATATTTCAGATATCCACACTCTTACCAGTTAGTGTTTTCACCATGAACTTACCCTCTGCATATTGCTCTCTGTCATTTTCCTTACTAGTCCTCCTGATCTCTACATATGAACAGACTATCTGTCATGCAAACCCCACAGAGAGGGAACAAATATGTAATTAACATAGGCTTTTATCTCCTTCATTGACAGAAAAAAAGAAAGGGAGGTATTCTCTAGGAATCAACTAAAGGTCATATTAATTTTCCCCAAACTCCCCCTCTGGTTTCCTCAGGAGACATTGCAATGATGTCAGGCATATCAAAATGAACTGATTATTATGCATGTGCGGCCTGATGGATGAGCTTTCCAACCCCAGCACAGCCCCTGTTGTACATGTCTCTCTTCTGCTGTGTCACTGCACCTACTTATTTGAGATGATTTGATTCAGTGACTGACAGTAGGTGTGAAAGAGGTGGGAAGTAAGGAACAAGAAGAGAATTCTATTTTGTGAATGTTATCCATATGTGTTAGATAGCGATGGTTATTTGGTTCAGTTTAAGAATCTGAGCAAGGAAATATCATCTGTTTTCGGATTTGTATAACATACCCCTTTTATTGATCAGAGGTTAATCCATAGTAATTTGTTCTCCTGAGAGACATCATACTGCCTGTTCTGACAACACTCTCTTTTAAGGGAAATTTGACAAATCACATGATCTACTCCTCCAGTTTTAACTGGTGCGGTCAGACAAGCATCTAATGGAAGAAAATCAATCTATGCATAGTCCTGCCAATGATGTATGACCCATGGATAGCCAAAGCAAAAACAAAAAAAGCCAATTTACTAGAAGAAATTTTTAATTAGAAAACAGAAAAACTGAGTCAGTTGGAAGCAAGAGTAGAAGAAAACGGAACACATAAAAATTTCTATAAGATATAGAGCCTGAGAGATGGTAGCAAATCTGAGCCACATGTAAACTACAGCTAGAAAGGAGTGATAAGTATATGGAAACCAGTTTTAGAAAGATAGAGACAGAACACATGTGAGGAAATATCAAGTGTCCCCCAAGAAAGATAGACAAAGTAGTTTGTTATAGGAGCTCTCTCAAGCATGACGGTATTCCAGCCCAAATCCTGGTCTTGGTGTTTTCTTAGGCTGTTATCTTGGCTAGGTTGGAGAGGTTATCTATTCCACGCAACCAAATGACCCAATGTGTTCCTTTCACTGACATTTATTTAGCAACTGGTACAGGCAAACCTTTCCCCTAGTTGCTGTAAGGGAATCAAAGATTATTTTTAAAGTGTCTCTCCCCTCCAAAAATGCTCTTGTATGATATTTTCTATAAATCAATATTACTAGAAATTCCCCATGTCTCTTTCTAGAAAAAAAGTGAATTAATATTTTTTAAAATTCAGGTTATGGATAATTGAGCTTTTTCCCCTAAGCAAAAACATAATGACTTTTTCCTCCCTAGAAATCAATACCATATATGAGTTTGGTTCTGTTTAAGGGTATTGATTATACTAGGGCAAAATTAATTCTTTGTCAAAGTTTAATAAAAATGGATCAATGTGTATTATTAATGGTCTCATCATACATTTGTACAATTAAAGAGTAAATATGTACTGACCAGATTTTTAATAATATTATATTATATTTACTATTTGACTATTGGTTTTCATATTGAATACATGTTTCCTCCTTAATATGGCCATATATTAAAATTATTTGATGTGAAGTCATAATTCCAATTACATATATAAGGAATAAATCACAAAAGTTACTCTACTTGATTTCACTGAAGGAAGCCCATTTTGAAAAACCTGTGGCAGTGGGGAGGAGAAATATATATATACTTATACAGCTACTATCAAGAGTTCCTCTTCAAAATTGAACTCTCTCTTTTCTTTCTTTCTTTTTTTTTTTTTTTAAAGAAAAATAGTTACAGAATAGAAGGTAGTCATTGAGCAAGTGGTTTGGATGGAGACAGTAAGAAAACTGATCTGCTTAAGGAATGAACTTGTATTTTGAATGTCAGGAGCTCAGTTAAGAGAAGGGGAAAAGAAAATGGAGAAAGAAATCACACAATGTGGCAAGATTTTATAGCAACTCGAGGCAAATGAGTAATTTCAAAAAGCTTTACAGTCAAAGGGTTTTAGTAGCATGGAAATCTGATGTTTATTTTAATTTTTTTTTTTTCAGTTCCCATGGTATAAACCTCCTCCATCATCCTAAATTTTCAGCAAAATCTGCTTAATATACAAATACTTCTTGAGAGAATTGGTGGAGAAATCAAGGAAAAGCCACCTTTCTGTTACCTTTAACAGGAATTAGTAGCTGGAAGTGACTTGGGAATGTAGGGGCCTCCATATTCATCAGTGAAGGGAATTTCTACAGAACATGAGTAAGTGGGCTCAAAATTTGTGTTTAAACCTCAGAGTCCAAAAGAAACTTAACAATAACCCATTTGTATTAATACAGCTTTAGTCTTAAATATGAAGTCTTCTTTGAAGATGAAACCACTAACCATAGAGAAAACCTCTAAATCATAGTGGGATAGTGGATGTTTATGCAGTTAATTATAGAAATCATGTAATCAATATCATTATCTTTCTGTCATACTCTCTCTTGCTGTCTTCTTGCTTATTCCCTAACAAGGTACAGAAGGTTGTTTGTATGGTTTTAAGTTGATAACAGGCTGTGGAGGTTGGGCTGAGAGAGTTGCTTTTAATTACCCCTATTTCTTGTCTTGTGTATATCCAGCCAGAGAATCGCAATGATCGTAATCATATTTAACTTATTTCAGTTAAAACCCAGGGTCATCATGAGAAATGTTTTCTCAGGATATAATCTATCATTATTTCAGAGTTAAGGGCAGGGAATCTATGTTCTCCTAGCATTAATAAAGTTTAATAAAAAAGCTCATCGCAAAGAAAAGATGAAATGGGGTAGCATAGACTGTCACCAATGACTGAACCATCTCTTTTGGGGAAATACAGATTTTTGCACATATTTTTCTTGACACGAACTTACAAACAAAAGATAACCAACCATATTATCCTACTCTGATTCCAAATAGGAGAGCTCTTCCTCTTATTATCAGGTTTTGCTGAGAGATTTTTCTTTCACAATTGAGTGAGCTTTTGTGAAGAGGACAGCTGAATTTTCCCACAGCTCTCATTCATTATTCTGAGGGATTATTCTGAGGGATGGCCTCAAAAAACAAAAAGGGAAAGAAAAAAAGAAAGTCGCCCCTATAATGTGAACTCGTACCCTATCTTTAAACCCTCACCTTATCACTTTCGCCAAAGTGAACAAGAAATTTGAAGAGCTTTGCATACAATTTCCCTGATATTTCAGTATGAAGGCACATGCTTAATTGGCAGATATAAAGCCAAGGACATGTTGAAGCATCAAGAACACAGAACAGAAATTTTGTTCAGAAATACAATCAGAGGTTGGAATAGTTGTGTTTTCTTTTTATATTAAACTACATTAAACTGGATCTAAAGAGCCTGAAGTAAAATGGCACATAATAGGTATAAGAATGGATCATGTAAGTGAAACATCATTCTTCTCCCCCTCTTCATAAGGAAGACTCCAGTATATGTTATCCTCCATCCTCTTGGCAACATCCTTCCCTCCAAAATTTCATCATTCAATTTATTTATAATTAGCTCTAATAATAGAATATAAAAATTAAGTTTTTAAACTCTATTTTTTCTAACTTACTTTTTAATTAGTCATATTGGAATCACATATTCACCTAAAATTCATAAGCTTTAGATTAATATTAAATGGGTTCAACAAAAACAGCATATTTTCATTCAACATAAACTATAAACACTATGTACAAACTAGCATACATTCTATGTTGTAAATATACTTAACTGAAGTATACTATCTGTTGAAAACAAAAGAGTGATCTAACTCTATTCCTCAATTACAAAACCACACGGAAGTATTATTATTAATCATTCATTATCATTAAGAACGCACACAGTGAGGGGCAGGGCAGAGGGAGAGGGACAAGCAGGCTCCCTGTTGTGTGGGGAGCCTCACAAGGGGCTCTATCCCAGGGCCCTGAGATCATGACCTAAGCTGAAGTCGGATACTTAACCAACTGAGCCACCCAGGTATCCCTCATTAATTATTATTATTGCTGAATTTCCTCATTTTCTGCCTTTTCTTAAAGTAAACCGCTTGCAGTAGGAAAAAAATTATAATGAATACAAGATATTACTGTTATCTATCATAGATATGTTGATTTTAAAGTGTTTTCCTTTCATACTCTAAGCTTCACTACATTTATTTTCGTGCAGTTCTTCCAAATTTCTGTGAAAACATTCATAGTTCTTACCATTTAGTGTATTGGGTTGTCCCATGAATGTAAATTCTTAAATGAGAAAATGCAAGATGGGAAAAAAATTACTGGAGCAAAAGTCAAATAACTATTTCCGTTTTGATTGCTTTAGATTCTGCAGCAAGCGTATTTAATACTTTGATTGCTTATCAAGAAAAATAGACCAGAACAGGGAATATTCCAAAAGAAGTGGCTGCGTTGAAGGACTCTGCTAGAGGCAGATTTAATTTACATTCTTGCTGTTTACATGTGGGACCTCTTTTTTTAATCTTTCTGCTTCTATTCAATATAAATGGGTCCATGCCAAGTGTTTAATAATTTACCATGAATTTCAGTAAATGGTTGCATTTTATGCCAGGGAGTCTGTGTGAGATTCTTCTTGCTAAACTGTAGAACAGCTTCATGCTTTGAAATCAATTGACCTCTTCAGTAAACACAGGCCCAGTCCCTTTTACTTTGTCTGTTTAGCCTTGTGACTTATTTTCAAAGCTACGTACCCCTCCCACCCTCATAGTGACTAAGCCACTGGTACTTGGTGACAGTCCTTGATGCAAAGATGATTAGCTCCTGGGACAAGAGAGGTGGGGTGCTCATGGCGATTAACTCCTTCTCAACTGAAGGCTGAATACTTTTGTGTCATTATAAGATGAAATGCTGTCTTTGAACAGATCATTTATGAAAAAATATTTATTTTTTTTTCTTTGCCTTTTGGGATGTCTGCTTATTTCTCTTTTAGTTTCTCCCACTTTCTCCCCCCGACATTTATTCTTCAATTTACTTTATTTCAGGATTCAATTTGTCTTTATCTTACCTTCTCACTTTTTCTTTTTTAGTACTTCTGGTGCTTCAATGTTTCTTTCTTTTTATTTAAACATGGCTTCTACAATAATTCATATCCATTTCATTGTTTCTCTTGACTTTATATTTAGAAGATAAAAGATCCAAACATCTGGTGTTTAATATTGCTTTTCCCCCTATTTATTAGCTTTGCAATCCTAGGAAAATCATTCAATCCTCCAAATCTTAGTTTTCTTTTTTTTTTTTTTTTTTTTTTTAAACTATCTTTTTTTTTTTTTTTTAAGATTTTATTTATTTATTTGACAGAGAGAGACAGATCACAAGTAGACAGAGAGGCAGGCAGAGAGAGAGGGGGAAGCAGGCTCCCTGCCGAGCAGAGAGCCCGATGTAGGGCTCGATCCCAGGACCCTGAGATCATGACCTGAGCCGAAGGCAGAGGCTTAACCCACTGAGCCACCCAGGCGCCCCCAAATCTTAGTTTTCTAATTGACGAAATGAGCATAAATGTAGAGCTGTATGTAGGACAATTTTTTTTTGTTTTAAAGATTTCATTGTATTTTAAGGGTTTATTTTTATTTAGTACCCTCTTGATAGATTGTCCTCTAAATGCATAAGTAACTTTATAATTTCCAATTATCTGTTACTCAGATGAATTATTAGATATTGTTATTGTCAATCAAAAGATTCTTTGAGTGAGTTACTTAGAGTTTTGTGAGTTCACTTAAGAAAGTGAGTATGGAATTACCAAAGTGAAATCAGATGTCCTCACTATCACTATAATTAGTATGAAAAAAATACGTTTGGTTGCAGGGATGGGGCGGGCGAAGAATAATATAATGATTCTTCAATTCATTTGAGATATCAATATTAGTTAAAAACCTTAAAACAATTCTTAGCAAAATAAATTGTTAAAATGGAAACACAATTTGGAATTAAATGACCCCACCTGAATCAGATTTAATTTATTAGTACTGAGCATGTTACTTAACTCTGCTTAGTCTCAATTTTCTCACCTTGAAAGTTAGAATTCTAATTCCGTTCACCTCCTAGTGTTGTTTTAAATTTTGTTTTAATTTAAAATGAAATTAAAAAAAGGAATAAAATGATAAATGAATGATATTTGGGTAAAAGTAAATCTCAGTGTAGTTTGTAAACATTATTATCCTTATTGATTTAACCATATAAAGCTTTCTTTTCCTTCTTTTTTTTTTTTTTTTAATAAGGCAGGTTGACTTTTCTCATTTGTTAATGCACAGAATAAATATTTGAATGGTATAATGAAGAAAATCTTATTCAAATCTTGATCTGCAGTATCATAGTAGTTTCACAAGGATGATGCTTTTGGTTACATTCAAAATATTTCAATTTAATGCTAAAAATAGTACAATAAAGAGTAACTTGGTGGTGGGTATTAAGGAGGGCACGTATTGCATGGAACACTGAGTGTGGTGCATAAACAACGAATCTTAGAACACTGAAAAAAGAAAATAAAATTTAAAGAAAGTAAATTTCAGACCAACTCTAGTAATTTATTTTCTATTAGAAAAAGAAAACTTAACAGGGCATCTGGGTGCCTCAATCGGTTGAACATCTTACTCTTAGTTTTGGCTCAGGTCATGATCTTGGGGTCATGAAATTGAGCCCTATATTGGGCTCCAAGCTCAGCAAGGTATCTGCTTGAGAGTCTCTCTTCCTCCCCCTCCCCATCTGCCCCTTCCTTCTGACCCTTCCCCTGCTCATGCTCTCTCTCTAAAATAAATAAATAAATAAATAAACAACATCTTTTAAAAAATAAAAACTTTAAGCAATAGAGATTGCTAGAAATCACTTGATCCAAGTATCTATGCACAGAAACACTGTAGAATAATGTATCAAAATGCTTATGCTATTTTAGTTAGGTGTCCTAACTTTCTCTATGACTTGTTCTTACATGCAGTAGAGTGGGACATATTTTAATTTTCACCTCAACAAAATTACAAATTATTATTGTCCATGGACTTTGAAATCTCTATAAAATAGTTGAAACTGTAAATGTTAAATTCTTCCAAACCAAGAACCTTCTTCATTTATTTAGCTTTGCACTGATTTACTTATTTAATAAGACAGCAGTGATCCAAATGACACGGCTGAGGACTTGCTGTACACAGGTGGTACTCTTAAGACCTTTGCTACTATATGCATATGTCCCTTGTGTAAGATGACACCAAGTCTCTCAAATGCAGAATAGATATTTGAGAGGTGGCATGATACAGTTAAAACTATGATCAAATTCCAGGTTTGCTGTAGCTATGTTACTTGGAAACATATTTAGATTCTCTGGACTATAACTTTCTCATTTGTAAGATGATACTTATACTCTTCTGGTAGGAAATTGTGAATTAAATGCAGCCATGTACATAAAGCATTAACATGATCCCTGGTCCAAAGTAAACACTCAATAATATCATTTTGAATTTTAATAGGACATGAAGGCAACAGATTTCACTGTTAAAAGTCATAATACTCTTTACTGGTACACAATATTTAAAAACATCTTTCAGCTATAGTATCTCTCATACCATTTTGTTGACTGAACTCTGAAGCATGTCCGTTTTCCAGGTCATGAGTTCACCTGAACACCTAAAGCCTTGCATAATTAAAATAACTGCTTAACTGTTCAAGCCTCAGGAAGTCAGGATTTCCAATGATTTGGTGATTATTTATGGCAAATACTTTTAAGACTGTAATACGTACCAGAGTGCCTTGCCAATAAATATTAGATGATGGATTAATGTATATTTTAATGAGGGCAATAAAGTGCCTCAATCAAAATCAAGTTAATTAGCTATTACCATAAAGTTAGTAAAATAGATGACATATATTAAGCATTTACTGTGTGCTAAGCACCTTACATGAATGATCTCATTTAATATTCTCAACAACCGTATGAGACAGACCTTGCTACTATTCCCACTGTACAAATGCATAAACCAAGAAAGAGAAAATAAATTACTTTGTTATTATTACATAACAAGTAAATACTGGAAAACTGGAATATGAATGCAAATGGTCAGTCTTCATCTGAGGCTAAAGATTTTAAACAACTATATTTAATTTCTAACTATGATTTTATGTCAGAATCAAATACTCATATATTGCACTTTAATAAAACAGAATCCTCATTCAAATGACCTCTGGGTTTTAGAAATACTTTTTATATTTCTTTAAGGTCAGAATAGTGTATGTGCAACATAGAGTTAGAATCATGAGGAAAAAACAAATAAGAACATGTAGTTGGAATTTTATATTTTCATATCATACTTAGATTTTATAAGAAGATATCTAATTCATGATGTCAATTTGTAACTCAATGTTGAGCACTTAGGAATTCTCATTAAATACTTTCCACCGATACTGTGATCACTGGCTAAATTTCTTGAATATTTATGACCCATATTGTTTACCAACAGGTATTAAAGGCAGTCAGTGTCTTTTCACTTTCTTGGTTAAACAAGAAGCCTCTTCAGGTAATTCAGATAAACAATAGTCTTATTTGGAATATTTCTGGCTTTTGAAAAAAATAAAATTTTTGAAAAAAATAAAATTGCTATCTAATTAAAAGAAAATAGTTGAAGAGGAATAGGAAGCTTCCCATACCTCCTCACAAATGTGATGTGTAGGTAATATAAGAGAAGAAAATCTTAGACACAGAGTGATGTGCTGTCCTATGGAGATGTTTCCCTGAGATGCTGATTGTGCTAAGCAGATGAATAATAAAATAAGAGAAGTTTAGGTCTCTATGCTTTA
Source organism: Martes martes (assembly GCF_963455335.1). NCBI lineage: Eukaryota > Metazoa > Chordata > Mammalia > Carnivora > Mustelidae > Martes > Martes martes. The sequence goes on along the minus strand of NC_137900.1, from coordinate 37,778,095 downwards.
CTGTCTTGTTATGGTCAACCAATGGCATAAATTCTTCCTTCAAGAGCCTTTGTGGTGTATCTTCAAATCCATGTATTACATGCATATATATGAAACTTGACTCTCCCACTTTTGGAAAATATTGTCAAAAAAGATTTTGCATTATGGGTTTACTTAAAATACTTATATATAAAAATCACCACATATCCACCACCCTGAATATACAAGGATGAATGACATATGAACTTGCTCATTGGCCACGAGGAAAGTCTATCCAAGCCATGCAGTATAAGATCAGGAAGATCATGCAAGATAAGTGAATGAGATTGTGTCACTCAGAGGACAGGTATAAAGGACCAGCGTGTCCTAGAGATGTCATATTAAGTGTGGTCAGGACTAGGAAGACTAACCAAACATTTGTAGCAGTGTTTGATTTTCTCTTTTACTTTCCTCCCTATCTTATTTCAATAACATTGTGGGTGCTGTATTTTTAATGGGGATTCTCATAAATAGATTTATCTCTTTAAAGATAAGTTTTATCCCCACTGGGTGGGACTCTCACCAAACATAGCCTTTAAATAAAAAGACAATACTCAACCCCACCTCCTTTCTTTCTCACATTGTTCATGGATGACACGGGTGAAGAAAAGCAGATTATCAAAAAGTAGTCTTTATATTAAAAAGACTGGTAAAAAATAAGAACAAAAGGGAAAAAATTAAAAGAAAATATGGCTTTCTTAAATCAAGCCTAAATAAAACATTTTTTTTCAGTTTAAAAATCATGATTAAATGAAGATTAAATAAAAACATTTATTTACCTAAATTAGAGCCCATTTCTATTCTGTTCTTTCCAATAAAACTATTTGGCTAAAAAAAATGAGGTCACTTTCTCAAAACTTTTCAAAAGTTAGACTTGTCATATAAATATATTTTAGGAAGTTTCTTTTTTAGTGTCAGTGATATAATTGAAGTGAAAATGCTACTACCATTTTTTAAGGACTTTATAGAACCATGCAGTTTCTTAATTCAGATTGTTTCAGGAAAAAAAATAAAAATTGTTATAGACTTTGTAAAATTAAATATGAATGATTACAAGATGCTCATATCAAGATATTATGGGGTGTTTGGGATTTTCTTGTCTTAATTTCACTGATGCTAGAAAAGATTTTAAATGCTTTTGGTAATTATAAGGCTCTTGTGCCTTCTTTCTGGAATTCTTGAATACTTACAGCAGACTTCTGAACCACCTAAGGGGTTCCCATTAGAAGAGGATTTTTAGAATCTACTGTACCCTTAGTATGGTATGAAGAATAGAGAATTGATCCTCTGTTTTAATTGCACTCTATGATAGACTTTATCAAGCTAATTGACCAATATTGGAATTCCAAAAATTTCGACTAATTCAGAATCCAACAAACATTGTGTGTCACTTCTGTATAAAATGTTCTTCCTATTTTTCTTGCTGAAGTAATGGCCATGTTTTGTGTGTTCTTACTTTTTATTTTTCTTTTAGCCAGCTAAAGAACATTTTAGTGTTAACCTTCTCATTACATAATGAAGGGAACAACAGAGTTAAAATAACAATCATAACAGATTAACATTTAATCCCTGACTGACTGATGGAGAAAACAAGATGAAATACCAGACCCTCTCAAACACTGGAGTTTATCAAGTAATCCGAACGAAGAAAATGCACAATTGCAATCTGAGTGTATTAAAGAAAGGAAGAAAGACAGTATTAGTTCATTCTGCTTTCAAGGGTGAGTCATTCAACCTGTGCCACTGCTGAAGTGAAACATTTTTATTGATTTGCAGATTAAGAATCTATTTAAAAAGTGATAAATCAATCCCTCTCGTCAAGCCTACTGCAGCATGTTCAGGAACTTGAAAGCAATCACTGATGTTTGAGGAAAGCTTACTTAACTTGTGTTTCTTATAATGATAGAGAAAACTATAGTTCATAATGAAGGCGCTGTATATTGAACATCTTGATGAAAAGCCAGAAGATTGAGCTGGCATAAATCAACACATAAATCTAGAAGCCTGCAGGTGGAATGAAGAGCAGAGAGTTTTATCCACCTTGATTATCATTGCATTTGAATGTCAAGGAGGTGCTCACCTCTATCATGAACTCCTACATATATGTAACTTTTATGCATGATTTTTCTTATATCCTGATAGAGTAAATGAGATTAAAAATAAAAACTATCTGGGTACTCTCTGTGTTGCATTAAAAGAGTAGACCATAATCAGAAATCCAAATATTTTTAATGAAATCTTGAAATTTAAGTTTGTGTTTATAAAAGGGGAAAGCAATTTTATTGCCAGAAAATAAATTAAAACAAAATGCAGTGTTTTACAAGACAGATCTAAAATATTTGCATATGAGCATTATTACATTTCTGTAATGTTTGGTCTCTTTGTACAAATTAGTGCTTGGAGGTAAGAAGAGATGAAATTATGTTACTTCACCAAACTATGAGTATTTTTTGAAGCTTTAGAAACTCGCTTGTCAACCTTATTCTACATTAACAAATATTGTAGTAAATTCAGTCTGCTATCCCCTATCTTTTAAATGACAACACTGGAAAGCTATTTAATATTTATACATCTTGATTGTGGCAAACCTCTTTTAACAAGTATTAAGGCAAAGTCACCTTATTTAACCCCAAGTTATGAATCACCTCAGATATAACATGTAACTGATCAAGATGTGTAAGATTTCTAGTTTTTTTTTTACCTGAAAGATGATTATTATGAAAATAAGTTGGCTTTGTTTCAGTAAATAGGAGGTATTCTTAAGATAGCATGGTTTGCTTAGAAAAGTATGCCATAAATTCTTACTTTAATTAAATAAAAACATTTCTGCATTGTTTTGTATCAATGTCATAATCTTTAAAAGCCGATCTCCTAGAATCAGTCAACCTTCCAACACAGAGACATGCTTACAAGCCAGGTTTTTGTAGTGGATAAAACCATAGAGGCAATATTCATCTAAATCTTCTAACATTTTATCAACAATGTGATCCAAAGGAGTTAAACTATGGAAATAATAAAGAACAGGCAAAAAATTATATGCCCTAAGTTATTAATGATTGCTTTGTGTCACTGAAAAGTTAGAAATGGAAATTCTGCTAATAAGAGAATGAGTAAATGATGCTCTATACTCTACGTGTAATGTTATACAGCTATTAAAATTTACATTGACTACGTTATGTAAAGAGCTTTATAACACAACTAGATTGAAAGCTTCTAAATGACAGGGATTCCATTTTACTTGAATCATTTCTGTCTCTTGTATTCGTTAGGATTACACCGATTATTATATATAGCCCAAAATGTTAGTAGTCTAGCACAATACAAGTTTGTCTTCCTCAATTAACTGTTCAATGTGGATGATCCTTATGGGCAGATTTCAGGGCTTTCTTTCTTCAAAGCTTCTTTCATCTTATGACTTTGCTTTACCCTAGAAACTCCTTGTTCTCTGCATCTGGCCAATTAAGAGAAAGAGGAAGGGCATATAGAAACCATAAGGATCTTTAAGTAACTTGACTCAAAAGTGACAGATGCCAATTTCACTCCAATCCATTGGTGAGAACTATGATCTGATCACACTAGATGCAAGATGCAAAGTGATCATCTAGTGACAGTTCTGGGCTACAGAAGAAAAAGCACATATTTTGGTAGGCAATATGCTGTTTCTGCCACATTTTATTCAGTTACAGAGTTTGGTTCTATGAATGTTGGCTGAATGCATTTTGTGCCAAGGATCACTGGGAAAATATCATGAAGACATGAAATAGCTTGGTACTTCAGGATTTACAAGTCATTCTTGAAAAATAAGAAGAGACTAAGGCTGAGGCCAGATTATATAAGAGACGTGCATTATGTAAATAAGTTTATACTTTATTCTACAGGTATTGAGGATGTATCAAGGGGTTTCAGAATGGGGAAAAAGAATATCAATTTTTCTAAATATAACATTAGCAGCAATGTGGAGCATAAAGTCTAAAGAGTTAAGACTGGATGTAAAAATACCAATCAGAAGACTAATTAGTGCAAATGATAAATGCAATAGCAGTAGGTTATGAGGGGAAAACAGATGTGAACTTAGTCAGTGGGATGAACAGAATTTCATTCCTAATTATGGAAAGGCAGTAAAAGAAAGAGAAACATAGAGGATCTACTCCTTATTTAAAGCTTGGGGGACTGTATTCCCCAATGTTGGGAATTCAGAAGGAAAAATAGGGGTTTTAAGGAAAAACAGTAAGTTGTGTTTTGGAAATACTGAGTTTGACATGCATATAAGTCTTCAAGAGAAAGGAGATACTCAGCAGGTGGTTGACTGTATGGGTCTTTATCTCAAACTACTGTACTGCAAGCTACCAGTAAAGAGGTAAATGTTGAAATGTGGCATGGATGATGCCGCCCTTGGAAAGTCTATGGAAGTAGCAGAAGACAGAAACTGAAAGAATACCAATTCTGGAGGAGTAAGAAATCTCAGATATTGAAGAAAGAAAGGGTTTAGTAAAGAGGAAGGTGGTGAAATTATTACTGAGATAGAAAATAAACATTGGATGAAAGTTCTAGGTTAATATATGTGAATGAGGAGAAACCAAGAGCAGTGGAGCAATTTGTCTTGAAGAGAGAAGGGCCATCTGTTTTGTCAACATCATAGACAAGGAGATGAAGGCAGATTCAGATGTAAATGAATGTAATTTTACAAGCAGTTTATTCTTGATGACCTCAATATGCCCAGTGAAAGAAGAGACAAGAATATTTGCAGGATCACAGAGGTCACTCACCAAAGATTCGTAAAAGGATTGTTGTGTAGTCCCTGACATCCATGGGCATTTGTTGACCTTACTGTGACAGTAATTTGGAAACTGTATCTGATTTATTATATCATTTTATTTAATGTTCTTTTATTTAGATATGGGGCTGAACATAATTCCATGTATCCAACTTTGCTGACTTAAATTCACGCTATAATTCTTGGGAAGTAACTGGCATAGTTGTTTCTGTAATTTTACTATTAACATATTCCTTCCCCATAAAACCACACTAGAAGATTAATGCAAAGGTAAAAACTTGCTTCGTGTATACATATCTCAAAAATTATTTGGCTAATAATGTTCTTTTTTTTTTTTTGATCAAGCGTTGTCTTGTTTAACTTGTTTATAGATCACCTTAATAAGTCTTATTTTCAACTTGAGGTTAGTTTTGTTTTAGAAGCTCTACATGCATTATAAATAAGATTTTCTAATAGCAGAATTTTGAAGATTTCTAATCTGAAAAAAAAAGTGTATCAACAATCCAATTGGCTGATGTTTGAGGGAAGTGTTTGCTTGTCAGATGTTGTATTAAGGTAGAACAGTGAATATCAGAGGCTGAAGGTGGGGACCCTTTATTAGTGTAAGACACTCATGGACTGAAAATTTTATGCAAAAATATGCCTCATAGGGTTATAGAATTATAAATGTAGGGTATTTAGGCAATACCCTACATTGTAAGGTAAACAAATCCTGACCATCCATATATAAAGTTTTTTTCAGGATCATTATAGACCTAGGGGTGTGAACCAAACATAAAGTTTTGTGGTATAAACCATTTACTGGTAAACCATATTTTGTTTATATCAACACCCATAACATTCACCTGGACACCAACACACACACACACATATACATGTCAATTAATTGGAATATCTTCTCCAAATATTCACAAGAAAAGTTTCATGTGTGTGTTTTGACTGCTCTTGTGACCTTCAGTAGTTCATTTGTAACAACAGAGGTGTCTGTTACTATCATACAGAAAATTATCTGAAGCATGAATGGAGCAAGGATTCTACCTAAGGTTCACTTTGTTCTTGGAGATATTTCTCCCTTTGGTTTTTAGACAGTTAAGGACTGGGAAAGACTATTCTACAGTAATAAATACATTTATGACTTTAACAAGGTAGATGTGAAATATACCTAGTATTACCTCTAAGTCAAGAAAATCAATGTTTGAGGGATGCCTGGGTGGCTCAGTTGGTTAAGCGGCTGCCTTCGGCTCAGGTCATGATCCCAGCATCCTGGGATCGAGTCCCACATCGGGTTCCTTGCTCCGCAGGGAGCCTGCTTCTCCCTCTGCCACTCTGTCTGCCTGTGCTCACTCTCTCTCTCTCTGGCAAATAAATAAATAAAATCTTTAAAAAAAAAAAAAAAGAAAGAAAGAAAATCAATGTTTGAGGAATCAAAAATGCACTGACCAAAAAATGGACTGCACCAGATTAGATTTCTATTCAGCCTTATTTCAAAACTATATTTGAGTTATAATCTTGGTATAGTAGAAAGAACACAGACTTTGGAATAGGATGGGAAAGCTCCTAAAATTCTGTTTTTATATTTTGTTTTGTTTTGTTTTAATCTGGTGATCCTAGATAAGTATTTAACATAATTTGATTTCCTAGGATAGTAATACCTAGGAATTACTCACAGAGATATTGTGAAATATATGTATGTGTAATAATAGATCTAGATATAATTGGTTTGGTATAGTACAATTCAATAAATTCAATAAATTATACTTTCTCTTCTAATTTAACTGTATATCTAAAAGCAGAAAATACTGTGGGTAATGATGCAAGAAGTTTCAGGACCTAGATCTTACAATTAGGCAAGCTTGATGAAGCACAGCCCCTATAATTTTTTGCTGCTAAACAGGAATACAAAGAAGAAAAGGTAAACACCATGTTCACTATAGAATAATGTGGTATTAAGGTCAATAATACTCTAAAAGTCAACTGAAGTTTAGTTAGCCTTAGCTAAGATTTGGTTGTAAAAAATATATAAAATCTAGATAAGCTGTGTTATAAATATTTAGTGGTAAGCTTGTACATGGAGCTGGAGTGAGGAAAAAGATCAGGAAGCTGAGTCTGACAAAGTAAATCACTGTAATAAATGCAATTGGTATCTGGAGAACTGAAGAACAAAATGGAAGATAGTCATGGTCCTTTGTGCTTATTGTATCTCATCAGTAATTTCAAACATATTTAAAAATAAATAAAGAAAACAGAGTAAATTGCCCTAGAGATATTTTAGATTCATTTTGGTAAGTTAGAAAATGAAAATAAGAACCATTCGTTTTGACACTGGTTCAGGGTTTATAAACAAATTGTTCAGTCAGATTGTAAATCAATCCCATTGCATTTTAAATTCTTCTGCTTTAAATGAACAGGCATTTATTATATTTCTACTATAAGCAAAACACTACACTAGGCACTGCAAAAGTGAGTGAAAAACGAGAACCTGTTTACATCTCTCAAAAGTTACCTACTGCTCTACATTTATTTGATGAAATTGTGTCAAGCTGGGACATGTGCCATGAAATCACGAACTACCAAAAACTGGGGGAAAAATAAAATCACCTGCATTCTTTGATGGGGCTTTGCATTAATTAATATTCATTTAAATTCTGTTCATGTGTTGGACACCACAAAACTGAATTTTTTTCATATCATCTCATTACATAAGTGATGTAAGAACAGAACTTGTTTTTTCAATGCAGTCAGCATTCTAATGAACTCAGAATACAAATTTTGTTCTATTAAAAATAATCGAATCTCCCTTTCCCACAGCCATTTAAATGTTTCAGAATGGAGCCGTCCCTTTTTTATTCCAGGAGACGTATACAATAAATCTCATTATGAAAATTACCATATTCAGACTATCTTAATAATGCACATGCCAATATCTCTACCACCTTCAAACAAACAAATAATGGTGAAATTATGCTACTACTGACAATGGTTAGGAAATGTTATTGAAAAATAAACTATTTTCCTCTTATTTGTTAGAATAAAACAGCTTCTTTGCTCATTTAACTAGCTAAATGACATCTAGATATTGAACATTGTAATGTACTGAATACAGGGAAAAGTTCTACAGAGATATCGATATGTGTCATGTTTCTATGCATGCATGTTTGTTCCTGCACATACGGAGAAGACAAATAAAATCGAATCCTAACAAATTTTGTATGAGGATTAAAGAGATACAAAAATCTTCTTACACTGTCACAAACACCATCTGAATGGGTAATCAGCTGACATTCCATTGCTGTTTTCATTAGATTGAAGCACCAGTTTGAGTAGATTTTTATTGGAGGCCCTCTCAGAGATAAGTAATCAAAATACATCTTACACCTGCCCTGCTCTCAGCAAAGCACTTATTTCTAGATTACTACCCTGGGTAGGTGCGTACCCCTGTATATCTTAAGAGATACTTAAGGGGGTTGTATTGTGCACTGAACAGCTGGATTTAGGAATCTAACACCACTAGAAGCAGAAGCAGGCAAAGAATAGATTGCATCATTGGCTGATCCTGCAAAGTCTCTCAACATTTTGCTGTGAAAAACCAGAGGTCAGGTTTCCTGTTCTGCACCTATTACTCATATTAATGTTTTATTTCCAGGTATAAGACTTATTTTATAAGTACGGTTTACAACCTCCTAGAAGGGTTTTCTTCTGAATTTGCTGTATCTCTATCCTCAAGTGCTCCAGCAGGGACATCATCTATACACATTTCCACACATTTATATCAAAGGACCATATTCTTCTCTCGAATACAATGTAGAGGCCAATCTCTGTGATGACTAAGCAACTTCTAAATTTCTCTGTTTTCTGACATTTTCTTGTTCTTATGTGTTGAATACACATGGCTTTGGAGTTGGACTTCAGTTGCAATTCTGGATGCTCTAATATCCTGGATAGCTTACTTAAAATTTCTCATCCTCAGTGCCTTCAGTTTTTAAATGGGCATAGTAAAGCTGGTCCTTCACATCTCATTTCACTGTTTTAAGGAACAAATAAAATTTTTGATCCAAATGGAAGCAAATGTAATGTTTGTGATATGAAGACTAATTAAATGTAAGGGAGTTTAAAGATTTTAATTGGAAAACAGATTTTCAGGGTATTACACTTATACTTCCTTTGTTGGAACAGGGCTGGCAAATTAAAATTGCAATTTATTTTACTACAGTTACCCGCAATTTATAATGTGTTTTTAAACTTATTACTGATGCTGGGATAAAAAGTTAATGTGCAAGGTTAGGATTATTGTTTACTGATTATAGTTTAATTAATTGCTTTATAACATTCTATTTTTATCTACCTAGGATACAGTCAATGAACACAATCGTTTGCAAAGTACAGGTCAATGGGTCTCAGTGATCTGTCAAATGAAGAATGAGAGTTTTGATTGTGCATTCTATTTAAAACAATGGTGGATCTCCAAGCCTTAAATTTCTGTAATGATTACAGCTTACATTAAGAAACGATTTGGTTGTCAGAGATAGAGGAGTTTCCAATCTCATTTTTACAGCTAATTATGAGGTAAATTTAGAGAATCACATGCAAGAAAGAGCTTCCTACTAAATTCTCCTTAAGTAAAATGATAATCTTTCCTTAGTTTCTCTGCCACAGAGGGTTTAGGGAGAATCTTGTTAATGTAAGTCAGGACTAGAGAACATACCAAACTAAACAAATGTAAAAACACTGGAGTGACTGCTTTGTTTCTGAAGTCTTTGGGTGATTTTGCCCAGTGTTGGTTTTGTTGTTAACATGCTTGCAGTTGTACATAATATCCAGACCTCTCCTGGGGATCTATGCATCCTTTGTTGTATAGCAACATAACATAATGATTTAGTGTTTGGCATGGGATAAAATGTTTGCTCAACCACTTCCTGGCTTTATGACTTCATACAATTTATTTACTCTCTGCACTTCTAGGTGTTTTGTTTGGTTTGGGATTTTCAATTTATTTATTTATTTATTTTGGGGTTAGAGTTAGAAATGAGAACATTTACCTCTTAGTGTTGTTTTCAGTTTAATTTAACAAAAGCTGCTAAAACACACAATAAATGCTAGTAATTGCTGGCATTTGCCTTTTCCTATTTTGCCCAGTGCAAACTTGGAATCAAATAGAAGAGTGTTTGAATCTGAATAGTGGTATTTATTTGCTAAGGTTACTAAATTATTTACTCTCTTGTGGTATTAATTTTCATATCAAACATGGGCTTTCCTCCAGAGTTAAATGTGATAAAATATGTGAAAATGCTATACACATAGTAGATGCACAGTAACTATCCATTAAGTAGACTTTTTTTTTTTTTTTTTTCCTTTTCTGCTAAAGACATAGTTGTTAAATCAAGTTTGCTGATTTCTGTTCAAGGAAGATGACCTAGAGAGTATCAGTTAACTTTGGCACATTTCATTTGCAGACAATACAGGCCAAAGAAGGGAGAATAGGTCAGGAACAAGGAGAGAAACAAAAGGCAGGGCCTCCTGCTGTGAATAGCTTTGTGCTAGGGCAGGTGTGAAAACCAAATAAAGGTCCCAGTACTACAAGGTATGCATCTGTGGTCATGCTATTTTGACTGTCCTCACTATGGCACATCCTACCATGCTTTGTTATTAAATCCCCAGATATTTTTCTGTCCTCCTACTTTCTCTCTAAGCACTACTTCAAAAGATCAGCAAAACCAAAAAAAAAAAAAAAAAGTAACCATCGGTGTAAGGATGTTGCTTTGGTATATACAGTTTGGAAGAAATGAGACTTACAAGGAATCCCAGGTGATAGTTGTTTTTCAGAGTAATATTTTATTTTCCCAATCCATTTGCAGAAGCCTATGATAATAGGGAAGGTTTTTAGATACACATCCAAACCCATAATATGAGTCCAAATTAAAATCTATACAGGACAAAAACATCTTTCCTTTGTAAGAGGGAAATCCATGAACCCTCTCAAGAAGACAGATTCCTCTTTCAATCATGTCATATTAAACTTGAGCTGAATTAAGAATGGAAACTACAGTTCCCAGATGAAAGAGAAAATGATAAGATGGGCAATCCTACATCTTACAAATTTACTACTGAAATCCAATTGATATTTTTGATCACTTACTATGTAAGAAAAGGTAGCCATACCAATGACTGGGTCAATGAACCAAATAGCATAGTGTCATGTTTTGTCTTCAAAGATCCTCTGTAAAAATTTTATGCAAAAGCATAGACAACAGGAAGTGTCCGAGATTCTACTTTGTGATGTAGTTGTGTTCTTTCAAAGGCCCTCTTTGATGTGCTAAGAGAGGAGTTTTCTAAAATTCTGTAGCGTTAAAGAAATATGTTCTGACTCTATGAGACCGGTAAAGAAGAAAAGTTTGGTCTTGTTAAAGACATAAATGTTTCATGACACTTGTTAAAGATGGTAAGGCAGACTGTATTCAAGGGAAGCTACTTTGGGGAGAGAAATTGGAGTCAACTCTAACAAGGACAAGCTGGGATTTACTAGGCTGGGTGAACAGGCTGGGGGATAGTGGAAGGAAAGTCATGAAGAGGAGCATCAGAAGTAAAGGAGATTCTTGCCGGTTACACTCAATAGAATTATTGTTAAAGATAAGCCCCAGTGATTAAATATTGAGGATTGGGGATGAGGAATTCAATCAGATACCTAAGATGGTCAGATGCCAAGAGTGGGGGTTTTCATTAACTTACTTAGGATTCTTGTTCAATGTGGATTCTGTAAATACAGAGGGGAGAGCCCAAAGTCAGATCTAATTCAACAGAATGCTCAGAGGAGCCCGAGGAAAGGTAGATCAAGGAATAGTCTTTGTCAGACCGAAAAACTATCAACAATAGAATATACCTTGTGAGGCAAAAATGTGGATCAATGAAATAAATAAATCTAGGAACTGGATAATTTTGCTTTACTGATACCACGTAATGTCTTGTGATCGTCTTCTGCAAGCAGATATTCTGCTACAAGTTGTGTTTCTTTTTCAAAGCAATACTAACAATAATTTGTTGAGGGTTCATCCACACTTTTTGGGAAAGTGGAGTGTTTGTGTTGTGTTTGTGGTGGAGCAAGGAAAAAAGAACAGCCGAGATACAAAACTTATAGATCAGGTAAGAACAAGGCACCAAATCATCCTTAGGGTAGCATCTCAAAAACATGAGCTTAATGAGAAAATAATAAAGATAATATCATTTGTTTAAAAAAGAGCAAAGACATTCGAATAAATTACTGCTTCTTTCTTTTCACTTGTGCTTTTCAGAAAGGCTGAGAAGAAAAATAAAGTGTTTTATTTTATGATTCAGCTTTACTTATATCACTTATATCATGTAGCACTATTAAATGATATTTCTGGAAAATGTGCTAGTACATAAATCTTACCAAAATAGTTTGAAAGCTCTACTTTAAATAACATGTAATGATATTTTTGCTCTCTAATGCTAATTAACCCAGCATGCTTCACAGTGTTTGAGAATTTTGTAGTTTAAATAAATTCATGTGATAAAAATTCAACACAAAATATTATTTCATCTGTAGAATATATTATGCTTTAAATTGCATGAAATATCCATTTTAATAACTCTTTAATCTACAAAAATAAATGTCTAATTATATGTGTATTTTAATCAGATGCAGGTACGTAGAAGATAAAACTACTCTCAATTCGTTCTTTGGATTCTTTCCACTGATAAAGCTAAGACAGTAAATAGCAAGTCTAGGTAGCAAATGCCAGTCTAGTAGATTGACTTTATTCCTGGGGAGAGCAGGTGAGGAATGACAAAAAGAGAATCTCACCACAGAGTCCACTTCTGTCTCCTCTTTCCTGTGATTTGTTCTCAAGTAATGTTGCTTCACTAAGCAACATAACATCATGCTGTGCTGAATATTGGCATTTTGGCATTTTGACCACTCAGGGTAAGTAAATATTTAACATTTAATAGCAATATTCTCTCAATTCTCATCCTTTAAGATCTATCTATAAATACATATCAAAATTTTCCATTTAAATTACATTTCTAGGATTTTCATCATAAAATCATGAATGACTTGAAAATGAATTTGAGCTCTGAGCCCTCAGTTGGTGATGTTACTTTACTGCACTTTGAGGCTTAGAGAAATATTTTCCCCAAATCACACAGATAGCAAATGGTGGGATTGGAACACAAGATGACTGATTCCAGAGGACATGCTCCTAAACATTATTCTTAACTACTATGAATTAGGGATTGCATTAAAAACAGTCTAACACAAATTAAATCATATATGTTAAGGATGAAATATATTTAAAATTTCTAGTCATTAAGTCCATTTGTTCCATGTGAGAAGCTCAGATATTAAGCTGGCTACCTGGCTAGACTAAACTAGAGAGCTGACAAACCAACTGAGGAGCTGACATGGGAATGGAATTTTGCAAGAAAGCTTATTGCCAACTTATCATACATGATGGAGGAAGGTAGCCCTACGTTAAGGGAAGAGCATGAGTGAAGACATGGTGGAAACCAATAGAACACGCCCTCAGGTTTTGACCTGATGGTTTAATGCAATTAGAAAAACTGAAAATTATGATCAGATCTTGGGAAACAATGTTGAACTATAACAAACACTATATCATAAATGGCTTTTGTTACTAGGCTAAAGACTGTGAATTTTATCCTGAAAGTTATAGAGAGCACTAAATGATTTTTAAACAAGGCTTAACTTGACCAGATTTGTAACTCAGAAAAATCACTCTGGCCACATTGTGGAGAATTGTCTGGGGAGGATCATATTGGAGACCACAGGGGGAATGAGATTCTGCCTAGAGCAGCAGTGGTTAAAATAGAGAAAAGTCATATACATGAGATGAGTGGTTTAAGGGCTCAGCGACTGATTGGACATTAGGCATGAATGATAGCTATGGAAAACTTTCAGTTTTCTATTTTTAATTAGCATATTTCAGTTTATTAAGAAAGGGAACACAGGAGGAGGCATGGGCCTGGAAACAAGCTAAAGTTTAGTTTGGGGTGAGGGTATAGGATTTTAGAAGAAAATAAAAAAGAGGCATTTCAAAAGCTTCAGAATGTATTGCTGGTATGCACTTGGCCTCTAAGAGAAAAACTGAAGCAAACTGTTTTATTATATATTGTGAGTTACTCAAGTGGAAATATTTGCTCTTACGAGTGATGAATGAAGTCGTTTTCTTCTCTATCCAAATAGTTTTCAGCTAACTGCCATGTGTTTGCAACTATAGTTGGTTTCAACAGTTTAACTTCCCTAAAGATTCTGATTAACTCTAAAAATCAGATTGTAAAACTTACTTGAAATATCTCAGGAGCATTAATTTTATATTGACAGGTTGGTTAATTCATATGTAATTGCTGAACGAATGTTCACAATTTGAGTTTTACATCACCAGAACTTTTCATCTTCAAAATGTCTTTAGAATTTGTCAAAGAAAATTTGTCTCTTTCTAGACTTCAATTTCTTAAACATTCAACTCCTCTTCCAAGACATTCAAAACCCATTACTCTTGCTTTAGCTAAAATAATCTTGGTAACAATTTGATTATAATACTAAAATAGAGTACTTCTTTAGAAGTTACTCTCAATGTTAATGAAGTTATGAAGTCAGCCTAAAAGTAATGAGGACATGTCTATAGATACGAAGCAAATTCAGGAGCCAAGAATGTCTTGCAAGAGCATTCAACTTTCTTTCAGAAATGATTCTCTGTTGTTAAGTGCATATGCTTTTATTTCCTCAAATATGTTCAGAAGATATTAAGTGACTATTTTTGATAAAATATGTGATTTAAAATATGTAAGTGTAGATGTGCCCAAATCCTCACTTTAGCTATATCTGAAAAATTAGTCCTTAAATAATAGGGAGCTTCGTCCATGTAGTTTAATGACATCTAATACATTTTTATTTGTAGCATTTCTACACTACCGAAGGTAAATGCAGAGGTTTTGCTCTTTCCTGTGTTTATATATGGTGAACTCTGTACAACTCTCACACTTTTACTTTATGCTGGTGTTATGACACATACTTGTTTCCTAAGGCTGCCATAACAAAGTACTGGAAACTGGGTGGCTTAAAATAACAGAGAATTATCATCTCGAATCCTAGGGACTGGAAGTCCAAAATCAAAGTCTCCGCAAGGCCATGCTCCCTCTGAAGACTCTAGAGAAGAACCCTCCCTTGCCTCTTCCAGCTTCTGTTGCCCCCGAAGTTCCTTGTTTTGCAACTGTGTTACTTCCATCTCTGACTTTATTGTCACATAGCCTTTTCCGCCAGGTCCCCTCTGTGTCTTTATATCCAAATGTCTATCTACTTTCTCTCTCTCCTCTCTCTCTCTCTCTTTTTTTTCTTTTACTTTTTTTTATTATATTCTGTTAGCCACTGTAGAGTACATAATTAGGTTTTGATGTAGTGTTCAATGATTCATTAGTTAAGTGTAACATCCAGTATTCATTAGAGCACATGCCCTCCTCAATCTCCTTTCTCTTATAAAAACACCAGTCATTGTATTTAGGACCCATTCTAATCTACGATGACCTCATTTTAACTTGATTACATCTCCTAAGATCCTATTTCCAAAGAAGATCGTATTTTTAGACTCTGGATAGACATGGATTTTGGAAGGTGCTCTTCGACCCACTACATGGTATTTACCAAACTGATTTGAGTTAAGGTTATATGAGAGTGCATTTTTCTCACACTAAACTCTGAACCTTGGCAGCATAGTTATCCTGTTTTAATAATTTGTCTTCCCAGTAACACCTCACACAGTGCCTCACACTAAATTGTTAAATGCATTGTACTGACTTCTGGTTAAATGTGGCAGATTGAATTTATGTCTATTGCTATTCCCTGGGGTACATTATCAGCATTACTACAAGATAATTTTTTAAATGTAAATGTCCACAATAACAAAAAATGAAATTGGACTGGAGTTATGAATGTAATTTTGGAAGACAAAACTTGGTCTCAGCTATGTTAACTGAATTAGTAAAACAGAGAAACTGAAAGGTGCAGAAAGAAAAGCTAAAGATGACAAGGAAGTTGATTTTCCAGACTACCAGAAAGGCCCTGGAATTGAAGGGACCCAAGACCCTGGAAGGTTTGAGTAAAGTTTGAGCCTGAAAACAAGTGAACTAGTAGAAAAATCTGTTTAAGACACAATTAAACCGCTAGGATCCATGGTTCTATCCATGCAGGCATGTGATAAGGCCAACACAGATCTGCAAGAGACAGATATTCTATCTTCCCCTCACGGAGAGATTATTGGCAACGTCCCTGGATACAAGGACACCAGAAACATTGAAAAGTGGAGATTAAATGAAAGTTTGGGTATGATTCTCATTAGAAGGCCATGAGCCATGCTTTTTTTCCAAAACCCAGGAGATATATAAATATAAATATATACATATATACATAAATATATACATATATATATATATATAATATATATATTTTTTCACCTAGAGAAATTGAACAACCCTAGAGAAAATAAAAGATGCTAATATGGGGCTTTCCAATAGAATAATGACTTGCTTCTTTATCACCCTAAAATGAATTCTACCAACCAACAAGATCGACCCTTGTACACAGAGCATATAAAATGCTTTAAGTTCTTTACTATTAAATCCAAATGAATCTTTAAGAATCAACAGATATTTAAGAGAAGTATAAAATAGGAAAAATAGTGAATAAAAGTGGCAAATGCACAAAGTACAAGACCTCTAAGGAATTATCCAAATGGCAACTCCTTTACTTCCTTTAAGGGCTTGTTCAACTGTCATTCTTTGAAAGGTAATCTTGATCACTTTACTCAAAATTTTGATTGTTTTTTTTGTTTTGTTTTGTTATTTTGTCGTTTTTACACCTCCAGTACTCTACACTCATTTTCCCCTATTCTTCTTTTTTTTTTTCTTTTTAGTCGCTAGTTATGATGTATTAACTCATAAAATCTATTATTTGTGGTCCTCCTCTTTAGGTTACAGACTCCACAAGGGCAAGTATCTTTGTTTATCTGTTGGCTGATTTGTCCCCCAAGTATCTATAACAGTGCTCATGGTAACAGTTCCTTTATTCTAGATACCTGATATATCCAAGATTATAGTAATACAATGTCGTAATTAAATGAAAGTTCTATCTCTACCAAACCCTGTTTCTCAATGCATTAAGCAACTGAGAAAAATATATTAATGTTCAATCAAGAGTAATATTTAATAAGGCAATTTTCAAGGGGAAATGACAAGCATAAGATTCAAAGTGACCAGTTTTGTAAATATAGAGCCATAGTGAATGTGAATGAACAATTTCATTCATTGTCACAAAATGTGCAAAGTAACAAAATGCATCCCATCTCTATACTTCTCACTGACTAATTCCAGTTCAGTCTAGCTCTCTGCCACCATCTTTATAGTGGATCTTGTTGTCATGGGAATCATTGGGATGTTTCCTCACTAACTAGCTTAATGCTATAAGTGAATTGCCTAATGGGTGAGTTGGCATACATCTAAACTGGCAATCTCTGGCTAAAAGTAGTCATGACTTCTACTTTGACAGCTCTTGATTTGTTGTCCAAATTCAATATAACCTCAAAAACTGAATCTTGTATGGTCTGAAGGAAATTTTTTTTTAAGATATTACTTCTAAAGACATTTATAAAATTGGGCTTATGATAAAATTTAGTAATTTTATTAGTTACTGTGAATGATCAAAGGTTAATTAGTTAATCACAATAGTCTTAAATTATACTAAAGAATTCTGTGTTTACTGAATGTCTATTTTGTTCCAGATACTGGGTTAGGCCCGGTGAGACAGAGTTGAATGATACTGATAAAATGCTAGTGACTTGATGAGTATAAAGTCTAGTTAGAGAGGAATATTATTCAAATGCTCACAAAATAAATGGATAATGACATATTATGACTATAGTCTGTGAATAACAAAATAAGAAATTAATGCAGGGGCCCCTAAATTTAAATTATCAAAGTCAGAGAAAGCTTATATGAGAAAATGACATCTAGGCCATAATGATGGAGAGGAGCTGTCTCGGAAGAGAATTCAGCATATTCAAATCCTCTAAGGCAGGGAGAAAAAAGTTAGTGTCATCAGCGAACATTGACCAGGGAAAAGGAGCTTGAGTCATGAAATATCACTAGAGAAACAAGGGTTAGATCAGTTGGATTCTCTGTAGATCATTTTTTAAAATTGTGAATTTTATCCCAAATATAATGGAAGTTACTAGAGGAATTTAAGCAGAGAGTGGCATTTGCAGGAATTTTTAAAAGACATTCTAAGTGCTATGTGAAATATGGATTTAAGGAAGGCAAGAGATGAAACAAATCTAAGACGATGTTACACAGTGGCCATAGAGATGGACAGATTGAACAGATACATAAATAAATGTTGCTAAGTTAAAAAAAAAAAAAAAAAAGTGTGTGTCAGTAAAAAAAGGCAAGAAGACACTCTTTTTTTTTTTTTTTTTTACGCTTTGAACTATATGCAAAAAACATCATTTGTGAGCACAATATATATAGTGGAGGAATATTTAGACCTATAGTTCTGAAATAAAATAGAAATGAAAAAAAAGGTTCATATTTGAGTTTTCAGTTAGGTTGACAAATGAACAGTTGTTGCTCAAGGACATGGAAAAATAGGTTGTCCTCACCACATGTTATGTGTTTTTCCCAACCACCATCCTATCTTCTTGCAAATATGAACTGGAGAAGGTAATTAGGCCGAACTAGTGGAAATTGGTCTTTAAGCAACAATATGTTGGTCATTATGTGACTGATCTCGTAATTTTATCATGTTTAAGACATGTAGGAATGGTCTTGCCCATATGACATTTAACAAGAAGAAGGAGTCCTTTTAAAAGTTATAATTGCTTTTATCTGCTGAAGTCCATGGAAATATGTAAATGATCCCAACTAAGGAAAATTTAAATACAAACAACCATGCTGGAAATTAGAGTTTTTCAACCCCAGCATATTTTTGCCAGAATAAGTATTTGTTATAAATGCTGACTTGCACATTGTAAGATATTTAGCAGCACCCTAGCCTCTACCCACTAGATGCTGGTAGCAACTCCCAATCCCCCAAATCATGACAATTATAAAAAATGTCTCCACATACTGGCAAAAATACCTCTGGGGACAAAATCAACTTTGGTTGGGCGCCTGGGTGGCTCAGTGGGTTGGGCCTCTGCCTTCAGCTCAGGTCATGATCTCAGGGTCCTGGGATCAAGTCCCGCATCGGGTTCTCTGCTCCGCAGGGAGCCTGCTTCCTCCTCTCTCTCTCTCTCTCTGCCTGCCTCTCTGCCTACTTGTGATCTCTCTCTGTCAAATAAATAAATAAAAATCTTTTAAAAAAATCAACTTTGGTTGATAGAATTGCTGTAAGAAAATCTACCTTTCTGCATATAATTTTTTAGCCATGAACTAATATTGAAATAATAAAATCTGTGTCCATTACTAAAATTAATACACTATACATTTGATCAATCAATTTGTTATTCTAATCAGATATACTGCACATCTCCCTATATTTGCTGGAGGCACAATTAGTTTTTCTCACCATCTATAATCTTAATCTGCCAATAGTCATGATCTACATTATCATTATAGTAGAACCTGAAATGATTAGGCTAATAATAGAATTGGCACAGAAACTGTGAAGCTTCGTCAAAGTATATTAATTAGCAAACATATTTAAGTCCTTTATATTAAGGAATATAGACTTCTTTCTGTTTCATGCTCATTATAATGGAAAATTTTTAAGCTGGTATTTCTGGCAAAATTAATAACTATCTTCTTGTCTAATCATATTTTATAAGTTTTTATGATATATAAACTTATAATAGCCTTCTATTGAACAGGTAATGGTTTGGTTTCTAATTATACGATATGTAAATAATTCAGGACAATTTGGAGAAAGAGAAGGACTAAATATAGACAACTCCTTGCTAAGGGAATTTTTCTTCTCTTTAAATGCTCCTGTCTTCCCTTCAATAATCCTTATCTTTTCTCTCCTGCTTCAGCTTCTTTATTGTTCCTCTACTGATTTGGTTATCATAATCTTTGCAGCACCACAAAACACTTCAAGTTCCCTCTGCAACCTTCCAAAAAAGTCAATGAAAATGGCTATTAGACATCTCTTAATTAAATATTCCTTTAGCTTCTCTGTCCCAGTTAAGCCAGTATCTTGCCTTTTACAACATTTGACTTTTTTTTTCAATTTTTTTTTAACTTTTGACTTTTTCTATGTATGTTCTATGCACCATGGAAGTTAAAATGTACAGAAGAAATTGAATCCAGTTTTTAAAAAAGTTATAAAGACAAGATATGTCTCTGAGGATTAGAAAGAAGCAATCCCAGTAATCAGCATATATCCCAATCTCCTCATCTATAAGGATATTTAACACTTTATGAGA
Organism: Martes martes; assembly: GCF_963455335.1. NCBI lineage: Eukaryota > Metazoa > Chordata > Mammalia > Carnivora > Mustelidae > Martes > Martes martes. The sequence goes on along the minus strand of NC_137900.1, from coordinate 37,757,860 downwards.
TGCCATGGAGAACCAAAAGAATTAAAAGATAAAACTATGCTCACATTTGGTTTTCTTTAAACTGTATTTCTGCAACCTTTACATTAACAGCTTGTTTAATACCAAATTTATCCATTTCCCAAGTTCAAACTTGCTGCAGTCTTTCTGTCATTAACATTGCTACTCTCCCCATTCCCCAAGATTAAACACTGGGGCTTGACTTTTACTCATCCATTGTTACTCACATTCTAAATAACTAATTTATTTAATCCTATCACTAAGCATCTACTAAGTGCCGAGCATTGGCTAAGACCCATAACAACCTTAAGGTAGTTCTTAAATTCTTTAAAACAGAAGAGTGGGGTGCCTGGGTGGCTCATTGTGTTAAAGCCTCTGCCTTCGGCTCAGGTCATGATCCCAGGGTCCAGGGATCGAGCCCTACTTCGGGGTCTCTGCTCAGCAGGGAACCTGCTTCCCTCTCTCTCTGCCTGCCTCTCTGCCTACTTGTGATCTCTGTCTGTCAAATAAACAAACAAACAAAAATCTTAAAAAAATATAAAATAAAACAGAAGAGTATTTTATAGGGTATGTAACTAACTGACTAAGCTATTAAAACTGTAATTGAGAAGATAACTCAATATCCCACTGCCAGCACCTTATGTTAACCCTAATCTACCTCTTATATTAATCCTTTATTTTCATTTCTTTACTTTGAATTTCCCAATATTTCTTCTTATTCTACTTACTGATGAAAGGAAACATTCTAAAATTCCCTACCCAGACATCAATATTGAATTTTATTATATTTTACGAGAATGAAGTATTCTGGTGATAGTTTGCAATCATGAATATCTCTCACTTAAAACTTCTATTATTAAGGTTAATGATTTTTATACATTTCTGGGGAAGCTGGTAGAAACAGCTTTGTATTCCATTCTATGAGCTTTTTTGGTAGATGTTCCCTAAAATATAATAACCACAAATACTAGATTAGCTTTGGCTACATGTATTTGGATTTTTGTACATCTGTTATTTCACCTTTTAGCCCATGCTGTGGATTGAAAATGCTCATCCTGAGATAGTGAGAGAAGGCAAGACCTTGTCCCTCTTCTGATTTTTTATTCATCTTGTTCTACTTCTTCATTATGCTCATAACACCCCAAACCATATGCCTGTCTCTGCATATTCTTTCCTGTAAAGATAGCAAAAAGATGGAAACTTTTTTTATTACCTTTTTCCCATCAAAAATCTTGATCTGATTCTGGGCATACAATTAACAGTGAATTTCTGAATCTTTGGTAAGTGACTAAGGAGGCTCTGGAGATGAAGGGGCAACTCGTGGAGAAATTTGGAGAGACTGGCAGCTGACTAATATCCATGTCCTTACAGTCTAAAGCCAGAAGGAGCTACTAACATGCAGTAGATTTTAACTCTTGTAGAACTATTTCAGGAAGAAATATGTTCTCAAAGTCTGTGTGCTTAAAGGTGCAGAGGTTTGAACATTTATGAAAGTCTTAAAGCCTGCCACCAATTTAAGATCTTAACATTAATTGTTTTAGATAAAGCTGTCTCATAGGACACTTCAGTATCTTCCAGAACTTCCCACATCACTTAATGTGAGATTTGTTTTAGGACTCCTGCTAGGACAATCAAAGGCAATGTAAAATTTGTTCATATTCATATCTGTATTTTCTTGATTCATCTACATGAGTCCTTTAGGGAGCAATAGGATAACATAAAAACTTCTTTATTTTAAATCTCAAAAGCATTCAAAGCCACATTTAAAAGCCTTGGTCCTTTCCATTCTGCATTCTCTCTTCAAAAATATAGACATAAATCCCAGGAGGTGAATGGAACAACAACAACACTGGTCTGAAAATGACTTAAACTCCACTCACCCCATCCTCATCACCTGCCCAAGGTATAAAAGTAGGATGATGAAAAATCATAGTGTATATGTGTGTATAAATTTTTAAATTAAAATAATGTGTTGTTGATTGCATAGATTTGAACATATGGTCAACTCAATTATAAAAAAAAAATCTAATTTGTCAGAAGGTAAAGAGAAATAATGATGCAGCAATTATCCCTCTGAACTTATTTCTTAATTATCCAGGCAAGACAGCTAATGATGTCCGTTTCCTAGGTTCCACTGGCAGTACAATAATTAGAGGTCATGCAAGAACATTTGTCTCAAGGAGACTTAAAGTCAAAATGGTAAACTCAGAATATAAACCTGAAGTCTAATATGAGTCCAAGTTCATGATGCAGAACCAGCAGTCTAGAGATTTTTATAGCCCTTGTATTAATCATAGAATTTATTTTGTTTCATAACTCTAGACCCCATTAACTGGCCATGATTGGTAGTCTAATACTCTAGGTATTGAACTCAGAGCTGAGAATGTGTCCAATGAGATCACCTGAGTCCTTATTACCAACAAAACAAAACAAAACAAAAACAAACAATCCCCCCCCAAAAAAAAACAGAAAAAGAAATGCCATCTAATGTTAATAAGTTTTTTAAAATTTAATTTTCAGACTCTTAATCCAATCTCAGGACTAGTAAGACCATAAGTGTTCATATGCTAATAACAGAGTCTTGAAAACATAAAAATATTGTTATCAGCAAGGCCTAGAGTAGAGCATTACTTTTGAATCACCTTCTGGAGGAGCCCTGATCAAAGTCCTATCATGCACGAAAGCCACCCACAAGCTTGGTGTTCCAAACTCTGGTGGTGAGGAAATGTTTCAAAGAATCAGCCTCCATCTACAGTAAACCTTGTGGTTTTCTATTTTATTTCATGACACACAATACCATCTGGTTATACAATAAAATATAACTACTCCTTAGAGAAAAGTCAGTTTTTCCCTTCGGAAGAATCCAAGAAGGACAGAGATTCCTCATTAGCCTCTTGAAACGGACTTTTGTTGTTTGAGCACAGATCCTCTTATAAAGGTATATATTTCAAATAGTTATTTGGTTGTAGATACATTTCTGAAACAAATGTTTTCTCTTCAACAGCTATCATTTTAAAATATCTAGAACTATATTATATATTTCTTTAAGTACCAGGGATAAATTCTTGTGTGAGAGAAATGACAATTACATTTTATTTCCAGGAAAAAAAAGCACAGAAAAAAAAAAAATGGAGTAAGCTTGAAAGAGTCTCTCCTTTTACTCCTTGTGTAGTTATTAGAATATACATTATTCTTCTGACAACATTTTGCCTTCAGCTCTATAAATATGAAAAAAATGATATGCATGTTTTCAATGGAAGCTGTTAATTAGAATAAGTCTCTTGCCTAATTTGTTAAATGAAATTTAGAAATTTTCCAGTAATATCTGCTCTGGAGGACATATTTTCTTTTCTTGCCTCCTCAGTGTTTCACAGTGAACAACAAAGCTCATGTTTAGGAAATTAAAATCTGGATAAAAGAAAATTATTGACTCCTGTTTTGGGATAATAAAGAAATCAAATTTGAACTGAATAATACATTATTTACCTTCTCAAGTTTCACTAATACAAATAGTGAACTAATTAGATCTTAGTTTTATTTTAATAGCTAATATTTCATTTCACACTTTTTTTGGTAAATCTGAAACTATTCGGATTCATAACTGCCTTATTTTATCATAATTTTTTAAATACATACTTACCAAATAGAGTATAGGGAACATAAAAACTGCCTCTTCAAATATGAACTCATGTTTATTATAATATAAACACAGATGGTTATATATAGAAATAATCATAAGTGTGTGTGTATACACAGGTTAGAATATATGTGCTATGTTCTTTCTTTGTCAACTTAGGGGGCCTGGAAACAATAACAAAGTAACAACAACAAAGTAACAATAGGCATACCTTACTCCCAGGTCTGGTTTCCAATAGCATTTTCCAATGAAAAGCTCTCGTTGGAGAAATGAGTGACTCTAGGCCTGGAAAGGAAAAATAAAGGATGAATCCAGCGCATTTTTAAGTGTAAGAAAGAAAGGAGAACTTAAAAACCCATAACAATGGGGTGTGCCAAAGGAACAAAGGATGCAAGCAAAAGAGCTCCTGATAGACAAACCTAGAACAATGTTCTCACCAAAGTAAATAATGTAATGTTAATTTATCACCCAAAGTATAAAACATTTATAAATCGATGCTAATATGAATAATTGATGAATTAATTAATTAATTAATTATTAAGAATGGGAAAATCTCCCATATAAAAGGATTCTCAATAATGTATGTGCATACTCTGCTTTCAAGAAGGTGACGTACGACTCCCCGCTCCTTCAGTATGGGCTGTGGATAGTGTCTTCCTTCTAAAGCACACACTGTGCAAAAGGAGGAAAAAAGAGCAACTTTATAGTGGAAAATTTTAACAAATTCTAATAAAGTGGCATCTACATTATACCTGACCAGTACTCCTCAAAACTGTCAAAGTCTTCTAGAACGAGATGAGTCTGAGAAACTCTTGCAGCCAAGAGGAACCAAAGGAGATAAGACTACTAAATGTAATATAGTATCTTGGATGGAATCTTGGAAGAGAAGAAGGATTTTGGGCAAAAACTAAGGCAGTCAGGATAAAGTATGGATTTTAGTTAATAATAATGTGTCAACATCGGTTCATTAATTGTGACAAGAATACCATATTTACACACCAGTGTAAGATAATAACATGAAGAGAAAGTGAATGTGGGGTATATAGGAACTCTTTAAACTTTCTTTGTAATCTTTCTGTGAATCTACAACTTTACTTAAATTTAAAGGTTATTTAAAAAATACTCCCTCAGTAAACTAAAAGAAAATCTGTTACATGTTTTTTCTTCTCAGTCACCTAATGATAAATTGTAAAGCTTTCTACATCCTGGGGAAAGTGCAGAGTTGACCCTGGACAACTAATTTTAATTTGTTGACATTGAAGTCTTCTAGTACAGAACAGGGGTAAGGAACAAGTCATGCCTCAATTAACTTGGAGATAGTTCAAGTGTATAAGATTATGTTAAGTGAGACAGATAAGATGTAGAAGAGCAAATAAAATATTATGTGATCATTACTGAGTTTTTAAATAGAAAGAAATGTTTTAAAAAAATTTTCCAAATCATATGTTCCTTCAGTCTGCCCTAGCATAGGAATAGGTCCCTCATCTCTTAGGTAAAGCAAACCTTCATGAGTCTTCTATGGAGATGGAGTCACACATTTCACTTCATTCACTGCAATTGGTCGACTAAAAAACCTTTACAGACAAGAACACATGTTAATAAGAAAGTAGTCATAAAGGATATATTAGGTTAAATAACTGAATTTAAAATCAAGAAATTTATGATACAGGAATTAATGTTATATATATATATATATATATATATATATATATATATATATATACACATACACAAAATCCTCCTTGAAATGGAATTTTTTTTCTAATTGAAAACTAAGAATATAAAAATTAAGGAGAAATATTATAAAACATTATAAAAATCTTTAAATTTATGATTATTCCCAAAGAAGAGAGGTTTTTTCCTCAACATCTGAAAAAGGTGATTTTAATGGACAAACTTCAATTCCAAGTTACCTTCAAGATAACAAAACAAGGAAAGAGTTAATATGGAAAGTGTAAATAATTTATATACTTCATAGTTGCTTATTGCAGTGTATCTCAAATTTTATAACATAATATTAACAAGTTAATAACATACTATAAAATCAGGTCTTCCAAAGAAGTACTGATTTATGTTATTGATATGTTAAAATCTAATCAAAATCTCTAATGAATTTCCAGAGCAAAAGGTTAAGTTGTTTTCTAGCAATTATTCAAGGAACAAAGTTATTTCCACCTCTGTTGGTGGCATTATCCTCAGGGACATGAAATCCTGAAATTTCTTTATGATTGCATTTAATTTTAAGGAAAGCAGTCACTTACATTTCCCACTTAAAAGACCACCTTATAGGGGCGCCTGGGTGGCTCAGGGGTTAAGCCTCTGCCTTCGGCTCAGGTCATGGTCTCAGGGTCCTGGGATCGAGCCCCGCATCGGGCTCTCTGCTCAGCGGGGAGCCTGCTTCCCCCTTCTCTCTCTGCCTGCCTCTCTGCCTACTTGTGATCTCTCTCTGTGAAATAAATAAATAAAATCTTAAAAAAAAAAAAAAAGACCACCTTATAAAAAGTCTCCACATTTTGAAAAAAAAAATCAGTTTCTTTCTTAAAGGTTATTTATATATCCTTATATAATAAAAATATCTTGAAGGATATTTATATAGTAAAAAGTCTTCACTACTCATGATTCAGTGTTATGTTAATACCATCACAAAAAGTGATTTTATTTCCAAATATTGACAGTATGTATCACCTTTTTTAAAGGAATTGGTACAAACCAAATTTTAGGAAGTAATATATATTTTGTAGAAAGACTCACTAATGTATGCCATTGAGTCATCTTTGCCACTATTTGTGTGTTCTTTGGTGGTTAACACATCTTGGTTTTCACTTTTCTACACTGTGAAACAAAGAGAATGCACTAGATGATTTCTTTTTGTTTTTTAAAGGTTTTATTTATTTATTTGACACACACAGAGAAAGAGAGAGAGCACAAGAAGGGAGAGCAGCAGAGGGAGAGAGAGAAGCAGGCTCTCCGCTGAGAGCCTGATGTGGGACTGGATCCCAGGACCCTGGGATCATGACCTGAGCTGACCATGATCATCACCATGATCATGACCATGAGGCAGATGCTTAACCCACTGAGCCACCCAGGTTCCCCTTCACTAGATGATTTCTATGATCACTTCTTATTTTAAAATTTTATGATGTAAGCTCACTGATGGGAACGATTATGTCTTGTCACTATAGCACAGAAGAGTACTTGGCACACAAAATTTCATGACTGCCTACATGAATGATGTTATAATTTTCATCATTGGGAAAATAAGTTATCAAACTAATTTCCCATGTTTATATATCACTTCCAAATGCTTACTTTTATTGTTCATGCCAAAAATTGTGCTTTGATTGAAGGAGGTTTCATACAAAACCATTAACTGTTTGGCTCCCTAAAATGAAAACTTAAGGCTTATAATGATGAAACATAATTATAAAATGCAAGGAGTTAAAAAGAAGGTAATTAAGATTATTAATAAATGGTTAATAAAGATCTAATAGATTTACTGCTTGATACATAAATACATTGTCAACTGCTTAACTTGTCTTATCAACCAAGTCATCTTTACCATGTGTATATATCTGGGTACACATTTGCATGACATTAACAGGAAATACGTATTATTTGAAAATGAAAATTCCATTTGCATCTGGGTTCTAGAGGGCGACTGCTTGCTAATCCACTACACCTTTGAGCGAACTGTGCTTTCATGACAATGCTACCAGGAAATACAAAGCATTCATTTAACTCACTGATAAAATTCAAGCATATTGTGGTTTTTTTTCCCAAATTTTTATTTAAATATTAGTTAAAGTATAGTATAATATTGGTTTCAGAAGTAGAATTTAGTAATTCATTACCTACATACAGTACCCAGCGTCATCACAAGTGGTGTCCTTAATATTCATTACCCATTTAGCCCATCCCCCCACCTACTTCCTCTCTGTCAACCCTCAGCTTGTTCTCTACAGTTAAAAGTCTCTTATGGCTTGCTTCCTTCTATTTTTTCCCATCTTCTATGTTCATCTGTTTTGTTTCTATGAATTAAATCATATAGCATTATGTATTAATGTCAGACAATAATTTTAGTAATTAACTAAAGACTCATTAATTCAACTATAATTAACAATGAAAGTGCAACCATCTTACTGTTTGATAATTTCCTTTCTTACACATATTTTTTCAGGTTTTATCTTATGTACACAGATATACCATAGTAAAGACTAAATGCTAGTTAATAACTGTGGAGATGCTTAGACGGTAACATGGTTTTAAAGTATTCATCATGAAAGGTGCCTGAGTGTCTCAGTCAGGTAAGCCTCAGACTGTTGATTTCAGCTCAGCTCAGGTCATGATTTCAGGGTCCTGGGATCAAGCTCAGCCCTGGCTCCTCACTCAGCACGGAGTCTGCTGGAGAGTTTCTCTCCCTCTCCTTCTCCGTCTGCCCCTCCCCCTGTTGTCTCTCTCAAATTAATAAATCTTTTAGAAAAAAAAATAGTATTCATTATGAGAGTTGTACTGGGAAAGTTTATATGAAAGTGTCCAAGAAAGCATTAAATTAAGGATATCATGACTGAACAAATTCCAGGATGGGTCAGGGTAAAGTGATTATAAACATCGCAGAGCATAGCATAGCATAATGTAGCATAGCATGATATAATTCTATATAAATATCTAAATTATACACACACACATACATTCTCTTTCAAGATAGGATTTTCCCAGATGGGAGTCTAAAAACATTAAAAACTATGGGGAATGTTATAAAGATCTGTAACTTTATAATTTTCCTAATGAAAGAACATTTTCTGACATTTGGGAAATGTAATTATAGTAAATAAACTAGAAAACTAGTGGAAGAAACCAATGGAAAAATTCAGATCACAGTGTAAGCAAGTTCGAAGTATGTTTAGAAATCATTCCAAACAATCCTTTTGTAATACAGAATACTGGGGTGAGAAGAAACAAATTGGTCTGACTGAGCTCTTCATTTATTGCTTTGTCCATATAAAGCTAAAAGTTGCTGAGAAATAGCTAGAAAATCTTAATGGGAAATCTTGTGTACATTTCACCATTATAGGTTCCTACCAGGCAGTCTCACTTTGCCTCCTAACATTTTGCTTCAAAGTTTGGAAAGCAGTTGGGAAAGTTAAGATTGAAGAAAAATAAATAAATAAAATAAAGCAATGCTTTCAAAAGCATCTGAGAACAAATAAATGGACTCATTTTCACTGGTGCACTAACACCTTCTTACTAGAGTGAAATGTCAAAGTTGTTTCCCAAACTCTTGTTTACTGGTTGAATGTGAAATACTTATTTTACTCACATCTTGAAGAAAAAAAAAATATACAAATGTATTTCTTAGAAGTATCTTCAACATTACATATTATTGTGTTGGTACTCACAAAATTACTATAAATAAAAATCCTTTTAAATACAGATTTGTTTCACAATGGCTTTTTGATTACCCATTTCATTAATATATTTTATGCTTAGCCGCTGTATCTGCCCATGATCATTTAGACTTAAAAATATCTGAAAATTCTTGGGGCACCTTGGTGGCTCAGCTGGTTAAATGTCTGCCTTCAGCTCGGGTCATGAGCTGGGATTGAGTCCCCTGTGGATTCCTTGCTCAGCAAGAAGTCTGCTTCTGCCTCTACCTCTGCCCCTACCTCAGGCTCATTCTCTCCCTGTCTCAAATAAATAAATTGTCTCAAAATCTTTTAAAAAAATGAAAATTTTCAATGGCTTAGGTTTTGAATATAACTCTGCCACAAATGATAATGCACTGAATATTTGCCTTCTATGTGTCCAACATAACTAGTCTTCATGAACATTGACTGAAGAGAAAAATTATAAATTTGTCCACAATATGGCAAGCTGTAAGCTTGAGACACATTTATAATTTAACACTAAAATTTTATAGTAGTGATTATAAATATTGTAGTAGTTTCTGAGGAGGAAAAGAAGGTGTTGAGATAATAAGTAAACACATGGTGACTGGGTCATTTTTACATGGAAATAGCACATAAACATTGGGGCCAAACTTTTCTAAACTAAAAAGTTTTTTTTTTTTTTTTAAGATTTTATTTATTTATTTGATACAGAGAGAGACCACAAGTAGGCAGAGAGGCAGACAGAGAGAGAGGGGGAAGCATGCTCCCTGCCCAGTAGAAAGCCCAATGTGGGACTCAATCCCAGGACCCTGAGATCATGACCTGAGCCGAAGGCAGAGGCTTAACCCACTGAGCCACCCAGGCATCCCTAAAAAGCTTTTAAATATCAGGAATCTTGGCAGGTTCAAGACCTGTGGTCAATACCTTTATTCATCCATTCATTTACAATTTTTGAGCATGTATTTGTCAGTCACTGTACTAAGCACAGAGATCAAACATAAATGAAACACAGCCCCTGTCCTTAAGAATTTCAGAGTATAGTAGGAGGTGTATATGTGCAGAATGATAAATATAGTAAATTGTGATTTAGATTAAAATAAGAGAATGGACAAGGAGCCAATGAACATGAAAAAGTGAACAACTTAATTTTCCTATGGGAGTCAAGAAAGGCTCTACAGAACATGTTTCATTTGAGTGGTATTGAGAAATGAAAAAAAAAAAATGTTGGTAACATGTATGTCCATCAGAGGAAGTAATATACAATGACTCAGAATTGTGAATGGGCATTATGAGTTTTGTGATTATTCTAGTAGGACTAGAGTTTGGGATATATAGGAGGAAGAGTTAGAGATGAGATTGAGATACTGGTGGTGGCAAAATTTGAAGGAGGGTCATGTAGATGATGCTAAGGGGCTTGGTCTTTGCCTTATTGTTAATGGGATAATTTATGACCCAACCAGACTCATCTGATAACAAAATAGAGTACAAGAACTGGGACAACAAGTTTATTACCACCAGACAGTTGAGCACACCAGAGTACATGCTCACATACAATAGAGAGTAGTAAGTCTGGCCAGGGGTTTATCGATCTTATTAATTAAAAGAACCAGCTTCTAGTTTTGTTAATGTGTTCTTCTGTATTTCTGGGTTCTAATTCATTGATCTCTGCTCTAATCTTAATTATTTCCCTTCTTGTGCATGAGTTAGGTTTTAATTTGTTGTTGATTCTCCAGATCTTTAAGGTGTAAAAGATAGTTTGTATATTTGGGAATTTTTTTTTTTGAGTGATTTTTGGCTGGCTATATATTTCCCCCTTAGGACTGCCTTTGCTGTATCCCATAGGTTTTTGGATCAATGTGTCTTCGTTTTCATTGGTTTCCATGAATTGCTTAAGTTTTTCTTTGATTTCCTGGTTGACCCAAACACTGAAGTTTTTAGAAGGAAGTGGGCTAGGGGAATGGGTGAGCCTTGTGATGGGTATTAAGGAGGGCAAGGGTTGCATGGAGCACTGGGTATTATATGCAAACAATGAATCATGGAACACTACATCAAAAACTAATGATGTATTGTATGGTGACCGACATAACATAATAAAAAAAAATTTAAAAAAAGAAGAGAGTAGAATGTTTTCGGTAAAGGAAGAACCCAAAAAGATTTGCTTATTTATTTTAATAATTCACATGGCAGTAAAAAGGAGAACTAGAATAAAAGAAAACCCTTTGGGAGTCTGTTGCAATAGTTCCAATAATGACATGAGACTGTAGCAATGGGGATGGTAAAGAAACAGAAAATTCAGGAGATAATTTGAAGTAGAATTGATACTGTAATGTTACCAATTAAATGTGCAATGAGAAGGAAGAGAGGAGAAAATATCCAGGCTGCTTCAAAAGAACTTACCACAGAGAATGTATGTATAGTGACAACTATTTAAATAGAGAATTTTGTAGGAGGAGAAGTAGTGAGGAACGGGAATGGAAATGAGGTTATACAATGAGTTCAATTTTGAGCATGTTAAGTGTAAAATGCCTTTAGTAGACCAGGAAATTGAAAATCTACTGTGGACTGAGAAGAGAGGTTAATTTGCAGAGATAGTACTCTCACAGCAGTTATCCACATACAAAGAGTAGTTGAGGCCATGCAAGTAGATGAGGTTACCCATCTCATTTACAAAGATCTTGAGAAAAGAGACAGCTAAAATTAGTCTCATAAGAAGCACTGATATTTAATAGTTCTCCGTAGAGAAGAAGCCTGTGATCAAGAAAGGGAAGGAATGACCAGAGTTAGAAGGAGAATTAGCTAAGTGTGCTGTCTTGGAAGACAAGGACAGAAAGAACTAAATAAGTCAACAGAATTAAGTGTTTCAAGATAAATAGGGCAAGATCTGAATAAAAGTGACCAATAGATTTAGCACTTACACAGTTACTAGTGAGTAACCAAGGGTGATGCAGTAGAATGCCGGAAGGCACTGGCATTGAAGGATGTCTTGAGATAACAAGGATGTGGAACCACCGACTGATTCCTCTTCCAGTTAGTTAATGATGAAGAAAAGAAGAAAGATTGGGTGGTAGTTTGAAAAAGAAAAGTATTTTTTCTTCCAAGTTTTTATTTAAATTCTAATTAATATACAGTACAATATTGGTTTCAGGAGTAGAATTTAGTGATTCATCACTTATATACAACACCCAGTGCTCATCATAACAAGTGCCAGATAGTTGGTTTTTGATCATTCTTTGTAAACTGAAAAGTCAGAGGAGAAGAAATTATTACTGTTGCAGGAAATAGAGACAGATTTGATAGAGCAATACATAGGCAAGTGGGATGGGATTTGACCTTGAGGAAAAGTGAGACATGTCTTCCTTTAAGACTGGAGAGAAGGTTACAAGACAGAGAGTATTTTAGGAACATGCAGAAAGAAAAAGAAAAAAAAAAAAGATGAAAAAATTGAAAGGTTTCCATTTTAAAAGAGTACAGCTAAATCATGATATATGTTATTCAGTAAATGAATTTGAAACTACTAATGACAAATATGTAAGATTTTACATTTAATTTTAAATACTGAGAAATAGATGTGGAATATGGTTTTTATGGTTATCAGTGAACATTTATTTTCTCATCTGCCCAAAGATAGTGGCAATTGGATTTGACAGATATTGCTCTATGTTAGCTTGATCTTACTGAATATTTATTGTAACAAAGAGCAGGTAAAGAACTGATAAATGAGCTCCTATTCTGTGCCACGTGCTGCTTATCATGTTTTTCAAAAGCCCTTTGACAAAAGCTTTGTTCACATTCATAGAAAGTGAAATCAGATCTCAGAGAGGTTAACATTAGTTGATCACATAACTGGTTAATAATGGAGACAAGATTCTATCGCTAGAATCTGTGAGCTAGCCATCACACCAGGGTACTTCTCTGGTAGGGCTGTCTGCATTTTCAACATTAACTTTAAATTAAAATTTGAGAAAACAGTATACTTATAAGGGATGACTGAAAATGTCACTTGACCTTTATCAGTGGACAGATAGAGAAATGATTGAAGATGTTAGAGAAATGGATCTATAACCTTTCTTCACTGGTGGGAGCAGGGGACTAGGAAATTTGGGTAGTTAATGTTAATATTGTTTCACTTACCCTTTCAAACTAATTAGTTCTGGAGGCATCAGACTAAAAAATAAGCAGGACATTAGTAGGGGAAAGGTAAAAAGAAAACCTATAACCATGGCAGGAGCCTATTTATGACCATAGAATCATGTTAGGATCAAAAAGTTTTACATAGGTCTTCAAAACCGATTTCATGGAGAACTAGAATCAATAAGCTGTATTAAGTGGACTGTGGTCCTATGGCTAAGTTGAGCCTTAGGACAAGCATGGCCTCAGCTATCTGCCACAGGCTTACGTAAGACCTGAAAGTTAAAAGTAATACCTCAAGAAAAGGATCATTTTAGGTTTATTTACATTGAATATTATGTTCCTTTGACTAATCCCGGGAATAACTTGCCAAGTAAAAACAACAATGTTTAGATTAACTAGTGTTAGAGATCTTAGTATTATCTTAGTATTATAATTAGTATTATTGTAGTTAGTATTATCTAATACATTCATTTTAAAATCCAAAGAATCTGGCAGGACATGTCAGTAAGATTGCATTATGGTTGCATAATTTTTCCAGATGCAAGGCCTAGTTGTTTACGGAAAGTCACAAAACTTAAGAAAGATTGACCGTAGTAAAGGAAATTATAATTATTGCTTGCTTATCAGTTTTCCTCTATGCAAGTGTATTGAACAGGGAAGCATGAGGTATTCAGAATTCTTCAGTGCGGGCTATTTGTCACACAGAGTCAATATATTTCTGGTATATTCACTATGATTAATGTAGTACAATTAGAAAGATGTATGTATAGGCATAGACAAGACTCATTTTATGGTAAAGAGGAACCATTTTTAATTCTTTTTCCAGCTTCAATCTAACTATTTTGTTTGTTCAATAACAAATTTCAAATGGTGTTCGCTCAATTGAACCAAATGGTCATAAGGAAAAGGCAGCTGCAGACTTATAACTAAGCAGATAGTTTGGGGGAACACTGTCATTTTTCTATTTGTTCTACCACTAGTGATAATTGGGCTTACTTCCTAGCAGTTGGATACTTTCTGTATAAAAGAAAATATAAAACTAAATTGCAGACGTTATGCCAAGGCTAAAAGAGAAAAGAAATGAGGAGACATAATTGAACCTGTAAAGGGTTCATTTGTAGATGGGACATTTCCTCCTGGGAAATGAAAGATCTCACAGCACTACAATGAATATACTTCTGATTTATGGTAATTAATTCTGAATGTGGGTTATCTACCACATTGCTCACTATAGAAGATGAATTGTACAACTGAATTATCAGGGTCTTGGAAGTAAAATTAGCATAACCTTAGCAGAAAGTGAAGTTTTGTACCTCATCTTCACATTGCAAGCATAGATCAAGCCATCCTGTCTTATTTCACTGCCCAGAGGTCCAATTATAAAGAGGAAATGAAGCAAAGAAGGAATAGCTTTTCTATGTATTCTTCCATGACACAAGTTTTTTTGGATATCACACCAAGTTTAGAGGAAGATTGAGATACTTTTACCCCATTAATTCTAACCTCAAGAAAAGAGTCAGATGAGACTAGATATTGTCCCCTGTGGAAGAATGCTTCTTTATATCCAAATTTGGAATGGGATCGTATAGTCAAAAATGTTGAAAAGTATTCATACTTGTCTCTACTGAAATGAAAAATAACTAGAAAGCATTCCTAACAGAAAATTTGGAACAGCCTTTACTTGAATGCGTGTGCTACTTAATCTTGGACGGTACATTTGGACTTTAACCATAATTACTGACTGTACCAATTAGAGTACCAATTAGGGTACCAATTAGCTGCAAAATTCAACATCAGCATTTAGTCCACAGTTATTTCTAAAAGAAAACAACTGGTTATGTTCATTATCTCTTTGAACTAAAGTGGTAAGTTAGTTTAATCAAAATGCTAGACACAGGTTTAGAGAGACAGTTATAACTTTAAACAATCGGTACCATATGTTCAGGAGAACAAACTATGGTATCATTTATACAGTCAGAATCAAACACAGTGACCAAATTTATACAAATTCAAATAATCACAGAACAGAAAAACATAAACCATCTGAATGTTTCCAAGTATCTAAGATTCCCTTTCTAATAGAAAAAAATTTGAATTTTATATTACCATTTTTTGTTACTTAATTATTTTATTAGACTTCATGTCTTAGAGCAGTTTTAGCTTCCGAGGAAATTAAACACACCAAAGTGGTACATTTGTTACTATTGATCAGCTGACATCAACATATCATTATTACCCAAAGTCCATAGCTTATATTGGAGCTCACTCTTGAAGTTGTACATTGTGTGGACTTGGACAAATGTACAATGGCTAATATGTACTATTATACTACAATACAGAGTGGTTTTGCTGTCCTAAAAATCCTCTGTGTTCTGCCTACCCATGCCTTTGTTCCCCACACCCCCAATCTCTGGAAACTGCTGTTTTTTTATAGTCCCTATAATTTTGCCCTCCCTGAATGTCATATAGTTTGAATCATTCAATATGTAGCCTTTTCACACTAGCTTGTTTGATTTGGTAATATGCATTTAAGTTTATTCCATATCTTTTCATGGCCTGATAGCTCATTTCTTACTAATGCAAAATAATTCTGCATCATCTGGATGTACCTCAGCTTATTTATCCATTTACCTCCTAAAGGATATTTTTGTTGCTTTCAACTTTTGGCAAATATTGCTAAAAATGTTATAAACATCCACATGCAGGTTTTTGTTTGGATTTAAGCTTACAGGTTCTTTGGGTAAATCCCAAGGAGTATGATTGCTGGATCATATGGTTAGAGGATGTGTTTTGTAAGAACTGCTAAACTATCTGCCCAAATGGTAGTACCATTTTGCATTCCTACCAGCAATAAATGAGAATTCCTGTTGCTACACACTCTCACCAGCATTTGGTGTTGTCAATGTTAGGGATTTGGGCCATTCTAATAGATATGTAGTAGTGTCTTGTTGTTTTAATTTGCGTTTCCCTGATGACATATGATGCAGAACATATTTTCACATGCTTATTTGCCATCTGTATGTCTTCTCTAGTGAGGTGTTAATTTGGGTCTTTTGATTCTTTTTGTTTCAATTGTTTTTATTATGATAAATTAAACATAACATGGAATTTACCATTGAACATTTTTAAAGTATTGTGAATTATTTATTGATTGTGACTTAAGCAAATAAAAACAATGAACTTATTTTATAACAAATATAACTTCAGATTAGTCTATTGTGTCCATCAGAAAGGGTAAAAAATGGAAATATAATTAGATATAGTTAGTACAAAACTAACTTTTACATATATAGTTAACTATATAACTATATATATATAGTTATATATATATATATATAAAACTATATAACTAACTATATAACTAACTTTTACAAAGAGAAAAATAAATTCAATAAGACAGAGGACTTTTTTTCCTCTTCCATACCTATTTAACAGTTTTTAAGTGTGCAGTTTATTGATATTAAATACATTCCTAATGTTGTGCAAAAATTACCACCGTTCATCCCTGTCTTGTAAAACTGAAACTCCATACCCATTAAAGGATCACTCCCCATTCCCTGCCAACCACCATTTACTGTCTCCATGATTTGGATTACTCTATGTACCTCATTTAAGTGAAATCATCAGTGTTTGTCTATCTATGAGTGGTTTATTTAATTTAGCTTAATATCCTAAAGCTTCTTCCATTTTATATCACAATGCAGATTACTAACCACTATAGATCATATTATATGATTTACCTCCTTTTTCAGGCTGAATCATACTGATACAATTAGTTTTATAACTTGCAAGTGTTTTCTCTCATTCTGTGCATTGCCGGTTTGTTCTGTTGATAGTATCTTTTGATGCACAGGATTTCATAATTTTTATGAAGTCCAATGTGTCTGTTTTTCTTTTGTTACCTATCCCTTTGGTGTCCTATCCAAGAAATCATTGTTAGATCCAAAGTCAAACAGCTTCTTTCTTGTAGTATCTTTGTCTTTGGTATCAGGGTAATGCTGACCTCATAGAATGAGCCAGAAAGTACTCTCTCCTCTTCAACATTTTGAAAAAGTTTGAGAAAGATTAGTATTAGTTTTTGTTTAAGTGTTTGTTGAATTTAGCAATAAATCCATTGGGTCCAGGGCTTATCTTTGGAGATTTTTGATTACTACTTACAGAATTTTTTAAAGATTTTTTTTATTACTACTTACTACTTACAAATTTTTTAAAAAGATTTTATTTATTTATTTGACAGACAGAGATCACAAGCAGGCAGAGAGGGAGAGCGGGGTGGGGGAAGCAGGCTCCCTGCTGAGCAGAGAGTCCGATGCGGGGCTCCATCTCAGGACCCTGACATCATGACCTGAGTCGAAGGTAGAGGCTTAACCCACTGAGCCACCCAGGCGCCCCCCTCTACTTACAGATTTACTTGGACTTTCTATTTCTTCATGATTTCATCTGGGAAAATTTTAAATTTCTAGGAATTTGCTCATTTTATCCAGGTATTCCAATTTTTGGCAAATAATTTTTCATAGTACTCCCTTAAATTATTTATTTCTGTAGAATTAGTAGAAATGTCTCATTTTCATTTTTCATTATAGTAATTTGAGTCTGTTGTTAGTCCATCTAGCTACAGGTTTATCATTATTTTTTAATCTTCTTGAAGAACCAACTTTAGTTTTATTGGTTTTCTCTATTATTTTTCTATTCTCTGTTTTGCTTATCTCTGCTCTAATCTTCATTTTTTCCCCCTACTGTGGGGTTTAGTTGTTCTATACTGCTTCTTTCAGTGCTATCCCCACCCTTTTGGATGTTGAGCTCACAAAATTACATTTTTTAATATTTTACATACAAAAATAAAACCTAATGATTTTTAATGTATTAATCTCTTAAATTCTGTTTAAAGAAACAAGATTTGAAGTTACAAACCAAAATTAAAATAACAGTAGCTTTCAGACTAATAATTTTTGTCTTTACATGTATTAGTGTCTTAACATATATTGTTTAAAAAATAAAATAAAATAAAATAAATGTATTAGTGTCTTAAATCATGTACAAACAAAAAAGTACAGTCACTAACCATTATTATAATAACATTAGCCTCTATAAATGTCCTATATTTACCTTTACTGGGATTTTCATTCCTCCACGTGGTTTCAAGTTACTATCTAGTGTACTTTCATTTGGCCTTGCAGGAATCCCTTGAGTATTTCTTGCAGGGAAGCTTAGTGGTAACAAACTTCCTCAGTTTTTGTATATCTGAGAATGTTTTAATTTCTCCTTGACTTTTGGAGGACAGTTTTGTAAGGTATGGGATTCTTGGTTGATTTTTTTTTTCCTTTTAGTGTTTTGAATGTATCAGCCTATTGTCTTCTGATGAGAAATCTCCTGATGATACCTTCTTTGTGGTTATTTCCTCCTTTCTTGCTGCCTCCAAAAGGCTCCCTTTGTCTTTATCTTTTGAAATCTTGGGTATAATTCACCATGATGTGGGTCTCTTTCTCAGAATTTGCTGAGCTTCTCAGATGTTTATAGCTATATCTTTCATCAAATTTGGGAAGTTTTCAGTGATTATTTCTTCAAATATTCTCTCTGTTCTCTTTTCTCTCTGTTCCTCTTCTAGGACAACTATGATCCACATGTCAACCCACTTGACAGTATTATCACAGGTTCCTTAGTCTCTGTTCAGTTTTCTTCAGTTCTTATCTTTCTGTTCCTTAGATTTGGTAATTTCCATTGTTCTATCTGCAAGTTCACCAATTCTTCATTCTGTCTTCTCAAGTCTGTCTAAGAATCCCCCTTATGGATTTTTATTTTATTTATCATACTTTTCACCTCCAGAATTTATTTTAGTTCATTTTCTTTCTATGTATTGATATTTCTATGTCCATTGTTTAAGCATTATTTTCATGACTTTATTTACACCTTTTTGTTGTTTGACAGTTTTAAGGCAGCTCTTTTAAAGTCTTCTTTTAGTATATCTATCATCGGGGCTTTTTCAGGGCAGTTACTGTAGTTTCTTTTACCTATGAATGGACCATACTTTTCTGTTTCTTTGCATACATTTTGATTTTCTCATGAACACTGGGCATTTGAATGTAATTATGTGGTAACTCTGGAAATCAGATTCTCCCCACCCCTCTGCCCCAAGTTTACTGTTTGTTATTGATGCAAAATGAACGAACATTTCTAAAAAAATTTTAAAGAGAAAGAAGAAGAGTTTTATTGAAGTTCAAGCTATGATAGCTGCCTGGAATACACAATTTCCACAAAGAAGAGAATGGTTCAGGGAAAGAACATTTGGTGCAAGGTTATATATGATTTTTACACGAAGAGCTACTAATCATCATAAAGAAGGGCCTTCCATGGGCGCCTGGGTGGCTCAGTGGGTTAAGCCGCTGCCTTCGGCTCAGGTCATGATCTCAGGGTCCTGGGATCGAGTCCCGCATCGGGCTTTCTGCTCAGCAAGGAGCTTGCTTCCCTCTCTCTCTCACTGCCTGCCTCTCTGTCTACTTGTGATCTCTCTCTGTCAAATAAATAAATAAAATCTTTAAAAAAAAAAAAAAGAAGGGCCTTCCAGAAATTTACAGACTTTGTCTTATGTTTTTAGTATGTCTAAGGCTGTATGACTTTAATCTTATGGGAACAAGGAAGGATTTTTTTCTTTGTTGTTGTTCTTTTTTTTTTTTTTTTCTCCTTTTATTATCTTTATGTTTGGAATGTTCCTTTTGGGTTATATTTTTAACATAGCAGACACACAATGTGTGCTTAAGGCAGAAATAGAGCCCATCCTATGAGGTTTTGCTGACTCATTTCAACCTTGGTTAATGTTAAAGTATAACTTCCCTGGGAACCAGAAGTAGGGCCCACAAATACTAAAAGTTGAAGTGCTTATCAGTTATTATTTTTGCTTTTTATAAAATTGTTACAACAGCCTATGAGTGGTCTTTGTGCCAAGGATCAGACTAAGCTATAAATTTAAGGTCTTCTCAGGTCTTTTCTGGGTTTTTCCTTGAGCATGTATTGTCTTTTTCTAGTTTGACCCATAAATGCAGGTATTTTTGAAAGTTTTAATCTTTAAAATATGATTCCCCAAAGAGAAAAATAAAGAGATAAAAAAAAGAGTGCTGGTCTGAAAGTCAATTCAGTTGTAGGGCGAATAACTTGCAACAACTGGGGGAGATGCAACAATGGTTGCCCATCTCTTTGCCCCTTTGTTATCAGAAGCAGTAATCCATATCAGAACACAGAGCCCTGATATTTGGAGTTCAGGATCTTTTTAGCCCATTCTGGCTCCTGCAAATTGTGTGCAAGCTGTTCCAGGAACATGTGCACATCTGCCTACCACATGGTTAGGTGTAGGGATTAGGTAAGAGCTGAAATTTACTAAAGTTAACCACAAGTTACCATCGAAATCCTTCAAGTTGCATGCCTTCAATAGACTCCTAAGTTCCAAAATAGTCGTATCAGACAGATTCTGCCAGTGCAATTGTTTAGGTGAGAAGACTGGCTCCTGGTCCTTCCTACTTTGCAATTTTTACAGAATCCCGTTGACCCATTTTTTTTTTTTTAATTAGATTGTTTGTTTTCTTATGGTTGAGTTTGAAAAGTTCTTTGCATATTTTGGTTAATAGTTCTTTATCAGGTAGGTCTTCTGCAAAATAGGTCTCCCAGTCTGTGGCTTGTCTCTAATTCTCTTGACATTGTCTTTCATAGATCAGGCATTTTTAATTTTAACAAATACAGCTTATCAAGTATTTCCATTATGGATCCTGTCTTGGTATTATATCTTAAAAAATCATTGCCATACCCAAGGTCACCTAGAGATTCTCCTGTGTTATCCTTTGAGAATTTTATAGTTTAATGTATTACATTCAGGCTATTTTTATCCTTTTTGAGTAAAATTTTGAAAGGAATCAGTTATGTCTTTATTTACTACTATAATCTTTGCATGTGGGTGTCCATCCAGTTGTTTTAGCACCATTTGTTAAAAGATAATCTTTGCCTCAATTGTATTGCTTTTTCTCCTTTATAAAAGATTAGTTGATTATATTTATATGAGCATTTTCTGTGCTCTCTATTCTCTTCTACTGATCTGTGTGTCTATTATGTTACAAATGCCCAAATGAATTAATGGCTGCGGCTTTATCGTAAACCTTGAAGTTGAGCAGTATCAGTACTCCAAACTTATTCTCCTTTCGTATTGTACTGGTTACTCTGGATCTTTTGCCTCTCCATGTAAATTTAGAATTAGTTTGCCAATATCCACAAGATAATTTCTTGGGATTTTGATCAGGATTGCACGGAATCTATAGATCAAGCTGGGAGGAACTGACATCTTGACAATATTGAGTCTTCTTATCTATAAACATAAAATATCTCTCCATTTGTTTAGGTTTTCTTTAATTGTCATTAAAGTTTTGTAATTTTTCTCATGTAGATGATGCACATGTTTTGTTAGATACCTAGTTATTTCCTTTTGGGAGAGTGAAAATGTAAATGGTAGTGTGTTTTCAATTTCAAATTCCACTTGTTCTTTGATGGTATATAGGAAAGCAATTAAAAATTTTACATTAACATTTTATCCTGCAACCTTGCTATAATCACTTATACATCCTAGAAAGTTTTGTTCTTGTTCTTAGTTTTGGCTAATTTGCTCAGATTGTCTTAATTATAATTTTTAGTCTTTCCATTTTATACTTATAACTCCCCCTATTCCTTATTACTCTCATATATATAATCCAATCAGTGTCAGAAAGTAGCTTGTTGGATCCCAGAGTCACTCACTCAGGAAGTCATCCTCTCTTGGGATGCGTCTGCACAACATGAATTCTGTATGTAAGAATTCTGTACTTAAAGCTCAGCCTCACTCCTACTGAAATAGTTGACACTTGTAAATGATGCTTCCTATGTGTAAGTTTCCTCAGACTCCCAGTGAGTGTCTCTACTCACTCAGTTCCTAACAGTACTACCCTTTCTAAAAGATCCCTTGTCATGTTAAAGCACTGTTTGTAATGCTGGCATATCAGATATTATCTAATAGTCTACTGACATAGAACAAACCAATTAAATCTTTGGGCATCCACAAAATTTAAAAAAAAAAATGCAACTGCTACAAAAGAGTACAGCAACTCTTTCTATATATGTCCATGTATTACATGTATCATATAAATGTAGAGTGACAAAAAATTGAATTGTAACTCATAGTTAATGTATACTGTGACCAGATTTTGAAACAAAAAATACCCACCCCATGATGTATTAATAAATTTTAAACTACATAGAAACAATATCCAGAAAATAGTAGAGCATGCTGTTAAATGACTACTTTAGAGTTAGATAAGAATGGACAAAAGACATATGGAGAGATGGGGGGAATTTTTACTGTTGCATAGAATGGTAATGATTAGGTTTTTAATATTTTCTTCCTATAAGAAGAAAAAACAAATTAATGGTTCTTTCGGTTACTGTTTAATAAAATTCCATTCTTTGTAATGCTGTCTTCAACAGAACTACTGTCTTTACAAAAAGAAACCAACAAAAACAATGTTTAAATTAAGTTTTTGAGCATGATATGCCTTTTAAATTGTTTTTGTGTGTTTTCAAAGCATTAATAATGGGAAAAGAAGATTTGTTAAAAAAGGATTCATTAACTGGCTTTATCTTCTACAATATCAGTAGAATAAGAAACATTATTCAGAATAAATCACGGCTGCTAGCTCTCTCTATATATGTCTGTGTGGTTAATCACATAGATACACAAAGTGATCTTAATACAAGACTGTTATTTGAAAATGGAACTTTCAGCTACCCTTATAATTGCGGCTCAAAAATATGGTCAAAAGATAACCTTTTGCATTAAACATGAACTTCAAGGCAACCATCTGGCATGATATATCCCCTAGACTCTACGTATGAGTGAATATATATTTTTTCTGCCATATTGTTGTTCAGATACAAATCAGAATTTATTTTGTGGCATGCAAGCAATGAGGAGAGCAAAGAGATGTAGCAAAAGGCATCTGACCTGGAAGACCATTTTTGCAAACCCCTTCTCTTTTTGAATCAAAACTCTGTGTGTGTGTGTGTGTGTGTGTGTGTGTGTGTGTGTCTAAAAGTGAGAAAGAAAAAAGAAATACTAGATATAACTTCCACATTCCAGGCAGTTATTTAATCCTTATGATAACACTTTAAGGTAAATGTTATCTTCATATTATGGATGAGGAAATGGAAATCAGAAAAACCATGTCTGATTCAAGCTAAAATGTTTGGATCACTCATGATATTTAATAGTTTTTGTATCAGCAGCATCCTGCAGAGCAAACACTTACCTCATGCTTCTCCTTATCTACTGATATCCCATCTCTGTCCCTGGTAGGGTACTGCCTTTCCATTCCTGATTTCTAAATTCATCATCCTATATTAAAACATACTACCCTTGAATGGGTGCAATATCCTACTGGGTACTAAATTTTAGTAAATTTTTGAAAGAAGTTTATAAAGAATGTAATCTTCTCATTCTGTCATTCTAGAGTTACTTTCTTTTTCATAACACCTTAAAATTTGAACAGTCAGTGTAGTGAATTTCCCACCATATTTAAAAATAAAGTTAGCTGCATCTCTAAAATTATAATATCATTCAATGTAATAGCCATAATAACAGCAAAATTCTAAATATGCCAAAGCCTTATTGAAAGGGATGAATATCTAATGGCAAGATTTCTGTAATGAGAACAAACTGGTTGGATAAATAATTTAGGACATGATATCTTACTTGGCTTCCCTTGAATCATAGTATATTTGTTGATACTTGATTATAATTTTTATATATATATTTATTATTTGTATAAAATGCCTAATTCTGTGACAAATTGAGTAAAACATAGGATGACCTTTATTGACACATATTCTAGAAAAATAAATGTCAATTTTTTATTAACACATAATGAAAGTTAATACTAACTAATGTTATTTATTTGAGGTAAGATATTCTCTCCACCTGTTTGACCTAAAAATATCCTTTCAAAACGTCTTACCATGGGCTCAAGTTTGGAAGAAATATGTTTTTAGCATTTATGTGAAAGATTTAAGTCCTTAAGAAACACAGATTTCTGAATTTTAGCATTTCTTGGCACTTTATAAAGATTAGTTTGAGAATCCACAGTGGTAGTTCCAAAAATGTTGGTAATTTAAAGTAATCAAACATGTCTGAGATATTCTTCAAAGGTTGGTTAAACATCTTATAAAATTCATTAGCAAATCCATCTGGACCAGGGTCTTTTCCAGATGGGAAACTTTCATTACCGCCCATCATTTTTCATGGTTTATTATAGGTATAGTTTTATTTTGGGAGGGTTGCAGATAGTTGTGTACAATAAATAAAGCAACACAGTCATTTAATATTCACTCCAGAGATCCTTCTGTATAAGCACACATAGAATCATATGTAAAAGTAAAGAATGGTATATTTGATGAGTCTGAATTATCATAGTATTTCTTTTATTTGCAAACTTAATTTTTAGTATTATTTAATGTTCTACCTCAATCTAATTAGTATTCACAACATTTAAGGATAATAATCAAACTGTAAAGTCTAAATGTACAAACTCACAGTCTATATTTATTCATGTATAGATAGTATGACGTTCCTGAAGTAGAATCTCACACACAAATATATTCAGTTATGATTCAGAAATGTGTACTTTTTTATTTCAACTGATGAAAATGTGATATGCATTATTTAAAACAATACAGTCTTTTCTTTTACTTTGAAAACTCCAGTAATACCTGAGATGTAGTATCTTGAATATAATATATAAACTCCCAAAGAATGTCAAGTTCTTACAAATTGATGTTTTATGAGACAGTCACGCTGAATTAATTGGTAGAGAAAGACAACATTCACAAACATCTAGTATCAAATATTTGCATATTTGTTCAATTAAATTTGACAAGTATTTGTGATTATTACTTTTAAGCCAGGGATGTCATAGGTACTAAAAATAAATATAAAATATGTAAAATGTAGATAAGAATTTAGAAGGGGAGGTAGAATGCAAGCTAGAAACTGACTTATAGTTGATGAGTGAGGTAAAAGAAGCACGTACCTAGTGCAAGAGTGGATAAAACAGGTGTTCAGGTCTCCTTGGATGTTATAAAAAGCCCCACAGATGCAGAGATGCTGAAAAATGCTCTTCCGGCAAATGCAAAAGAAAGAAGACTACCAGAAGACAAAAGGAACTGCATGTGTGTAGACCCAGCTTTATACACCCAGAAACTTGCAAGGTGCCTCTTTTCTTTACAGTGGCAATATACTATTGGTTTGGCTGATTTATTCCCCATCCAGTTAATGAAATATAGAATTAGGAATTTAAAAAGAACACACCCTATTCCTCTTGCACCATGGAAGAGAGCATAAATTAAAGGTAGACCAGCATGTTGGGGGCATGTGATCTTAAAACAATTCATGTGAAGATTCATCAGATAAGTTTAAAAATACATTTAAATCAATGCCTCTGATGAAACCACTAAACAGGCCAAAACGTACCACTGGCAAAATTTTACTTATGCTTGAAATGTTAGCTAGGATCAAGCAACATTAGACAAGGACATTTAGCTGAGCTGTAACCTACTTTCCCTCTAGGACTGAGCTGATGTCTTTTATTATCCCAAGAAATTTTTTATAATAAATTCAGTTGAGGTGTTCTCTTCCTCATTTCTTTTTTCCCCATAGAGCATAAGGCAAAGTTGGTTTACACAGCTCAATCTCCTTCACAGCCTGGGGACATTCTCTTGTAGTAGGAGAATCCTTCTTTTATAGAAATACACATACACACATACCTATACACACACACACACACACATACACAGAGCTGTTTCATTCACTGTTGTCAGAAGTAATTTGTTCTAAAGGGAGGGAGGTGAGTAATAAGTGCCTGCACTAATTCACACTTCAGAGAGGACACAGATGGGTCATTTGATTACATATCACAATTGACCTTCGAATGGCAGCATACCCAGAGGTAGAAAGACTGTATTCCCCAAAAGGCAATAGCTCTTATCTTGCAGACCAAATCCATTCTACTGTTGGGGCTGGTGAGCTAATATATCCCAGCTCAGGGTGGGTGATCTAGACTGAACAGCCTGTGTTGGCGAATGGAACTGAATGTAGAACAGACCTGGATTTCGAAGCTGGGGCCCGTAAGAGCAGAGGATCGCCCCCGCTCAGTATGGGGCCAGAGATATTTCCAATCTCGTAGTGCCTCTGTTGCTGAATGCCAGTGACTCTGAGCTATTCTTGAGGGAAATACACACACAAACCTAGATTTTACAATAGAGGTTTTATCCTGAGAATGACTTTCAACTGACCCTTCTTCACTATTTAAAATTGGCAAATTGATGATTAAGAAGGGTCACATGTAAATACTTCCCTAATACAATTCTACTGAGCATGAAATTTCAATAGGTATATTTGGGGAAACAAATATTAGTTTGAGGAAAGTCTGAACTGAACAAATAAAATAAGTTAGATTTCAGAACTCCTCAAAGATTTCCTTCATATGTTTTATATAAATTCTGAATTTCTACGAAAGATAGGAAACTGTGAATATTTCTCAAATTATTTAAAGGTGAAATAATTTCTATCTAGGAAGTTGTGTGAGTGTTTCCCTGAAGACTGGTAAATTAAGAAGTGCTGGTTTAATAACTAATATTGATTCACAAAGCTTAGGTTCTGTATGTCTTGAGTTAGCAACCAGGAATATGTATTTTTTTTAAAGATTTTATTTATTTATTTGACAGAGATCACAAGTAGGCAGAGAGAGAGAGATGAAGGGAAGCAGGCTCCCTGCTGAGCAGAGAGCCCGATGCGGGGCTCCATCCCAGGACCTTGGGGTCATGACCTGAGCCGAAGGCAGAGGCTTTAACCCATTGAGCCACCCAGGCGCCCCAGGAATATGTATTTTTAAGACAATCATCAGTGAGTTTATTTAGCCAACCTACTGATTCAAACCAAGAGCAACGTCTCCAACTAAGTAATTTATCCAAGTTTTATTTATTTATTTTTTAAGTTAGGGGCTGAGGGTGACAAGAGAAAAGTTGGACATTCTTGAGGATCCTCCAAATCTCAAGAAAAGAATGAGAATAAAGGCAGCAACAGTTGGGATGAATAGATAAGATTTTTAAGGGTATCTATTAAATGAGAATTATTCTTAGAGATCTGACATCTTAAGTCAATAAATTATCGTCTTAGTTTATAGAATAATCTATTGCAATTTGATCTCAAGATATTGGTTGAGCATCTACTCTGTACAGACATTTACCAGAAATGGTTTATAGTTGGGGATGGCAGAGGGTGAGAGTTTATGCTATTCTATACTTGGTGAGGTTCGATAAGGTAAAATCAAACATAAAGCATCAAAGCAATAGTGCCAAGAATCACATGGTGAGGCCAACATAATAAAAACAGACTGCAAACATGTTATGTCATGTGCAAGGGGGGAACGAATGAGAAGGGGATTTAGATCCTGACAGAGGTAAAGTGGAAAGACTGTGTGAAAGGATTGGAGCACAGTTTTGAAGAAGCAGACCATGCAGAGGAGGAGGGCATGGTAGACTGAAGAGACAATTAAGAAAAATAATATATAGGGAGAGAGGTGGAGGACCCGTTAAGAAAAGAAATAGTTTCATTGTATTGGATTATAAAATCGTGGGAGGGTGTAGCAGGTTTTAAGTTAAGAAAAATAGGTTAAAGTCAGATCATGGAAGATCTTGAATATCATACTAAAGAGCATAAAATTCCCTTTATAGGTACCGATAAACTTCTGAAGGTTTGGAAAATGTTCTAAAGAATAGAATTGGGAAACTTAGGGAGCCATGAACAGCAATGGATCAAACTCCTGATCAGACTTAAGTGGAAAATGAAAGTGAATTACAGCATCTTACTTCCCCAGGTGTAAGTTATTAGTAAGCAGCTCAAGTCCATGCTAGGTCACTCAGAGATGTATTAGTCACTGGATTATACACACCTTTATTTGTATCCAACAGAATCAGCCTTGGTAGATTGTCTTGATAGCATGTTACGTATTTTGAAGAGCTCTGATATCTGCATCGATGAAAATATGAAAGTGATTTCGCAGTTCTGTGTTCAAAGAAAATTGCATTTGCATAGTAAATAAGTGTCGGCTTTCTCTTCTATATCCAATGAGCAGTATACAGGAAAGATAAAAGGTAGTTTCTATCTTTTAAAGTTTGGCTAAATACACATATACATACATACGGCTAACTCACAAAGTTGTTACAGCCCTGATGCACAATTTCAATCACAACTCTTTCTGCCATACCACAGTACAGAGGATCCAAACATTGCTCCTTTGTGTTTTAGTGGCCCTGTCACAACATCATGGGCCAGGACAAATGCTGAGCACCTGCATTTACAAACAGCTTTATAACTATTTACTTTCCTGAAAGTTTGGAAGATAATTGCAAAAAATAATACCTGCATATTGACAGAATGATATTTCTGTGTCATTTTTAAATAAGCACAATCAACTTACCAATGACCTGTATGCACCTGTTGGGTATTGCACATCTTGGACTGCACAAAACTGGGATTCAAAGTCAACACTACCATTCATATTTCTTATTCCACATTGATTTCTGTGTGGTGTTTGCCATGGCAATCACAAACACAACTTCACAAAAATATTGACATGATTAAAAGGCATATAGTGGTATCTAATGTTGAGACTGTGATCTACTTCAGCTTGTTTGGGCAGGGTTGCTGTGTTTCTTTTGAACATATTGAATATTTCAGGGCATGTCCAAGAGCTCACTGCAGTACCACACGGGGTCTTGGCACACAATTTGGGGAACAGGTCACAATGTCTACTTTTAAACATCTGGCTAGGATATGAAAACAGCAGATGATGACTGGGGTATCAGGGATAATGTGTTTCAAGGCACAAGAAAATGACTTGTGAAGAAGCAGTGATAAAAGGAGACAGCCTTGTTATAGGTAAAATGGAATCTCAAAAATGTTACAGTGAAAGGCTCATATACATTCAAGCTATACTTTCTGCCCACTGACCACTATGGCAAAGTAGATGTCATGGATCAACCTCCTGTCTCCCCTATTTAAGGTTGCCTTTAAATATTGTTCTTACTCCGCCAGGTTTGTGTCAATCTCAGTGACCAAAATTAGGGTATCTTTGATTAAGAGTATTTAGTAATACTAAGTTAGTACTCAAACAATACTGCTTGTAATTAAATAGTAGTCTTAAAATATTGGGAATATTTTATATATATATATATTTTGGATTCTGTAAGAGATTTAACCCTCCACTTTATTTCCCCTATGAGAAGTTACTTTTCTTTTAGCCCTCACTGCGACATTGGAATGAAAGTGTTGCCTGCATACCAGCCTCTTAGTGACTGCCTTCAGTGTCTGCCTGGTGAAAATAATTTTTAAAAACCCATCCTTTCCATTTACAGAAACTACTGTCTGGGGTATGCAATTTCAAGGACAGTTCTCTTAGGCACATGGCAGACTTTTAAAACCTGTGACCAACTTTTAATTCTTTGACAGCTTGGGAAAATAGATTTAATATCCCAAGAAGTTTTGACTTTAAGAAAAACTGTATCCTGTGTTAACCCACCTCTGTTATCAGGTGCTACTGCCCTCATGAAAGAAATAATAAAGCCAAGTCACTGTTTTTATCACTATATTTAGTAGTGATGAAGCCTTTAAGCAACTAATAATATTTTTTCATGAATATTCCATAATTCCATTTTTGGAATTTTGAACTCACACATAACCTTTGGAGGCATAACCTAATCACATTATAACCCAATCAAATCCTAAATGTCCTCTTTTTTTCTAATCTGTCAATTCTATTTAATGTTAATATCAGAAACACATTTTCACAGAATGAAGAGATGTTTGATTACGAAAGGTCAAGGCAAAATACCAGCATATTTAACCAATACATTTTTACAGACTGTTTATAGAAATTATCTGAGTTGCATAGCAACAGTCTTTTTAATTACTACTTGCTATCCAGA
Source organism: Martes martes (assembly GCF_963455335.1). Taxonomy (NCBI): domain Eukaryota; kingdom Metazoa; phylum Chordata; class Mammalia; order Carnivora; family Mustelidae; genus Martes; species Martes martes. The sequence goes on along the minus strand of NC_137900.1, from coordinate 37,727,665 downwards.
CTTTAATAATTTAATTAGTATTTTTTGCTTCATTAAATTGCTACACCCAATAGATTTAATGAATTCAATTCATGGCATGTTTTAAAAGGATTTTTTCACATGTTGCTGTGCAACTCAGAATATGAACCATATTTATCTTCTATTCAGACATAACATAACAGACAAAAAATATATTCCTTTTAGGTACATATAACTGGTTTTCTTTTTTTTTTTTTTTTTTTTCATTTAATATTTCCTTCAGGGGTCCAGGTCTATGAATCATCAGTCTTACACAACTCACAGGACTCACCATAGCACATACCCTCCTCAATGTCCATAATACAGCCACCCTATCCCTCCTCCCCCACCCCCCAGCTGGTTTTCTAATCTGAAAAAGAAAGAGTTAATTAGAGTCTTTCCCTGACTGACTTATTTCGCTTAGCATAATACTCTCTAGCTCATCCATGTTGTTGCAAATGGCAAGATTCATTCTTTTTGCCGGCTGGGTAATATTCTATTACATACACATATTTATTTATGATATGTACATATGTATGTATATACATATGGGTAAATGTGTGTATATATGTGATGTGTGCATGCACACACACACACACACACAAACATCTTCTTTATCCATTTATCAGTCAATGGACATTCAGGCTATTTCCATAATTTGGCTAATTATAGATAATGCTGCTATAAACATTAGTATTTTTGTATTCTTTGGGTAGAGATAGAGTAGCACAATTGCTACCTACTGTCTTGAAGTACTCAGGAAACTACTGTAAATTGATTGTTATTATAAATTAACACATGACTAATATTTGAAGGTTAGTTTTCCTTTCACTTCTAATGTGTTTACTGTGCATAGATATTTACAATTGGGGGCATTATGTCAACAACATTTGTTATTAGCACCCCACAACCTCACTATATCTTCAGCTGAAAGTCTCATAAACACCTTAAACTCAATTGGTCAAAATGGAATCTTTATCCCTCCAATCCTCAAAGCTTTTGTCTCACAATCTGCCCCATGTTAGTAAAATTACTTCAATGTCCATACAAATACTCAATTCATGAATATTCTTTGATTTCTCATTTCCTTCATGCCCTATGTCTATTTTAATACATTCTGTTGGTTCTACCTCCAAAATGTATCTAAAATCTGATCACTCCTCTCTATCTGTTCTGCCACCTACGTACACCAAGACACCATCATATCAAGATGCAATCATCTTAAAGTTGTTTTTCTGAATCCACATCTCTCTATATTCCATTCTTATAAGCAGTCACTAAAGAAATCTTTATATAGCATATTAGATCATATAACCACAGGCTCCCAGTCTAAATCCCTTCTATGGCTTCCTTTGGCTCTTAGGGTAAAATTCATCCTTCAGGCCTTGCCCTGACCTGGCCCTTCCTTATTCCCCAACGTCACACATTATGCTCATAGTTCACCACATTCCAGCCACACTGACCTTGTTTTGCCTTCTTGAATGTTCAAGTTCTTTGTCACATCAAGACTTTTGTATTTGCCCTTCTCACATGCTCGAACACTCTTACTGCCCTTCTTTTCAGAACTGGCTTGTTATTACCCTCCATATCAGCTATTTAAGCACCACCTTTCCAGAGGTGTCTTCTTGAGATCCTTATCTAAATATTTCCATTTTCCTGTTCCTGCTTACTCCCAACTCCTCAGTGCTGTTTCTCCTCATAGTAGTTACCACAATTTGTAGTTATTGTGTTTGCTTATTTACTTGTTTATATGTGCTTTTCCCACTAGAATATAAATGTTCTTTTTTTTAAGCTTTTTTTTAAAGATTTTATTTATTTATTTGACAGGCAGAGATCACAAGTAGGAAGAGAGGCAGGCAGAGAGAGAGAGAGAGAAGAGGAAGCAAACTCCCCACTGAGCAGAGAGCCCGATGCTGGGCTCTATCCCAGGACTCTGGGATCATGACCTGAGCCAAAGACAGAGGGTTTAACCCACTGAGCCACCCAGGTGCCCCTAGAATATAAATATTCTTAATACAGACCTTAACTGATAATTTCACCATTGTATTTCTAGTACCCAAATAAAGATTTAAAAAATTGTAGATAATACATATATATTTGTTGAATTCATTTTTTTAAGATTTTATTTATTTATTTGAGAGAGAGAGAGAGAGTGAGTAGGAAAGGAGCAAAGGGAGAAAGACAGATTCCATGCTGAGTACAGTGCTGGACATGAGGTTTAGTCCTACAACCCTGAGATCAATACATGAGCTGAATTCAAGAGTTGGATGCTTAACCAACTGAGCCACCCAGGAATCCCCGTCGAATTAATTCTTGACAATTAAAGTGTATTAGAAACTTGTAGATGAGAATTTCAATACAACAACTTTAAATAAAAATGAATACATTCAAGGAGCACTCTATGTTAATTAATTTTTTAAATTGAACACTTACTGTGAGCCAGACACTATGCTAAGTACCGAGAATATAATGCTTTCATGAAGTTACAGTATATATGAAAAAAAAAAAAAAAAGACTTCACAAAGGCTATCCAAGGTTTACTTGGGAATAGAATATGCATTATGTATTAAAAATGGTTATGTTAGACTATGGACTGAAGGCAGAAAAAAATACTATAAGCATCCCTTTCTATTCATCGTCATTAATTGGTTTAATCCACCTAAATTAATGAGGTGTTGAGTTATATTTTTGAGATGAGAGGAATAGAAAAAGACATGATGCCTTCTTTCAAGTCTCCCATGGAAGATAACATATTTTTTAAAAAGTAGAAGAGTGAAAATAGTATGTATCTATAAAGCAGAAACAAAGTACATAATGAAGAAGGGTGAAATTCTAATGATAATTAGAATGATTTGGGGGGATTGTTTAAGACAATATGATTTCATAAGCCTATCAAAATATAACAGTCCATAGAACTTTGACTATAAGTCTTGAACAGATAAAATTGTTTTTCTTCCATACATATTTTCCCATAAATCATTTCTTTTAATCTGAACATCTGAGTTTCAGTAATTCCCCTGAAATTATATAAAAAGTGAAATTAACACATACAATTTTATATATATCACATGTATTTTCATTTTCTAGGGAGAAGAGAAATAATTTTGAGTCTGTGACTAAAATTGTTAAAAACTCTAAACTGGATAATTTTATAAAGTATAATCATGTCAATGCAGGAGGCAGAAATTACTCAATGGACAAATTTTCTCAGTAATTCAGAAAGGTAACTATGTAGCTCCATGCCAAAAATGGATTTTTCTGTGTTCTTGTATGAAATAAGATATAAATAAGAAATATACCATTAAAAACAAGCAAATACTTAAATTCTGTTACACAATTTCCTCTGATTTTTCCAACTAGAACTTAGCTCTAGAAATCAATGACTGAGTAAGTGATAACATCAAAGGTTTGTTGATTTCTATATTAGGTCAGTTTTTTACAAATAAATATTGATGCATATATCACAGTCCATTTCTCCAGAAAAAGGCATATTTTGGAAAATCTAGAGCTGCACTGTCCAATATGATAGCTACTAGCTACATGCGACTATTGGACATTCTAAATTTGACTGACCCAAATTAAAATATGCTATAAATGGAAAATGAACTCCAGATTTCAAAGACTTAGTATGATAAAAATATGTAAAATATTACATCAATAATTTTTATACTGGATCTTAAGAAACAAATTTTTCTTGGGGCTTCTGGGTGGCTCATTCAGGCCTCCAACTCTTGGTCTTGGATCAAATAATGATCTCAGGGTCATCAGATTGATGCCTGAGTTGGGCTCTGTGCTTAAGGCAGAGTCTGCTTGAGATTTTTCCCCCTCCCTCTCGCCCCTTCTGCTTCTCCCCTCTGGTCATGCTTCCTCTCTAAAATAAATAAAAGTAAAATATTAAAAAAAAAAAAAAGAAGAAGAAGAAGAAGAAGCAGAAGCAGAATTTTCTTATCCTAAAATTATTTCCATGGCCCAGCCATTGCTTGAGTATACATTAAATCATCAGTAAGAAATTATAATATGGGATATCATGGTGTATCTCTTGCTAGTTTTAATATTGCATTTCCTAATGTAAGGAGATTTCATATCAGTTTTTGAGAAGCCATTGTAAAGTTCTACATTCTGTATTGTTCAAAGTCCCTTTACTAAAGGAAGTTGTTCTTTTGCTTTCCTTTATCTAGAAGTATGTCCACTTATTAAAAGCTTGCCTTCCTGAGAAAGTAATAGAAATAACTGTAATGAGCAGAGATATTAACCTTTTCAAAAAGTTTGTTCTTTCTCATTTCCACCCCTCAAAGTCATAACTGAAAGTTAGTAAAATGATTAAAGGAGCCACAATTATCTGAAAATATATACATCTAGATTTTAGTAAAACCCTTCAAAACTGAGTTATATTATTTTTACTACAGTAATTTGGTTCACGCCCCTCTCTCCAGAAACATACACACACTCCTTGTCTCAGGTTTGTCTTCCCTCAACCACTACCCTCCTTGCCCTACTATCACAGGTCGTCTCTAAGAATGAAAATTGTTTATCCTTCTAGCAAAGACCTGTTCTTTTTCTCCTCCAAAGACAAAGTGCTCACTTTTATTGTCTCTCTCATTATGGCACATTTATCTAAGTGGAATTAATATAGTACCTACCACAGGTTACCTTAGCTGATTGCTTACAAGTTTGAAAATGTTAATATTCAAGGACATTAAAACCAGAATAAAATAAATTAGATCTTTTCAAATAGGAGATATTTTAACGGGCGGTCTCATAAAATAAAATAAACATTCTAAAAAATGAAGCCTATAAACATCAGGAAGATGGATACGTTGACACCTCATTCTGCATATCTCTGTTTAATAATATTATATTTCATTTCTTATGCTAAGAAAACAGCCATTACCCAAAGCAGCCACTCGTAAACAGGCCTTGTGAACAGATTGCATCCTTGTTGGTGGTATGATAATTGAAATAAGTTTTCCAGTCTTTTATGAGAAAATACCAGATGTATAAAATACCTATTAATCAACTCACTTGCTTTTGCAAACATAAGTTTCGGTACCGATGGCTATTAAAGAATAAATTCTGCATGAAAAAGAGAAGTGTGAGAAAATATCAAAGAATTAGCTAAGTGATTCATCTGTGGGCTGCCTCTGAGTTTCCACTGACGGCAGTATGGGCAGTATAATTATCAACCCCTTGAGGGCAGACTTACAAGCACCATTCTCAGTTTTTCTCCACTGTTTATCCTAAGATTAGGAGAACAGGGAAAAAGGGATCGTCATGGGGTAGTTGAAAATGTAATCGACCATCCAGTCCCACCAATTTGTATCTACTCTTTTCATTAATGTTTCTTATAAGTTTTCCTTTGTCTATCATCTTTTTAAACTATAATACTTAGAGTCAGTACTTCATAACGCCATGAAACCAAAACTTTCATCTTCCAACAACAATATTTTTGCACTCTACTTCACCTCATCCTTTCAAATACAAACAAAGGAACAAGAAAATTGGGGGAGAGAAAAATGTCACAGGAATGAGGATAGGGAAGGTAGCCTAGAAGCATTAAAGTGACAATAGATTTCCCTGAAGTGCTCGTGAACATACTGGCATTTTCTTGGCTTAAACTGTCCTTAACTGCCTTTTCCCTCATGCAAAAGATGAAAGAAGTTGCATTCCTAGAGAAAGAAATAGGTAATTTTAGTAAACTTGATTTTCTTTTTCTGTTTGAATCATGACTTTCAATATATTCCCTTTACAGCAGTCTCTCGAGTGGGGACAACATGCCTTACTCAGATCTTCTTAATGTTTCTGTATTTCAAGTGCAAGGCTTTAGCTGATAGAGTCTGCTTTTATTCATCTCAATGTCCTGGGTAAAATAGAGGATTTCTTTTACTTTTTTACTTTATTGTTATTATTATTATTTTTTACTTTTGAGCATCAAAAGGCAGATGTTTTTATCTACTTACTTAATTTGCATGTATAGCACTTATGTAAAATGTATTTTATAATATCATCTCAATCTCAGAAAATAGTTTTCTTTTTTCTTTTTTTTTTTAAAGATTTTATTTATTTATTTGACAGACAGAGATCACAAGTAGGCAGAGAGGCAGGCAGAGAGAGAGGAGGAAGCAGGCTCCCTGCGGAGCAGAGAGCCGGATGCGGGGCTCGATCCCAGGGATCGTGACCCGAGCCTAAGGCAGAGGCTTTAACCCACTGAGCCACTCAGGCACCCCCAGAAAATAGTTTTCATCACAGACTTCACTTTTAGCATTCCTTCTATTCTCTGTCTGTTAAATTCTGAATATTTAGGGCAAATACTGGGAGATCATTTTTGACTTCAGGCTTTTTCATTCTACAAACGTCACTAAGGCATACATTAGCCAAAACTATAAGGTTGATAGTATTTTTCCTTAAAATCTTCTTATATCACTTTTACAAGTTTATCTTCCCTAGCCACTTAGTAAACACTAATTGACTGCTTTCATTTGAAACATTATATTGAGATCCCTATCCCCGCTACCCCCAAACCCACCCGTGCTAGCCAAGTTCTCCAAACTTTCTTCTCTTCTCCACCTGATATAAATTTACTATTACTGGGTGTTTATTGGCGATAATCATCTGGAGTTTATATCTTGACTCAAAGAAGGAAGCTCTAATGCTGGAACAATTAAGTTTCCCAGAAGGCTAGTGTAGGTTATACTTTCTTAAGACCTTCAGAACTTCTGTATTTTTGAGATACTTGAGGTCAAGTGGAGTCCCTTCAATTTGATCATGTAAAGAAAGGCTCACCTATTTCAGGCCAGACTAACTCTGAACAAATGACCAAAATCTCCCCCTGAACTTCCAGCTTTCTAAGGCTTCACACTTATATCTGCAGGTACATTTATTGAATGAGGGAAGGAAAACAAACAAACAAACAAAAACAGCTAGATATATGATAAAAGCAAAGAATCTCCAGAAAAATGTTCTGTTAAGTCCATGTCTAAATCATCTTATAGACAAAATTGTATAGCTCTCCATCCTGTATTTTCAGATGTCTTCTTTTACTGTGTCTATTTGAATTGCCTCTATGGGTCTTTCTCTTTCTCGCAAGGCTTCTTATAATGAAAGAACTTGTCTCTGAGATAAGAAGCCTGGGTTGTAGTCCCATATCTGGCAATCAGTGGTTGGAGAAATTTTGCCAAGTCATTCTCATCTCCCTGATCCTCAAGTGTCCCCTTGCAACAAATGAGAAATTTCTATTAGTTCAGTTCTTGAGTTTGGATAAGAAGGGCACAAATGTCTTAGACAAGAACATGGGAACTATCAAACCAAGGGTCCTTTCTTGTACCTACCACAAGAGATTCTAGAAAGTCTCCTTCAACCTCTGAAAATCAGTTATAATGAAGAATTTCCATAAATGTTTTGGAAAATGGAACCTTTGAAAATTGTGTGTGTGTGTGTGTATACACACACACACACACACACACACACACACAATATGCATATATATATATATCTATCTCATACCGAATACATATGTATAATATGCATACGAATACATATATATATACACATTACACACACACACACACACACACACGAGTTATAAACTCCCACCTCCAGAGAAATTCATTTACACACAAAATATTGGAAACATTTTTAACTTAGCACGCTTTTCACAGGAATCTGAACTTCTAGTGGTCTTATTATATATTTGGCTGAGATTGCTGCTATATAAAATAAAACCCATTACTAAAACTGTGGGTCTTATTGTTATTCCACCATTGTGCAGTCTTACTTAGCTAAGAAACATTTTGGAAAAGAAAGGTGAGTTAGACAGCCTTCTAAAATTATACTTATTGACCATAAAAAGGCTTAAATTATTATACTTTTCAATATAATTCTGACCTCTTAATGCTTCCCAAATATAAGCTATTATTACTGATTCTGAAATGTGACATCACTGCAGCCTGAGGCTTAACAGCTTTAGTAAAATGCAGCATCCTCAACTGCTGCTATTTGTCTTTTTTTTTAATAGAAGCCTGCAATGAATTAAATGAAAAACTAACCAGAACAGCAATACAGATTACTAACCATAATAGTCAGCTTCAAATGTGTATCCTGGGGTTTCAGATGATGTCATAAACTACTACTGCAAATTTAATAGTATTGTTGCCTGGAAGCTAGCTATTATAGTATGTTTAATTTCACTAATATGTAAATTACATACTTCAGCCTAGTGTAGTATTGGCTACTGTCACTTTCAGTTCTCATTTTTGCAGCTGTCAGGCATTGTAATCTTTATGGCTTTCTTGTTTATCTAAAAGCCCGATGAAGCTATCATTATATATATATCATTCTTATATGATACACACACACACACACACATATATATGCATTTATATGTACAGACACAAGTACATACATACACACATTGTGTATATTATATATAATTTTATATATAATACATATATTTATATATACATACATATATGCACATATTATATATACACACACGAGTACATATATGCACACATATATGTGTATATATATACCTAAGACAAGATAATATGTATTAGTTTACTTAATACTGTCTTACTTTTTGAATTCTTTCATTACCACTGTTGCCAAAAGCCAAATTATTTTAATTAAGCCATCCAGTCACCCCTCAAATCTTCCATTCTTGACTTATATCTCATATAATTTATATAACCACCATGTGCTCAATATGTAAAACAGAAATATGACTACATATTATCTATAAGTCTCTGGTCAGAAAAAGAAACGTTCCATTCTTTATCTTTCTTCCTTCTCCTTAGAGATCTTCACAACACCTGGAAATCTTAACAAAGTCACTTAACACTTCCAGAATTTTTTCAATCTATAAAATCATCTCCAGGTGTCTTTTCAGTATAACAACATATCGTCCATGTTTTAAGTATTAAATTTCTTGGGGCGCCTGGGTGGCTCAGTGGGGTAAAGCCTCTGCCTTCAGCTCGGGTCGTGATCCCAGGGTCCTGGGATCGAGCTCTGTATTGGGCTCTCTGCTCAGCGGGGAACCTGCTTCCTCCTCTCTCTCTGCCTGCCTCTCTGCCTACTTGTGATCTCTTTCTGTCAAATAAATAAATAAAATCTTAAAAATAAATAAATAAATATTAAATTTCTTATTAGATATTTTATATATCCAAAATGTTATGATAGGGAAAGAGAGAGAGAGAGGAAAAGGAAAGATTAAGGTATTTTAGAGAGTCAAGGCATATGCGAGAGTAAAGAACTTTGTCCTGGGGATGGTAAATAAAACAACTTGGTCCTGAAAGGGAGATGTAGAAAGCCCATTGAATGTAGAAGTCAACAAAAGTTAGACAAAAAGGATTTAGGGATTTATCCAATAAATGGAAAGCAGCTAGGGACTTCTGTAGAGGCAGGGGATGAGGGGGGCAGTGGACCCAAAGATTGTCAATTTTCATATAGAGGAATGACAATGTGATAGTATCATTTCATTCATCTTTGGGATTCTGATAATTAATGAAGGCATTGTCATTTCTTCCATAGTATCTTATAATAGAAAGAACCTAGACTAGGATACACATCATCTGGGTTCCAGTCCCAGATCTGTCAATCATTGGTTGAAACATTTTGGTAAGTCATTTTCATTCTCAAGTGTCCTCTTGAGAAAAATGAGGACTTTTCATTAAGTCAGTGTTTAGAATTGGATTAGAAGATCATCAATTACTTAGGCAGGAGCACTACAATTATCAGAAGGAGAAAATAGAGAAAAATGAGAACAAGAAAGAGCCTGAATTCAGATGTTATTAGAAAAGAAAAGAAGGGTGGAGGTAAAGGAAGTCTAAAGGAAAAATAATAAGGTTTTCATATATTTTCAAAGGCTTCTTCAGTAGCATTTGTTCAGCCCCAGAGGCTGAAAGCTTTCAGTTCTTTCCTCTATGATCTCAAAAGCCAGTGATGTCATTGTCCCTCTTCTTTGTGGTCTTAGGAGCAAGACCCAAGGGAATTGGATTTTAGTCCTGTCTCTGTCACTCATTTCCAGAGCTTCCAGACACACATCGCCTTTCTTCCAGTTTTTTCTCATTGTCAACAATGAAAATGTAATTGAGTGACATTTGGGATTTCTTCCTACTCTAAAGTTCAAGGAAGTTTTGTTTTTGCCTTGGAGTAGTTTGCTACTGGCAAGAAACTTTGAAGGTTTTACAATCAATCCAAAGATTAAAGGAGCCAACCTCCTTAAACGTTACTAAACTATAAAGATTTTTGAAACAGAGGCTTGGATATTTTCTCTGGATCATGGAATCAAAAAAGGGGCTTAAGACCAACAAGGGATGTTTTGGCCATACAAGAAGGGCATTAGCTTTTCTAAAGATCATTAATAGGAAGCTGAATTATTTTTGAGAAACAGTCCACTTTCTGCCCAAAACAATGACTTTCACTTCAGAGTAGATGTGTGTATCTCATTACTGTCCTGTGTAACATTTGTAAATATACATTTGTGAATATTTCAAGGGCATCTTCTATATTCCAGGAATTGTTCTAGGTACTGAGGATATAGTATTGAACAACATGGACAAAATACTAGCTCTTGTGGCATTTTTCTTCTAACGGTGATTAATTGGATTATATTTTAAAATCAACCATCATGTTTTCCCTGTTATAAAACTTTAATTTGGTTGTGGTTTGCAATGTTTTCTAGAATATGTGTCAATAAAGTCCCTTGGGCTAATTATTTTTACCTTCTCTTTATAAACCCATTGGTTTGATCCAATCATCTCTCCTCAGTTGGACTATAAGTAGGAGAAAAGATTGAATATCTTCTGGTCAGCTTAAAGAGCAAAAGGTTGGGAGAAAAAAAAAAAAAGCAAATGGCTTTTAAGAGAAATGATTGATGTAAGCTAAGTTAGTTCATAGGATGATTGGAAATAAATCAGAAATAATGAGATCTAGGGTGCCTGGGTGGCTCAGTGAGTTAGGCCTCTGCCTTTAGCTCAGGTCATGATCTCAGGGTCCTGGGATCGAGCCCCACATCGGGCTCTCTGCTTGGTGGGGAGCCCGCTTCTCCCTCCCTCTCTGCCTGCTTCTCTGTCTACTTGTGATCTCTGTTTGTCAAATAACTAAGTAAAATCTTTAAAAAAAAAAAAAAAAAGGAAATACTGAGATCTAAATTTAAATGAAATCATCATTGTAATCAAACCAAACATCTTTATTCTTCTTTAACACCTAAAAGCAAATTAATGCTCCAGTGGTATTAAACTACAGATGTTCATTGTTTTTCTTCTGGGTCTGTTTGTACACAGCAATGCCTTGTCTATATTTACTTGAGCTTTGTTTATTTGCTTAGTGCAGTTGTGTTAGTTAACTGACTTGTGTATTCTTCTTTATGGAGTCAGAACACTCATCTATATCATAGAAACATCAGAAAGAGATCTTTGTCAGAATTTTACAACATGTTTTTCAGTAATGGATATTGTAGAATAAACATAAAAGCATAGTAAATCAGAAATATTCTAACAACAGCCGTAGAAAGTGCAGAAGTTATATTCTCAGGAATATTTGGTGGCTTTGGAATTTGTAATTGAAGGAATTCAAATCCATGAATTGAATAAATGAGCATAGAGTGGAAGAAATAAGAGTGTGCAGGGCTTTACATGACTGTAAAGGAAGAAAAATAAGCAATGAATTATTTTCAAATATTTGTATGCCTCTTCCACTGAGATTTATCCTGAAAGAAATATGTGCTGATATTTCTCTTGAATCACTTCTAAGTCTTCCAGACGTTAATCATGAATGATAGTGAAACTAACTCAAAGACCTCTTCGTCTTTGGGATTATTTCCTTTCACTATTGAAAGATATGTTATATAAACTGACCCATAATTTATGGCAGAAATGAAAGAGAATCTTCCATTAGGACCATACTTACATGTTAAAGCATACCTCTCTACAAATAATACAATTAATTGTAAACAAAACTGTAATTCTTCCTTAGGTAGCTAACCAAAAAAACAATAAAAAACAGGAATAAAAAGCTTCCCATTAAAATGAATTTATTTCTAAAACCAATCTCAAATGTAGCCCCAAAACATACCTGTAATAAAACTACAAAATCCAGGGACACCTGGGTGGTTCAGCTGATAAAGCGTCTGCCCCCATCTCAAGATGATCCTTGCATGGGGCTTCCTCCTCAACGGGAAGCCTGCTTCTCCCTCTGCCTGCCGCTCTCCCTGCTTGTGTGCTCTCTCTCTCTCTGACAAATAAACAAGTAAATAAAATATTTAAAAAAAGAAAAACTTCATACACACACACACACACACACACACACACATATATACATATATATACACACATATAGATACATACATATATACATATATGTATATACATATATATACATGCATACATACATACACACACACACACACACACATATATATATATATATATATATATATATAAATTAAAAAGCCCAAATAGAAATAGGGAGGGGAAAAATATGCAGACTTTAGCCAAAAAGATTATCTAGTAATTACAGAATTCCTAAAAAAGGACACATATAGTCCCTGAATGGTTGTCCCCCAGAAAGATATGCCCACATTCTAGTCCCTGGAACCTGAGAACGTTACTTGTTTGAGAAAAGGATATTTGCAGATGTAATTAAATCAAAAATTTTTAGATGAAGAAATGATCCTGGACTATTCGGGTGGACTATTTATTGGACTCATCCCAATGACAAATGTCTTCACAAAAGACACAAAGGAGAAGGCAATATGAAAAGAGATGCATGGATCAGTGTGATGTCACCACAAATCAAGGCAGCTGGCAACTACCAGAAGTTAAAAGAGGCACAGAACAGATTGTCCCAATATCTCTTGTAGGGAGTATGATCCTGTTTCTGAACATTGGGTTTTGACTTCTGGCCTCTGGAACTGTGAAAAATAAATTTCTGTTGTTAATAAGGCACCAAGTTTGTGATCATTTGTTATGGCATTCCTGGGAAACAGTTACAGCGTGACTCCCATCAATCACTAAAGATCAACGAGAGTAAGACCATTTTAACAGAAGGAAAGAATACTATCAAAATTACAGTTCCTCATTCAAAAGCATTCAAACTATTATAAGTTATAACTCCAGCAGACTCTAAACCCAAATGAAATTTCAAACATACCATAGTCACTCAAAATGAGGCAGTTTGAAGGGTTTAAGTAAGGAAAGAAAGAAAGGTATATATATATTTTTTTTTTCAAAGCACACTCAAACTCAAACATAATCAAACTCAAAAATGAGATCCAATAAAATAAATAATGCATATGCCAACTTCTGCTAATTTTAATAAGAGTAATTATTGTGTGTTAATTAGTAGAATAACATTTCATCAATAATTTCTAAACTCAATACCAACTATTTAGAACTTAAATGTTAACTAATAAAGATTTCAGTTTTTATCAATTAATAAGTTTATATTGACTGGGTGTAGAATTCATGGGTACTTTAGATCTTTAGAGGAAAATCAGATGCCATGATCCTGGCTTTCTAAAACATTTATTGTGGAAGTATGCACATCTGAATATTAGTATATCTCTGTGTACTTCAAAAATTGACATAAGACGTGTGAGTTCTGGGATGTCACTGCTAGACATTCCCAAATCTCTCTCTGTCTCACTCAGAAAATCTCACAATAGTTCCTTTTTAGAAATTTTATCATTGTTCTATTTATTTCCTGTCCCCAAAATACAATTTTGCTTGCTGGGCATATTATGCTGATATTTTTATTTAATGTCCTTACATTTGTTCTCTAAGTGATTTCAGATTTGTTTATATGATTCACATTCTAAAAGACAGGGTCCCCTGAGAGAAATGTGTCACAATAAAATACCCTGAAATCTAAATTTAGAGGCAGCAAGGACTCTTGTGGTAAAATTAGCTGCCAGGGAAAAGTTTAACTACAAAAATAGAAGGCTAAAAGCATTGCATAGCTTGTGGATGCAATGGGCAGGTTCAACTGATTGCTGTTGGTGCCGGCATTCTGAGGAGAACTTTGTGTTTGACTGGAGAAAAGAAGACAAGGAAAGGTCTCAAGATGGCCCAAGGCATGGTTGAGACTTGCAGCAGTGCCTAGATTTCACTAATATGTCAAAGACATTATATGCAATATTTCTAGAAAAGTTACCTCCCCGACTACTTATTTAAACATTTTACTCAACAATTAAGGTTTTGATCGTTAAAGTGTGTAAAGTACCCCATTGTGCTGTTTGTCCAGGATACAGATCAAGAGAACACACTTCAAAGAACTCTCAGCCTTATATGCCAAAACACAAGAAAAATAAATATAGCAATATCATGTAACAAAGTCTAAAATCTAGAATACGCAAAAGGTACACTATTTGCCCAAAGGAAAATGCATCCAACTAAAGTTCGTTGTAGAAATGGATGTGAGCTGGCTTTTGAAAATCAACAGTAGTTCTCAAAATAAAGAAGGAAGAGAAGGGATTCCTACTTAGTAGGAACAGCGCTTGCAAAGGCAGAAACTGTGAAACTTGCTAGCAAGTAGCTCCCCATGTGTGGGGACGTGCAACTCTTTACAAGGACGGTAGGGAAGATATTGCTAAAAAAGTGGGCAGAAGTTTCAAGGTAAGGGA